>NC_134857.1:75485517-75787704 GCF_049852395.1 Peromyscus maniculatus bairdii
TCCGCCTGCCTCTGCCTCCCGAGTGCTGGGATTAAAGGCGTGCGCCACCAATGCCCGGCTGTTTCCGACTTTTTGTTTTTGAGACAGAATCCTACTGTGTAGCCCGGGCTGGCCTTGGCAATCCTCGTGCCTTGGTCTCTTGATTGCTGGGTTTAGAAGTGTGCAAAACCTGGCTTTCTAACATGGTCAGACCCAAAGACTGCCCCATTACCTCTAATCGGTCGACTTGCTTACGCACCTATTGGCAGCTGATTAACTGTAGTCCTCTTCCACCTTTGGTTTTCCCCCAGGATCAAAGTTGTATGTACAACCCAACAGCAAAGGCAGCTAAATGCAGAGGGTACAGAGAGATTCCTGTGGGGGACGAGAAGGCCCTGAAGAGAGCAGTGGCCCGGGTGGGCCCCATCTCTGTGTCCATCGACGCCAGCTTGCCGTCTTTCCAGTTTTACAGCAGAGGTGAGACCCTCTTCCTGTAGAGCCCCTCTCCTAGGGTGCGGGCATGGCCCCGGGATGCTTGAGTGCTCAGTTTTCATGGTTACCGCGGGGTGCCTCAGCTGTAAACCCTGCCTGAGACAGGGACCACACAGGGCCGGCCCCTCAGGTTGCAGAGAGCCTCATCCATAGTTTGTTTCGTAGGTGTGTACTATGATGAAAATTGCAACGGTGATAATGTGAACCACGCAGTGTTGGTGGTGGGCTATGGCGTCCAGAAGGGAAGCAAGCATTGGATAATCAAAAACAGGTAACAGTCAGAGCGCTGTGTCTGCCATTTAATCCCCTTTGTGATCACAAGCCGCACCTCCAGCTTCCCAGCCTTTCTATCTGGCTCAGAATCACAAAACTAACGTGATGGACGGACAAGAGCGTCACAGTCCGTGCTGGTCAGCTGCTCCTGTGCAGATGATGCTCAGCTGCTCCTGTGCAGATGCTCGGCTGCTCCTGTGCAGATGATGCTCAGCTGCTCCTGTGCAGATGATGCTCGGCTGCTCCTGTGCAGATGATGCTCGGCTGCTCCTGTGCAGATGATGCTCAGCTGCTCCTGTGCAGATGCTCGGCTGCACACAAACGGACGGGCAAAGGCTGTGTCAGTGGCCTTGCAGCCCGGTCGCAGAGACTTAGCGGCAGAGACCAGTTCGCTCCCAGCAGTCTCTTTCATCTCACCAGTTACTCCAAAGCTCTCCTGCCACAGGGAAAGCCCTTAGGTTTCCAGTAGAGAGCGCTCAGCCTGATGTCTCTGGTTGGTTGATTGGTTTTGATTTCTTGAGACCTACAGGGTCTCCTGTAGCTCAGGTTAGCCTTGAGCTCTGCACTTTTCAACCTTATCTTTTTTTTTTTTTTAAAGATTTATTTATTTATTATGTATACAGCATGTATGACTGCAGGCCAGAAGAGGGCGCCAGATCTCATTACAGATGGTTGTGAGCCACCATGTGGTTGCTGGGAATTGAACTCAGGACCTCTGGAAGAGCAGTCAGTGCTCTTAACCTCTGAGCCATCTCTCCAGCCCCTCAACCGTATCTTAACCCACCTCTCCAGATCGGTCTCCCACTTCAGTTTGTCTTCTACCCTGGTTTTTAGCCACATTGTCATAACACATCTCGCTTCCCCATCTGTCATCAAGTTCATACCCTTCCAACTTCTTCCCATTCCCACAGATGCAAAGTCTACTCATCCTTCAGGTCCAGCCTCAAATACCCCCTCTTACATCATGTTTTCCTCTTCACTTCTCCTCCTCTTCTGGAGACAGGGTCTTATTGCATAGGCCCTGTTGGATGGAAACTCACAGAGATCCTCCTGCCTCTGCCACTGCACCCAGCAATCTCTAGTATCTTTAAGACCTGTCTTAGCTTCTTCTGTTGCTGTGATAAAATATTCTGACAAAGTGACCCAAGGACGAAAAGGCGAATTTCACAGTTCCAGGGCACCGTCCATCAGGGCAGGGGAGTCTCAGCAGCAGGGCCTGAAGCCGCTGTCACATCACAGCCGCAGTCGGGGACAGAGAGCTGAGGATGGTGGACGCATGCTAGTGTTTGGCTCCATCTCTCCATTTTATACAGACCAGGGCCTGTCCAGGAATAGTTCTCCCACATCGATGAACATAATCGGGATACTTCCCAGAGGTCCATCTCCCGACTGATTCTAGATTCTGTTGAGTTGACAGTTAACACTAACCTGGGCAGCATGCCCAACTTACTCATTTTTTTTTAATTATCAGTGCCTAGCACAATACAGCAAGTGTTTAAGGACTGTATAGATTATGATGCTGAGCATTTTTCTCACTTGGTTCTGCAGCTGGGGAGAAAGCTGGGGAAACAAAGGATATGTTCTCTTGGCTCGGAATAAAAACAACGCCTGTGGCATCACCAGCCTGGCCAGCTTCCCCAAGATGTGATTGATGCCAGCCAGCCGCCCATTCTGCTCTCCCAGGCCTTCTTCGATGGTGCCCTACGGCGGTATACTTTGGAAGGGAGTTGCCAAAGCGATCCTGAAGTGGACGTGTTGACACGAAGATTGTTTAGTTTCTCCTTGTTGCTGCTCCCAGGGACACCTCTAACTTTCCTTCTTTCCGCCCCAGGCCCTTTTCTTTGTGGACACAAAAGGAAGTTCTCTGAGAGTTGTAGACTCTTAGGCTAAGGTATCTGGTCACAGACTCACCTGATGTTGCTGTTTGGGGACTGGTACTGTGCCCATAAACACTGGAGGTCTCCAGCAGGCTGGAGGGACCTTCCCAAGTCCCTGTCTTCCACATTCTCCAGTGCAGATTTCTGTTTTCCTCCGAGATTCACAACCTATTCATAACTCTTTGACAAATTTACACTCTATAAGAAATGCATGTTCTTTTTCTTCTTTGCATTTTAAATAAAATCTCATTTACGATTTCATAAACAACATTGCATCCACACTCATGTTGGGTATGGTGCTAGCCAGCATCCATGATAATTAGATCAAGAGAACTGTAAATTTCTGAGATTAAGTGAACCTAAGAAGATCTCTCAATATTTAAAACTGCTGTGAAGCCGGACACAGTGGTCTGTGCCGATGGTCCCAGCACTTGAGAGGCAGAGGCAGGAGGATCACAGCAATAAGTGACATGCATACCTAAACCGTCAAAAATCAGGTTTCCTGATGTTATTTTGTTTTATTTTTGAGGCAGAGTCTCAACTAGACAAGGCTATCCTCAAACTCACTGTGAACCTGAGATTGACTATGAACTGAACTCCTGGTCAAAGATTTTTTTTTTCTTTTTTTTTAAAAAAAACAAACCAGTCTTATGTGTAGCATATGCTGGCCTCAAACTCAAGATCGTGTCTCTCCCTCCCAGAGATGGGATGATCGTCTTGTGCACCACCGTGCCAGGCTGAAGACGCTTTAGTAATAGTCTTCAGGATGTATTGCTGCGTAGATCAGTGGTTCTCAGCCTTCCTAGTGCCGTGACCCTTTAATACAGTTCCCCATGTTACGGTGACCCCCAACCATAACATTACTTTGTTGCTACTACATAACTGTAATTTTGCTGCTGTTATGAAACAATTATCTGTGTTTTCCGGTGGTCTTAGGTGACCCCTGGTGAAAGGGTCTTTCAACCTCCAAAGGGGTTACGACCCACAGGTTGAGAACCACTGTGCTAGATGAATAAATTAACACAACCCATGTTTCCATTTTCCACAGAGTACTATTATAGCACGACAAAGAGTTCACAGTTACTGAATATTCATTGTCATGCACTCTTGTTTAAAATATTTTTAAATTTAGTCAGTCGGTGGTGGCGCATGCCTTCTTTAATCCCAGTAGTCAGGAGGCAGAGGCAGGTAGATCTCTGAGTTCAAGGCCAGCCTGGTCTACAGAGCAAGTTCCAGGACAGCCAGGGCTACACAGAGAAGCCCTGCCCCCCCCCCAAAAAAAAAAAAACAACACCAAGGAAAAAATGTAGTATGTATTTTGAATTTTTTATTTTATATATATGGGTGTTCTGTCTGCATGTATGTCTGTGTGCCGTGTGCATGCCTGGTGCCCGCACAGGCCAGAAGAGGGTGTCAGATCTGGGGCTGAAGTGTGGGTGCTGAGAGGCAAACCTGTGTCCTTTGGAAGAGCAGCTGGTGTTCTCAACCTCAGCCCTCTCTCCAGCCCCCCAGGTCATACACTCTTATTTCATTCTGGGTAAAACCCTCCTCTACTTTTTTGGCCTGAAGGTCATGCCAGCTACGTATGGGGAGGCATATGCCTTTAATCCATGGACCTCTTGAGTTTGAGGCCAGCCTGTTCTACATAGTGAGTCCCAAGACAGCCAGGCTACATAGTGAGATCCTGGCTGAAACCTTATCTACCCAATATGTGGACATGGAGCAAGCTATATTTAAGCCTAAAGGGATGGAAAAAATTGGTTCTGACTTCAAGAACATCATAGACTGCTACGTGTGGTCATGCCATGGGTCTGCAGCAGGAGAATCACTTAAGCCCAAGAGTTCAGAGCCTGACTAGATACCATAGCAAGACTCTGTCTCAAAAAAATAAAAAGTTTCAGACGTAAAAGATATTGAAATGCTGAACTAGTTTGTAGTGACATACACCATTAATCTCAGTTCTCAGGAGGCAGAGGCAGGTGATTTCTGTGAGTCTGAAGCCAGCCTGATTTATGTAGTAAGTTCCAGGACAACCAGGCCTATGTAGAGAAGAGAGCGTTTCACAAAACTAAAAAAAAGCAAGTTTGAAAACAGGAATGTAGTAGGACATTAATGAATACAGATGGCGTAATAAATACAACCAGTGACAGCGAGAACAAGAAGGAGATATTGCTCGTGCCAGCCGCAGAAGTCACTAGTGTGCTGGGTTTTAGATGGAGGCTTTAGTGACAGCACAAAGAAAGTGAGGCAGGGTGAAAGGGCACGTGAAGTGTGTTCTGGGGGAACCGCTAAGGCTGCCCTGACTCACATGCGGTGCAGAGTACATAGTGGATCTATGATGAGATCAGAGGAGGTGACTCCGGGAGCCTCGCATGCTCAGTGTGCACCCAGAGGTTCACCTGCAGTTAGTACGTATCAAACAGTTTTGAGCAAAATAATCATGATCAGAGCTGTACTTTAGTATTATTCTCTGTGTAAACAAGAGATTGTAGATGTAACCAACCATCTTATTAAATGAGAAACACAGAACCAGTGCAAAGAAGAAAGCCAAGAGGTCAGAGCTAAGAGCTAAAACCTTACCCTTCCTCCTGCAGTGGTCCTAACTATCCAAAAGAGAGCTACTTCCTGTGTGTCTGTCTTTTTCTTTTTCTTTTTTTTCTTTTTTTCTTTTTTTGGTTTTTTGAGACAGGGTTTCTCTGTGTAGCTTTGCGCCTTTCCTGGGACTCACTTGGTAGTCCAGGCTGGCCTCCAACTCACAGAGATCCGCCTGCCTCTGCCTCCCAAGTGCTGGGATTAAAGGCGTGCTACATCACCGCCCGGCCGTGTCTGTCTTTTTATAGTGTTTCTGTTCTGCCTTCTCATTGATTGTAAACCCAACCACATGACCACCTTGTCACGGCCTGTCTGTATAGACCTCCAGGTTTTCTATGATTGGTATTGAGATTAAAGGCATGTGTATCCAATACTGGCTGTATCCCTGAACACACAGAGACTTACCTACCTCTGCCTACCAAGTGCTGGGATTACAAGCATATGCCACCATTGCCCTGCTTTCCTATGGCTTGCTAATAGCTCTGACCCCCGGGCAACTTTATTTATTAACATACAAATAACATTTTAATACAAATAAAATATCACCATAAACAAAAGACCCAGGATAGCTAAAAGATTCCTATACGATAAAGCAACCTTTGGAGGCATCATCATCCCTTGACCTCAAACTCTACTATAGAGCTATAGTAATAAAAACAGCTTGGTACTGGTACAAAAACCGACACATGGACCAATGGAATCGAATTGAAGACCCTGACATTAATCCATGCACAAATGAACACCTGGTTTTTGACAAAGGAGCCAAAACTATACAATGGAAAAAAAAAAGTATTTTCAACAAATGGTGCTGGCATAACTGGATGTCAAAATGTAAAAGATTACAAATAGATCCATATCTGTCACCATGCACAAAACTCAAGTCCAAGTGGATCAAAGACCTGAACATAAATCCAGTTACACTAAACTTAATAGAAAAGAAAGTAGGAAACACTCTTGAACGCATTGGCACCAGAGACCATTTCCTAAATAAAACACCAACAGCACAGACCCTGAGCACAACAATTAATAAATGGGACCTCTCGAAATTGAGAAGCTTTTGCAGGGCAAAAGACACAGTCAATAAGACAAAAAGACAGCCAACAGAATGGGAAAAGATCTTCACCAACCCCACATACATCTGACAGAGGATTGATCTCCACAGTATATAAAGAACTCAAGAAACTAGACATCAAAATACTGAACAGTCCAATTAAAAAATGGGCTAAAGAGCTAAACCGAGAATTCACAAAACAAAAAACACAAATGGCTGAAAGACATTTAAAGAAATGCTCAACATCCTTAATCATCAGAGAAATGCAAATCAAAACAACTCTGAGATATCACCTTACACCTGTCAGAATGGCTAAGATCAAAAACACCAATGACAGTCAATGTTGGAGAGGATGTGGAGCAAAGGGAACACTCCTCCACTGTTGGTGGGAATGTAAACTTGTACAACCACTGTGGAAATCAGTATGGTGGTTTCTCAGAAAATTAGGAATCGAACTACCTCAAGACCCAGCCATCCCACTCTTGGGCATATACCCAAGGAATGCTGATTCATACCATAAAGATAGATGCTCAGCTATGTTCATAGCAGCACTATTTATTTATTTATTTATTTATTTATTTATTTTTTATTTTATTTTTTTGGTTTTTCGAGACAGGGTTTCTCTGTGTAGCTTTGCGCCTTTCCTGGAACTCACTTGGTAGCCCAGGCTGGCCTCGAACTCACAGAGATCCGCCTGGCTCTGCCTCCCGAGTGCTGGGATTAAAGGCGTGCGCCACCACCGCCCGGCTAGCAGCACTATTTATAATAGCCAGAACCTGGAAACAACCTAGATGCCCAGGGATTTCCTGAAACTGTTAAGTTGTTCACTTTCTTTCTTCCTTTTTTTTTTTTTTTTTTTTTTTTTTGTTTTTCGAGACAGGGTTTCTCTGTGTAGCTTTGCGCCTTTCCTGGAACTCACTTGGTAGCCCAGGCTGGCCTCGAACTCACAGGGATCCACCTGGCTCTGCCTACCGAGTGCTGGGATTAAAGGCGTGTACCACCACCGCCCGGCTGTTGTTCACTTTCTGAGCCAGCAGGATGGGATGTTTCACCTCCCTTAGAACATCCTGAGTCTTAATAAGCTTCCCTCCAAAGGGGGAGGGGGGGGGGAGATTTTAATCTCAGAATAAACTACATGAGCCTACATTTTTCATCAGTCTTTACATTTGCTCTGCTGTTCCTCAAAGTGGGGGAAATCCTTCACAGAAGAACAGATCCAAAACCTTTTCTAAGTTTAAGTTTAGTAGACAGGGAAGATACAAAATTGCATCCCAGATGAAGCAGTTAACATCCCCAAGTGTGTAGGTGTGAGAGCATGCACATTTAACAATGTACAAGGGGTTTGCAGTGTTGGGGATCAAACCTAGGGCCTCACTGTGCAAGGTAAGTGTTCTCCTGGTGAGCTGTATCCTCAGGCCAGCAAACGTGTACACACACACACACACACACACACACACACACACACACACACACACTAAATGTTGAAAGGATCAAAGACAAGCTAATAGAATGTCTGATTCCCTATTGTACAGATTTGTACAGAATTCTCTTACTTTGTTGTAGAAGTTACTTCCCCGCTTTTGCCTAAAGAATACCCTTTAGATTTCCTGTTTTTAAATTTGTGTGTGTCTGTATATGACTATGTTTTAGGAATCAAACTCAGGTCTTTTGACTTGGTAGCAGGTGGTGCTGGGCCATCTTGCAGACTTCTTGCTAGTTTCTTGATAAGTGTTTTTCAGGGAATTTTGTTTTTTATTATGTTTTGGTGGGTTAAAATGGGGTTATTTCCAATACATCTTGTAATTGGGTATATTTGTATATTTGAAAAATACCGATTTCTGTCTCATATTCATCTACTTTATCTTGAACTTTTTTCTTTGAGTTTTTCAATTGATTCTCTTTAATTTTTTTGAGTATATAAGTGTATAATACACAGACATAAGTCTTACCTTTTTCTTTCCAATTTGCCTCAAGTTTCTCTCTTGTGTATTTGTGTTCCTCCAAAATGATATTAAGTAATGGCAGTAAAAAAAATCTTGATCCAGAAACATAATTATTTTTGAAGGTGCAGTGAATTCTACTGTGGAGACGTGCAGGGGCTGGTCAGGTGGCTTCAGTAAGAGCTCTTGCCCCCACGCCTCATGATTCGAGCCCCACATGATGGAATAAGAGAACTGACTCCTGCCAGTTGTCTGACTCACACATATACACAATCAATAAATAAATAAATGTGAAAAAATGTAAGGATGTACATATTTATTTAACTCCCATTGAGCAAACGTTACTTTCAGTGTTCTAGGTTATAAATAACATTGCAACTAATAGTTGGTATTTTGACACAGACAGTTTAAAATAGTGTTTTGTGGGAGTGCATTCACTTGTGTATATGGAGGTCAGAGGTCAACTTTGGGTGTTATTCCTCAGATGCTGTCCTTCCTTTTACGGTCACTCATGGCCAGGGACTCTCCAAGTAGGCGAGCCTGGCTGGCCAGTGGGCGCTAGGGAATCTTCTGTTCTGCTTCCTTAGTCCTGGAATGACAATCACTCATCACTCATGGCCCTAGCTATTTTTTTTTTAAACATTGTTTTATCTTATTGGTTTTTTTCCCCATGTATGTATGTGCTCTACTTGAATGTTTGGTACCCAGGGAGGCCGGAAGAAGGCATTGGATCCTTTGGAACTGGAGTTAGACAGTTGTGAGCTGCCCTGTGGGTGCTGGGAACTGAATCCAGGTTCTCTGCAAGAGCTGCCAGTGCTCAGCCACTGAGCCATCTCTCCAGCCCTGACCCTGGTTTAAAACAAAAACACCAAATAAAAACTTTATTTGTATGTGTGCTTGTATATGTGTGCATGTTTGCAGAGTTGAGAAGATGTCTGATTCTCAGAGCTGGGGCTGCAGGCAGCCGTGAGCCTCCTGTTGGAGGAGCTGGGAACCAAACTTAGGTCCTCTACAAAACAGCAAGGCTCTCAACTCCTGAGCCACCCTCCAGGCTTGACAGTTGTTAAAATCATTTACTGTTGAGTCCGTGTGTAAACTTTCCTCCAGTTGCTTAAAGTACCTCTTCACTGTTAGTTCCTTCAAGTCATTACCAAAGCAGCTTCACACACTGGACGTTACCGAGTCTACGGCAGGGCTGGCTCGATGGTTCAGCAAGTAGAGGCACCTGCCGTCCAGCCTGAGTCCGTGAGTTCGAGCCCCAGGACTTCCATGGTGGAAGGAGGGCCCCGACTCCTCCACGATGTCCTCTGATGTCCACACACACATTGTGGTTTACACACACCTGTGCACATACACACAATAAATGCATGTGGTTTACACACACCTGTGCACATACACACAATAAATGCATGTGGTTTACACACACCTGTGCACATACACACAATAAATGCATGTGGTTTACACACACCTGTGCACATACACACAATAAATGCATGTGGTTTACACACACCTGTGCACATACACACAATAAATGCATGCACATTTGAAAAGTCTGCTGCGTTCTTTAACAGGCACTCTTCCTACTTAAACATACTGTTTCTCCTCTCCATTGGCTGGGAGCACAGAGGTCCTTGTCCTCATAGATAAGCACCAAGGAAACCAGGGATGTTAGACTTGCAGGATTGTCTCTTCAACAGGAGGGATGGATAACCTTTGTGTCCACCCCGAAGGCTGGGAATCGGGGTGATGAATAACCTGGTGATCTTTGCTGTCTGTAGCGCCAGGTCACACCAACCTCCCATGAGCAGGACTAGAGATGCTTAGTAACCTAGGTGACATTTGCCTTATCTGTAGCACCAGATTTCCATAGCAGGACCAGAGGTGGCTTCTGCTCTTTGTGTATGACCAAGACTACACCAGATCCACCCCGGGCCCTTAACACATGTAGCCTATCTCTAGAAGCCTGTCTCTTCCATCTTCAAGGAAGAAGTGGCAGGTACTTTGAGAAGTGTGCCTCCCTGTGCACGGGATTGTTACACCAAGAAACGTTCTTAATTGCACTGAAATAAGCTTACTATAAACGGCTTGGGTCAGACTCTAGACGTGTGTACCAACACCAGCTAACTAAGCCATGTGGTACTGGACATCGTTCCTGCCCCCTGTGGATCATTACTCTGCAGCCCTGGTGTCTGCAGTGACCCCCACATTCATTGATTTAGTGGCCTAACGATATTACTGATCTAGTAAAGTGGTTGGATTACTTGTTTCCTCTCTGTGTTCAAGGTCCTGTAATCTGTACTGTTTCTCACAATCTTTCACAGACACGGTGAGAAGGAAGGAATGATAGCCTGTTCTACTTTGGTTTGTTTTTTCAAGACAGAGTTTTTCTGTGTACCTTTGGATCTTGTCCTAGAACTCACTCTGTAGACCAGGCTAGCTTGAACTCACAGAGATCCACCTGCCTCTGCCTCCCAAGTGTTGGGGTTTAAGGCGTGCGCCAGCACCGCCTGGCTCCTGAGACTCTTTAAGATCTGTTTTTATTTTATTTTAGTGGGAGCGTAGGGGAAGTGCAGTGCCCTCAGAGGCCAGAAGAGGGCACCAGAACCCCTGGAGCTAGAACTCAGGGTATTTGTGAGCCACTTGATGATAGAAGCTGGGATCCAAACCCTGATGGCGCAATAAGCCGCTCCTGCTAAACCATGTCTCCAACCCTCTGAAGCAATTTCTGTGCATAGATTTTTTTTTTTTTTTTTTTTTTTTTTTTTTTTTTGGTTTTTTCGAGACAGGGTTTCTCTGTGTAGCTTTGCGCCTTTCCTGGAACTCACTTGGTAGACCAGGCTGGCCTCGAACTCATGGAGATCCGCCTGCCTCTGCCTCCCGAGTGCTGGGATTAAAGGCGTGCGCCACCACCGCCCGGCAAGATTTTTTTATTTTATTTTAACATAGGCTCTCACTCTAGCTCAGACTGACCTGAACTTGCTCTATAACCCAGGCCAGCATCAAACTTGCGGTGATCCTTCTGCCTCAACCTCCCCAGTGCTGTGATTATAGGCATGCACTACCATGTCTGGTCTACGGATTTATAGAATAGAGTCTGGAATGTTAGAGTTCCTAGCCACCCCCCAGCTATAGGACCACACGTGTGCTATTTAGTACCTAGGCAAGATGCTTAGTCATCTTAGGGCCTTACATCCTCTGTAATCCCTGTGCTTCATGTGTGGTGTAGCTACAGAAGCCCATATGCGCATGTGCAGGGGCGGGGTACCTATAAAAGTGGGTTGCACCTACTCCTCTCTTCCTGCACAGTCATGCCATAGGCCTATCCACGCCCCCTTGCTTAATTAAACTCATAGTGGGTTTTGTTGTACCCCATGGCTTTTCTCAAATGGTAAACAGCACCACTTAATAAATAACAGTGTGGAGGCAAGAAGTTTATTGTAACTCTACTTTCTATTCCATTTTTTTTTTTGAGAACATAAAACTCTAAAAATTGTCTACTTTTTAAAATGGTCTGGAAATGGTAGCTTTTTAGTTTTTTGAGATAGCTTTGGCTGGCCTCAGACTCAAAATTGCTGTGCTCTCAGCCTCCCAAATGCTTGGAAATCGGAGTACACCACCATACAATTGGTTACCACATAATTTAAGGTAACATTTATCAAAGAGACTCTCCCTCAACCACACACTAAAATTATCCTTTCTATTTATTTATTCTATTTACTCTGTGTGTGTTGCAAAATATTTGTTTACAGTGTGACCATGTGCCTTTGCTATGGCACCTTCTGATTGGTTTAATAAAGAGCCTAACGGTCAATAGCTACGTAGGAAGAGGTTAGGTGGGACTTCCGGGGAGAGAGAGGACTCTGGGAAGAAGAAAGGCAGAGCCACCAGCCATACCCAGAGGAGTAGGATGGGCAATGTGGAAATGAGGTAATGAGCCTTGTGGAAGAATGTAGATTAAAAAATGTGGGTTAAGTTATAAGAACTAGTTAGGAACAAGCCTAAACTAAGGCCAAGCTTTTATAATTAACAATAAGTCTCTGTGTTGTTATTTGTTAACTGGTAGCCCAAAGAAAAATCCAACAATATATGTGTTTCATGCCTGTGTTTGTAACATGTAGGGATGTGTATCCACGCACACACAGAGGATGACACCAAGTGGCTTCCTCTAGCTTTATCTTCCATATCACTTTAGCACAGGTTATCTCATTGAACCAGAAGCCAGGCCAGCTGGCCAGCAAGCTCTTGGGATCCGCCTGGGTTTGCCCCCACCCTGAAATGCCAGGGTTACAAAGTCATACAGCCACCCCTGGGTTGACACATGGTGCAGGGATTGAGACTCGGGACCTCATTGTCACAGAACAAGCGCTCTTCCCCACAGTCAGCTCCTGACCCCCCCCCCCACACACACACACTGCCCTCCTCCACACATACACTGCCCTCCTCCGTCCTCCAGGCTAAGCCCACACACTTCCACCTCCTAAGTGCTCCGGGGAGGAAGAGTAGTGAGTGAGCCGTTTTCCTGTGGAAAGCTGTCTGCTGTTAAATCCCCAGCAAATCATGCAGATTAAGAGACAAAAGCAGCCATTGTGTCATCTTAAAATTCAGAGCCTTTTAAAATTGAGAAAGTTTAAAATTGAGAAAGTTCCTCAAAACCCCTTGAAGCAGCTGTTTCAGAGTCACGAAGCAGAAGGTGATGATTTCAAAAGTCAGAGGGGACAGGCGGGGGCTGAGCGGCTCTTCCCATTCCGCTTTCATTTCCCCTCCCCGTCACTGGGGAGGTTTCCCCATCTGCCAGGCGCCAGTGTTCTGCCGGCCTGCATCATTCTGGCTACATCAATGTGGACACCATTTCAGGGGAGATCAGTACAAGATCCATTTTGCTGCCTTGGAATGTTCCAGAACGATCCTTTTCCTTTCTTCTCTGCCCTTACCCATCACCCACACCTTCTTGCCTCCAGTTCCTGAGTGCTGGGATCGTAGCTTTGTGCCATACTAACCACTGCGGATCTGGGTGTTTTGTTTTGTTTCTCCTTTTATTTTATTTTACAATACCATTCAGTTCTACATATCAGCCACGGGTTCCCCTGTTCTCCCCCCTCCCACCCCCTCCCTTTCCCCCCAGCCCACCCCCCATTCCCACCTCCTCCAGGGCAAAGCCTCCCCCGAGGACTGCGATCAACCTGGTAGATTCAGTCCAGGCAGGTCCAGTCCCTTCCTCCCAGACTGAGCCAAGTGTCCCTGCATAAGCTCCAGGTTTCAAACAGCCAACTCATGCAATGAGCACAGGACTTGGTCCCACTGCCTAGTTGCCTCCCAAACAGATCAAGCCAATTCAGAGGGCTTGATCCAGCTGGGGGGATCTTGGTTTTGGTTTTGGCGTTTTTTTTGGTGGGTGGGGGGATTTTCGAGACAGGGTTTCTCTGTGAAACAGTCCTGGCTGTCCTGGAACTCACTCTGTAGCCCAGGCTGGCCTCAAACTCACAGGGTTCCGCCTGGCTCTGCCTCCCAAGTTCTGGGATTAAAGGCGTGCGCCGCCGCCGACACCCAGCCCATCTGGTAATTTTTAAGTTATGTGACTGTATGTGACACTGTATGGAATGAAGCCCTAACTTTGAGCTACAGTTTGTAGGCTCACAACACCACAGCGGAGGAAAGGTGAGTGGGGTCATCACCTGCAATCTCTTGAGGTGGCTCTTCCGGATGGAGATGAGGGAATGGAGGAAGGCACTGGGCAGGAAGAGTGGCTGGCCAGTGAGAGCATGACTCCAGCAAAGATGACTGACGGGAAAGCCTGCTCTAAACTGAGTAAATTGCTCAAGAATGGGCATTTTGTGGGGGAAGGGCCCTAGAAGCAGGAAGAGTGTTTGCTACGCTCACGAGGACCTGAGTTCAAATCATCGGCTCCCACGTGAAAACCCAGGCTGGGAATGTAAGCCCAGAACAACCGAGGCAGAGACAGATGGCAGGGCCTTGCTGGCTCCCAGCCTAGCTCCAGACTCAGTGAGAGGCCCTGTCTTAAAAGAGTAAGGTGGACTTGGTGTCCTCCTCTGGCCTCCATAAGTGCGAGACACACACACACACACACACACACACACACACACACACACACACACACACACAGGCATGGTGTTCTCATGCCTGTAATCTCAGCACTTCGGAGACTGAGACAGGAAGCCCAGGCTGGGATACAGAGTGAGACCCTGTCTCAAATAAGTAACAAATGAAAAAAGATTTCCTGCTGGTGCTGGGAAGATGGCTGAGCAGTGAAGGCCTTGATGTACACGTTGGAGGGTCAGAGTTTAGAGCCACATCCCGCATGATAAACCAGCTGTAGAAGCCTGTGCCTTCAGCTCTCAGGGACCCCACGTCCCTTCCGGCCTCCACACAGGCACAGGTGTGCTGAGCATCTATCTAAACCACACTTAAAGAAAGAAAATAATTTTGATCACGGGGAAAGCATGATCAAAATAGCATACGGGGGAAAAAAATGTTCCGATGTTCTTTCTCTTCCTTCTTCAGCAGGGTCTCATGTGGCTCAAGCTGGTCTTAAACAAGAATGATCTTGAATTCCTAATCTTCCTGCCTCCAACCTCCCAAGAGGTAAAGTTATAGACACATGTCACCTAACCCCAGATTACCTTTTTTTTAAAAAAATCTTGGTAGAATTTACGTATTTATTTTTTGAGACAGGGTTTCCCTGTATAGCCCTGGCTGTCCTGGAACTCACTCTGTAGACCAGACTGGTCTCGAACTCACAGAGATCTGCCTCCCGAGTGCTGGGAGGCACCACTGTCCAACAGGAATAATTTTTTTTATCCTTGTTATCCTTGTCTTGTTTATATTTTTGTCACCTGATGCAGGCTGGAGTCCTTCTGGAAGAGGGACCCTCACCTGAGAAAACACCTCCACCAGACTGGCCTGCGGACAGGTCTGTGGTGCATCCTCTTGATGGACAATTGACGTGGGAGGGTATAGGCCAGCGTGGGCAGTGCCACCCCTGGGTCGGTGGTCCCCAGAACTGTAGGAAGGCAGGCTAAGCAAGCCCGGAAGCAGCGTTCCTCCACGGCCTTGTGTGGCGCCTGCTTGCAGCTCCTCCCGTGGCATCCTCAGTGGTGATGGACTGTGCTGTGGAGCCGTGAGCTGGCATAAACCCTCCCTCCCAGCTGCTTTTGCTCCTAGTGTTTTATCACAGCAGTGGAAACCCTAGGGCAATGCTCCTTTCCCACTGAGGAAACAGCCATATATGTTTGGGGTGCAAGTACATAAAGAGGGAATCAAAGCTAACAGGCTTCCTGCCTCCCCCCAAAAAAGAGAGAGTGTCAAAATAAGAGGGTGTGTGCGTGTGCGTGTGCGTGTGCGTGTGTGTGTGTGTGTGTGTGTGTGTGTGTGTAAAATCAGATATGTAGAGTCGGCCGGTGAAGTGCGTACCTCACAAGCACTAGGCACTGGGGGGGGGGGGAGGACCCACAGAAGCCAAGCGCAGACCCCAGGCATGGTGGCATGCCCTGGGGATCCCGGTGCTGAGGGACAGGGACAGTAGTATTCCCGGGACTCACTGGCCAGCAGTCTAGCCTTATTGGTGAGGACGAGCCAATGGGGGCGAACTCAGAGGACAGTGTTTCTGTGGATGCCATTGGAGGTTGTGCTTAGGTCTCCAGGCACACACTCATGCGTGCATCCCTGCACACCCATGAACACACACACATTAGAACACGGCCATCAGACCTACAGCAGAAGAACAGAGAAGGCAGCGGTCTGTGGTTATTGTGGATTTCACAATTGTTTTCTCCTCATCCTTCCTGTTTGTAGCCCGAGAGCAGCTGCTTCCCAATCTGCCTCTGGGGCCCAGGTCTTGTTTTGCTGATGTCAACAAGCCTGTGGATGTCATTACTGGATCTATCTATTGAGGGTACTACAGTTTCTGTTATAATAGCAGAAAGAGGGCCAGAGAGATGAGTCAGCACTTACGAACACCGGCTGCTCTTCCAGAGAACCCAGGTTCGATTCCCAGTATCCACGTGGCAGCTCACAGAGGACTGGTACTGCAGTTCTGGGAGATCTGATGCCCTCTTCTGGCCTTTTTGGGCATTGCACATACGTGGTTCACCTACACACATGCACCCAAAATACCCATATGCATAAAATAAAAATAAATAAAGCTTTATTTTTAAAAAATTGCAGCTGGGCAGTGGTGGCACAGGCCTTTAATCCCAGCACTCGGGAGGCAGAGGTAGGTGGATCTCTGTGAGTTCAAGACCAACCTGGGCTACAGAGTAGTTCTAGGAAAGGCACAACAGAGAAACCCTGTCTCGGAAAACCAAAAAAGTAAAAAATAAAAAAAGTTGCAGGAGGCTTCCAGAATCTCTGAGAGTCCAGAGTCAGTCAGCCATAGAGCATATTATGTAACTGTGAACTTGTTATCACACTAGGAAGGCTGCTCGAGCCGTGACGTTGGCATGAACACTGTGATTTGCAGAGGACACTAGGAGTCACCACCTGAACCACTGCTGCTGCACCTCCACGGCAGTCCTCACCAGAGTGGCTTCCTGGGCCTACTTCCTTACAGGCTGGTTCTGAAAACCTCTAACAGGGCAAAGCCTAGGTCAGACATCTGAGCCTGAACCTCAGTGGAGCTTTAGACATAAGAGTTTTGACCTCAACATGGAGTAAAATTTGTGATGTAGAGAATTCTCCAGATGGAGGCAGGAGGGCCAGGAATTCGTGGCCAGACTCTGCTGCACAGCATGGTCAAGCAGTCTAGGCTAGAGGAGATCCTGTTTTCAAGGGGCTGGGAAGACAGCAGTTAGAGGAGCATGCGCAGCTCCTTCTCAGCCTCAGGTCAGTTTCTAGGACCCAGGTCAGGCAGATAATAGCCACCTATAACTTCAACTCCAGGGGATCTGATGCCCTCTTCTGGTCTCCAAGGACACCTGGACTCATGTGAATATAACTCACAGACACACACACACACACACACACACACACACACACACACACACATATATATATATATAATTAAAAGTAAAATAAATCTTTAAAAAAGAAAAAAACATATATTCATATTTAAATGTGATGGTCAGTTTAGATATCGTCATGGTTTGTTTTTGTATTTCTTTAACATAGCTCTTTCAAAAATACGCGCATGAGGGTCCTCAAGATGGCTTAGCAGGCAAAGGCGCTCGCCACCGAGCCTAATTCAGTCTCTAGAGCACACAATGGTTGTAGGAGAGGATCTTCAAGTTCTCCTCTGAACGCCATGTGCACACTATGACACAGGTTCACACACACACACACACACACACACACACACACACACACACACACACAGGATAAACACTTGAGACATTCTCATATTATAAAGGAAACCATATGATATCCAGGAGTTATTTCAAAATAATCTGGGTAAAGAGAGTAAAAATGAAACAACTCGGTCAGTTACTGACAACTGTGGAAACAAAATAATAGTTTCAGAGGGGCTCATTATCTTACTACTTTCTTGTTTTACGTCTTGAGGACAAGGTTTAATGTAACCCAGGCTGGCCTGAGACTAGCAGTGTAGTAAAGGCTAGCCTTGAACTCCTGAACTTCTTCCCTCTGCCTCCAAAACGCTGGGATTATAAGCATGCCACACCATCTCTGATCATCTCTCTCCTTTTACACATGTTTGCATCTTTTTAGATAAAAACATTGTTGGCGGCAGGCTGTTCCAAAATGCACTGCAGAGCCCAGGCTGGCCTCAGCCAGTCTTGTGACAGTCCTGCTGGTGAGCCTTCTGTGAGCCTCCACAAACATGGCTTCTTTGTTTCCAGATTTACTTTTTTAAATTGTATGTGTGTGTGAGAGAGAGTGCCTGAATGTATGTCTGTGCATCACGTACATGCCTGGTGTGTGAGGAGACCAGAAGAGGGCGTCGGATCCCCTGGAACTGGAATTACTGATGGTCGTAAGTCACCATGTAGGTGCTGGGAACCAGACCTGGGGCCTCTGTGAAATCAGCAAGTGCTCTTAATCACCGAGCCCTCTCTCCGACCCTGTTGTTTAGAAACAGTCTCTTACGGCTTGAGTTGCCCTTGAACTCCCGATCTTCCTGCCTCCCGTTCTGGAATTACAGTCATAGACCACTAGACCAGGCCTGAATAAAATTTTCTGTTTTAAATTTTCAAATAAAAAAAATCAGTATAAGCAAAGTTAAGAGACCAGTGGAAAGCTGAGAGAAGTCGGGATTAGCACTGTCGGGGATTACTAGCCAGAACATAGTAAAAACAGTCCCTGCAGATCGCTAAGAAAAGCAACAGGTACACTAGAAAAAGGAGCAAACCAAGTGAAAAGACAATTCTCAGAAAACTAAGTGGTCAAAAATGTGGGAGAGATGCCTATATACTTTAGTGATTAATAAAAGTGCAAATCTAAAAATAATAGTTCATATTGCTCCCACTGCCTAGATGACCACAGCAGCGGTTGAATGTATATTCTGGGTAAGTGTGTGTGTGTGTGTGTGTGTTGAGATGCTTTGAGACAATAAAAAGGAGTCGCTGAGTGAAAATTAGGTACAATAGGTCATATATGACTTGTGTTAAAGGAGTAAGACAGAGTTTCCTAGGAAGTCATGAGAAGAGCTGAGATTGGAGGAGTCCAATCTGAACATCTTTATAACTAAACTTTTCCATTTCAGAACCGACATTGTGAACTGAATGGATCATGAAAATGATGCGGGGCTGACGGGTAGCCTTGTCCTCCTCTCACTGAGATCAACAGACGGCCTCTCCCCGGCCTCCGTCGGGTGCCTCACTGCCCTCACGTGGCTCTGAGGTGAGGAGGAAGGAGCTGCGCACGTAAGGCTCCACACGAAACCGAAATGAAAGTCCACTTCCTCATTGTGGATGCTTCGTGTGACAAGCTCCGGTTTCTTTTTAAAGTCAGTCCACCCAGCCTCCTGCTGCCCGGGACATCTTCGGAGTGAGTGCCACACTTCAGGGCGACCATGGGGACTCCAGCCCACACTGCCATGTATGTACTGTCTGCTTTTTTATTTGATTTGTTCTGACATTCGGTCTTAAACATTCTCTATCTTTTCATCAGTCAGGCTGCCAGGTTTTTAAATCTTTGCTTTCAGGAAGTGAGCTGAAAACAAAAATCATGTCGCCCCATTCGCCTCCTGTTTTTCTGACTAGGAGTTTCCTGAAACCGGGGTTACTGTGGAGCCTGATCCAAGGGCCCCCACGGTTAAAATCCCATCTGTTCTGAATTGAAAAGATGCGGTTCCAGGTGACGGCTGAATTTATGTCCAATAGAGCAACATTGTGGGTGCTGGGCGTGGCGCTGTTTAGAGACAGGGTCGCACCTCTTAGATTTGGCTGCCTTGGAACTCGATATGGAGACCAAGCTGGCCTCAAATGTGTGGAGCGGTCCCTGCCTTGCCGCTGCCTCCCGAGTCCAGGGGCGGGGGTCACAAGCGCAGGCCCTCACACCCGCTGAGAAAGTGATGTTTTGGGGTACTTCCTTAGAAACAGATCTTTGATTTGTTGGGGAGAAAAGTGAAAAAGGAAAATAACTGAAAGGTGTACGATCTAAAACCTGAGTTGTCTCTTAGCTGTCTCTAAAGGTGTCTGGAAGCTTATCTGTTGGGTGTTTGTGTTTACTTCGGGGTTCAGGGTCAGGCCAAGGACCTCACACCATCACGGGGCAAGTGCGCTATGGCAGAGCACTCTTTGTTGATTTTGGAGATTTGATCTATCTGTGTTGGCCAACAGGCCTTGAACACTATTGCTGAGCAATCCTCCTGCCTCAGCTTCTTCAGAAGCTGGGGCTATGGCTGCCTGCCCCTGCACCTGGATTGTTTTTTAAATTAAATATTAATGAGGTACTAAGTAGTGTTGCAATCCATGCACACACTAAGTTGTGGGGACTTAAATATTTAAATGGCCGCTTTTGACAGAGGCATGTCCTCATAAAGAAGGTTTCTTCGTTTTATTTTTGTTGTTGATTTTAGACACAGGGCTCCCCTGTGTAGCCCTGGCTGTCCTGGAATTTGATCTGTAGACCAGGCTGGCCTCGATCCCACAGATCTGCCTGCCTTTCCCTCTGAGCTAAGGAAGATTTCTTTAAGAAAGAGAAAGGAGACAGGCGGTAGTGGCACATGCCTGTATTCACAACACTCTGGAGACAGAGGCATGCAGGTCTCTGAGTTCGAGGCCAGCCTGATCTACAGAGAGAGTTCCAGGACAACTAGGGCTACACAGAGAAACTCTGTCTCAAAAAACAAATTAACAGGGCTGGAGAGATGGCTCAGAGGTTAAGAGCACTAGCTATTCTTCCGGAGGTTCTGAGTTCAATTCCCAGCAACCACATGGTGGCTCACAGCCATCTGTAATGAGATCCAGCACCTTCTTCTGGCATGCAGGTATATATGCAGGCAGACCACTCACTGTATACATAATAAATAATTTAAAAAGAAAAAAGAAAGGAGGAATTTCCTTGGCTAGATTTGTTGGCAAATTCTTGAAAGTCTTTGAGCTTAACTCTCTAAGTGTGTTTGTTTGGGAAAATTCTTTTCTTTTCTTTTTAAGTTTTAGTTTATTTTATGTGTGTGGGTATTTTGCCAGTATGTGTGTATGTGCACCAAGTGCATGCAGTACCCATGGAGACCAGAAGAGAGAGACAGGTCTCTCTGGAACTAGAGTCACAGAAGGCTGATTGCTGCGGTGTGGGTGCTGGGAATCAAACCCATGTCCTCTGGAAGAGAGACCTCTTAACCACTGAGCATTTCTCTCCAGCCCGCTTGGGGAATTTCTCAAGATATTTTCTTTTCCAGACAGAATCTATTTTCATAGCTCTGCCTGTCCTGGAACTCACTATGTAGACCAGGCTGGCCCTTGAACTCACAGAGACCCATCTGCCTCTGTCTCCTGAGTTCTGGGATTAAAAGGCGTGCGCCACTGCCCAGCTGCATGTCCCTTTTTAAAGCATTAAAAGTATTAATGTAGTATGAAAAGTATTCAGAATAGTATTGGGGGCATAATTCCTTCTTCCTCCGGAACATTCTGGTAAGTTACTTGTATTATTCTAATTCCCAGGAGTGCGTTCCTTTGATAGATGTTACATTGTTACAGATGTTACAATTGTGTTACATTGTTACAGATGCGGCATTGCCACATCCAGGGCAGTGGTCCACACCTGTATCTGTAATCCCAGCCCTGGGGAGGCAGAGTCAGGCAGAGTGCTACAAATTCAAGGGTAGCCTGGGCTGCATGGTGAGGTCCAGGACAGCCTGGGCTATAGAGCAACCCATCTTTATACATAAAAGCAAACAGAAGGAAACTACACGATCAAATCCAGGTATCTAACCACTGTGCTTCCTCCGCTCTCCTCCCTTACACAGAGCGCCATGGCTGTTCTGGGTACCCCTGGTGTGCTCCCTGGCAACGGAGCAGCTGCAGAGAGACCCTGCCCTGGACCACCACTGGCTCCTCTGGAAGAAAGTCCACGGCAAACACTACGAGGAGAAGGTAGCTGGGCTTGCTGCTGGAGCGGGGTGCTTACGCACAGTGCTGTCTCCCCCGTCCCAAAGGATGTCCGGGCAAGCGGTGTTTTCTAGGAGTACCGTGTGCTTATCTCTGACCAGACACGGTCTGGGGTAGAAACAAAGCACACTCTGGTTGCTATGGAGCTCAAGTTACAGTGTGAGAGACAGGACACCAGGCAGGAAGCAGACACAGTGTCGATGGTGACGGACAAGGAAAAGACACAGAAAGCAAGGCAGGGAAGCCGGAGGACCTAGGGGACAGCGGCGACACATCTTCGGGAATGTGGTGGGGAGGTGAAGGCCCAACAGATTATGTGACGCTTGAGCAGAGGGCGGGTAGACCCAGGGCAACAGACAAAATGGGTGGAAGAGAGGGAAGCTCCTGAGCCAGGAGAACAGGTAGGGGACTCGGAGGCAAGGCCACATTTGGCACATTTGAGGAACAGAAAGTCTTGGCTTTGGAGAGAGCTCAGTGGGAAAAGTGCTTGTCATCCATATGAGGAACTGAGTTCAGGCCTCTAGAGCACAGATAAGACTGGGTGGGTGCAGCAGTGTGTCCTAACCTGAGGTGGAGAAATCGCGTGTGAGCCGTCAGCCTGGCACATGCAGGGGCAAACGAGACCCTGTCTCAAAGGGTACGAGTGGAAGACCTCTGACCTTCAGATGAACACTGTGGTATGCTCACAGCAGCGAGCGCGCGCAAGCGCGCGCGCGCGCGCGCGCGCACACACACACACACACACACACACACACACACACACACACACACACACACCATATACACAAGAGATAAAAATAAACGTTTGAAGCCTGGTGGTGGTGGCGCATGCCTTTAATCCCAGCACTCGGGAGGCAGAGCCAGGCAGATCTCTGTGAGTTCGAGGCCAGCCTGGGCTATCAAGTGAGCTCCAGGAAAGGCGCAAAGCTTGTCTCGAAACCCTGTCTCGAAAAACCAAAAAATAAAAAATAAAATAAAATAAAAGTTTGAAAAATTTACGTGGATGAGTGTTTTGCTGCATGTCCATTTGTGCCCCATGTGTGTAGACACAAGAGGGCGTCAGATCCTCTTACAGGCAGTTGAGAGGCCAAGAGGGTGCTGGGAATCAAACTGAATCCTCTGTAAGAGCAGCCAGGACTCTTGACTTCTGAGCTATTCCTCCAGCCCGATTTTTTTTCTGATTTATTAACTTTATTTGATGTGTCTGAGTGTTTTGCCTGCATGTGTGTATGTGCACCACATGTGTGTATTGTGCACCGCATGTGTGTATGTGCACTGCATGCCCTCCTAGAGGCCAGAGGCAGCGTCAGATCCCCTAGAACTGAAGTTTTGGGTAGTTGAGAACTGCCATGTAGGTGCTGGGAATCAACCCTGGGTTCTCTGCAAGAGCAGCAAATGACTAGACCTAACCTCTGATCCATCTCTCCCCTTCCATAAGGAATATTTTTAAAACTCCTCATTACAGTCCCTGGCCCACAAAAGTGCTTTAAGATACATCCTTTTGTCGTTTTTAGACGAGATCTTAACACACAGCCCCAGCTGCCCTGGAACTGGTTATGTAGGTCAGGTTGGCCTCAGACTCACGGAGATTTGCCTCTGCCTTCCTAGGGTTGGGATTGAAGGTGCACACCACTGTGCCCAGCTAGGTGGGGATCCTGACTCGCACTTCTCACTCTGTTCTTTGGCTTTTGCTTCAAAGCATACTTGTTGATTGTTCTGAAAATGTTAACCATAGCTTCCTGTAACTCTACAATGTTTTTCACAAATTAGCAAATTAAATTGAGGTACACAATGCTTTGTCATCAGTGCGAACCCCCATGCTCTGCAGTAGGCAGGTCACTACAGCTGACTCCTCCCACCTGAGACTCCATGCCCCTGGCCCTCATCTTTCAATCTCCCTTCCTCCAGCCTCGGCTACCCATCATTCTCCTTCTGGGAGTTTGGCTTTTCTATTTTATTTTATCTGTTTATTTACTGGGGCTGTGGATGGAATCTTGGGCCCCAGCATGCTAAGTGAGTGTTCTGCCGGTGTGCTACACTCTGGTGACTTAGGTGTTTGCAGATCCCACATACCAGTGAGATCCGGTGGTGAAGTGTCTTTCTGGGCCTGGCTTACCTAGCACAGTGTGCTCAGATTCATCCGTCTTGCTGTGTTCGACAGGATCCCTCCTTTTAAAGGTTAAATAGCATTAGGTTGTGTATATGTACCACATTTTCTTTATCCCTTCATCTGTGATAAGACTCTTAGGTTGATTCTGTGTCTCAGCCATTGTGAATGGGGCTGCAATAAACCCAGGGAGCAGATATCTCTCCAATGTCTTTATTTAGTTTCCTTTAGATACATATCCAGAAATGGGGTTGCTAAGACAAATGGTAGGTCCATTTTTAGTGGACTAAAATATTTATGTTACTTTTGTTTTGTTTTGTTTTGTTTTTTGAGAGAAACAGGGTTTCTCTGTGTAGCTTTGCGCCTTTACTGAAAGTCACTCTGTAGCCCAGGCTGGCCTCGAACTCACAGAGATCTGCCTGCCTCTGCCTCCCGAGTGCTGGGATTAAAGGCGTGGGCCACCATCGCCTGGCCCAATTATTTGTTTATTTATGTGTGTGTCTATCACTAAGCCTTTCCTCCCACCCTTTATGTTTTAAGTTGTTTTCTTCCTATATACTTTTTAAAGATTTATTTTATTTGTATTTATGGTGTGTATCAATGTCTGTGTGAGTATGCACAGATGCAAGTCAGTACCAGAAGAAGCCAGGAGAGGGCATTGCATCCCCTGCAGCTGGATTATAAGCAGCTGTCAGCGCCCAGTGCCAGCTGGGAACTGAACTGGGGTCCTTTGCAAGAACAGTAAGTGCTCTTAACTGCTGGACCACTTCTCAAGCCCAGTTTGGTTTGTTTTCTTTAAATTTTTTGTTTGTTTGTTTGTTTGCTTTCTTGGTGTTTTTGAGACAGGGTCTATCTACATAGCCCTGGATGTCCTGGAACTCTGTGTAGACCAGACTGGCTTGAACACACAGAGATCGGCCTGCATCTGCCTCCCGAGTACTGGCATTAAAGGCATGAGCCATTACACCTGGCTTATGTTTACAATTTTGTTGATTTATTTTCTGTGTGTTCTCATATGCACGTGTGCTACAGCTCCCCCGAGACACTCAGAAAACAACCGGGGGGAGGCGGGGAGTTCTCGCCTTCCACCACGTGGGTTCTGGCTTGTCACGCTTGGCTGCAGAAGCCTTGGTCCACTGAGCCATCTCACCAGTCCTGTTTTTCACTCTTTAATCAGTTGTGAGGGATTCTTGTACACCAGGTTAGGATCCAGTTTCATACTTCTGTGTGTGAAACCGGTTCCCACGCTGTTTGAGTGATGAGGTTGTACGTCTGCGTGTGAAATGGGTTCCCGCACTGTTAGAGCGATGAGGTTGTCCTTTCCCTTTCTATGGTTTTGGCATCTTTGCCGAAAATGGACTGGCCATAAATGTATCTGTTTGTTGCTGGGTTCTCTCTTGTGTTACACTCTCAGCCGGTGTGTGCTTTGCTGGGTTCTCTCTTGTGTTACACTCTCAGCCGGTGTGTGCTTTGCTGGGTTCTCTCTTGTGTTACACTCTCAGCCGGTGTGTGCTTTGGTCACTGTGGTTTATGTTGCCTTCTGAGATTAGGTACTGTGTTGCATCCTCTCCTGTTTCTTCTGCTCAAGACTTGTTGAAAGTTTGAGGTTATGTGGCTCCACATAAAACTTCAGGATTGTTTTCCTGTGTTTGTGAAGAATGTTATTGGAATTTTGACAGGGATTATATTGAGTCTTTAAATCATTTTGAATAGTTTGGATATTTCAGTGACTTAATTCTTCCAATCACTCTGAATTTCTTTCGCCACAGTTTTACAACTTTTAGCATTCAGCTGCCTTTCCAGATCTGCATGTTCTGTATTTATGGATTCAACAAGCTGTGGGCTGAAAATATTCTTTTTAGCTGGGTACATTAGCACACACCAGTAATCCTAAGTACTCAGGAGGTTGAGATAGGAGAATCAGGAGCTCCAAGTCATCCTTGGCTATGTAATAAGTCTGATGCCAGCCTAGGGGGCATCAGATCACCTCAAAGAAAAAAAAGGGGGGTTGGGGATTTAGCTCAGTGGTAGAGCGCTTGCCTAGCAAGGGCAAGGCCCTGGGTTCGATCCTTAGCTAAAAAAAAAAAAAAAAAAAAAAAAAGGGACTGACAATTACTAGATCTCATGGTGAAGGAGAAAACCAACTCCGAGTTGTCCTCTGACCTCCCCACATGTGGGATACACACACACACACACACACACACACACACACACACACACACACACACACCATTAAATGTTGAAGATTAAACAAAAGAAACACGTATAACCTAAACACATGCAGACTTTAAATTTTTATGTCCACATGTATCTGTGCATGCGTGCGTGTATGTGAATGCAGGTGAGGAGTGGGCATCCAACCCCCTGGAGCTAGAGTTATAGGTGTGTAGAGTTCCAGACCCAACACAGGTGTGGGGATAGAACATGTGTCCACTTCAAGAACAGCATGTGCTCTTAACCTCTTAGCTGTCTCTACAGCCCCATAGACTGTTTTTTCTTAATGCCCCCTACACAATACAATATAGTAACTACATTATATTATATAAATAATCTAAAGAAAATTTGAAGTGTATGTGTATTTATGCATGTAGGTAGGTAAATTGTGAGAATACTTGACTTTCTGTTGACTTTTTTTGAGACAGGGTATCTGTGTATTTTTTGTGAATTATTTTATTTTCATTTTATGTGTATGGGTGTTTTGACTACATGGATGGCTCTGTACAATGTGAATGTGGTGCCCACAGGCGAGAAGAGGGCATTGGATCCCCTGCAACTGGAGTTACAAATGGTTGTGAGTTGTCATGTGGGTGCTGGGAATAAAACCTGGGTCTTCTGGAAGAGTAAGTAACCAGTGCCCTTAACCACTGAGCCATCTCTCCAGCCTCCTCAGTGTATCTTAAGCTGATCTGAAACTCACTGTGGGGTCCAGGCTGACTGTGAACTCTCAGATATCTTCCTGAGTGTGAGCCATTGTATTTAGCTTACACTTCAGGGATTTGAACGACCAAGGCTGTTTGCATTCTTGGGAAACTGATTCTTCATGGTTCCTCACAGCTGCACTGAGCCTTTACTTCCTTGACTGAATTTATTCTTAAGCAATTTTTTTGCATGTGTGTGGGCACACATGTATGTACAGGTATGTTATCATATATGTGTGTGTATAGAGGCTCAACCCGGACACTGAGAGTCCTCCTCAATCACTCTCCACTGTTCTCATTGACTCGTGGTCTCTCGGCTGCACCCAGAGTTGTCAATACAGCCAGTCTAGATGGGGCACTTCTCTAGATGGGGCGCTTGTCTCAAGAACCCTCCTCTCTGCCTTCAGGGTATTGGAGTTACAGACAGATCAACATTCTCGCCCAGCATTTCCATGGGTATCCGACATCCCAACTCATGTCTGAATGCTTGTAGGGCAAGCACTTTGTCCACTGAGCCCTCCGCTCAGTCCCCTAAGTATTTTTTTTTATATAATTATAGATGGGATTGTTTTCTTAATCTTTTTTTAAAATTGTTTGTTGTTTAAAGATAAAAAATGCTACCAATTTTTGCAGATTGGTTTTGTATCCTGAGACTTCTGAATCTGTTTATCTGTTTAACATTGGTGTGTGTGTGTGTGTGTGTGTGTGTGTGTGTAGGCCTGAGGTAGACATCAGATTTCTTCCTCACTCTCCACCTAATTTTTGAGGCAGGACCTCTCACTGAACCCTGGAGCCCAACTTCTGGAGGCAAACCCTAGGAATCCCCTTACTTCCCCCTTCCCAGTGCTGTGATTACAGGCATGTGACTTGGTTTCCTCATGGATGCTCTGTATATGAAGCCAGGTCCTGTGATTCAGCACAAGCACTTTACTGGCTGAGCTGAGCTATCTCCCCAGCTCATGAACACAACTTTCATGAGTATCCTACCTTAATATCTAACCTCTAAATTAATTTCTTCTTTTTTCCTATCCTACAATTTTTTAGATTTATTTTTGCTTATTCTAATTTCCTCCTCTAGAGTCTGGGATGTGTTCATCATCTGTGCCCCTTATGTCTATCACTAGGATTATTACAAAACTTGTAGTCAGGGAGAGTGGCTGTGGCCGGACTAAAGCGGGATAGACATTTCTGAGGGTTCCTCACTGAGGCTGAGGCTGGCTTTGTGGACCTTGAAGGATTTCAGCTGTCAATGGAGGCACTGTTGTGGAATATTATTCTAACTAGGCAAAGGTGTGTGCATTTGTTCATGCTGCATTTGTTCCCCCTTGCCCGCCTAAGGCACCTGATTGGTCTAGTAAAGAGCTGAAAGGCCAATAGCCAGGCAGAGGAGGGATAGGTGGGGCTGTCAGGGAGAGAGAATAAGTAGGAGAGAAATCTAGGAAGGAGAGGAGAGAGAGGAGAGAACAGGGGGAAAGAGGGGGGCTCACCCGGGGTAGGAAGTCAGGCAGCCTCCAGGCAGCCAGACATGAGAAGCAGTGAAAGAGATACAAAAGGGGGGGAGGGGAGTAGAAAGCCCTGAGGCAAAAGGTAGATAAAGAGAAACTGGTTGATTTAAGTTAAAAGAGCTAGCCAGGAATGAGCGTAAGCTAGGCGGAGCATTCAAAACTCATAAGAAGTCTCTGTGTCATGATTTGGAAGCTGGTTGGTGGTCCAAAAGAACAAGCCTGGTACTCTGTGTGTGCAGGAGCCTGTGAAGGTCAGAAGAGACACTGGGTCCCAGGAACTAGGATCACAAACCCTTGTGAGCTACCATGTGGGTACTGGGAGCCCTACCCAGGTCCTCTGCAAGCACAGGAGGTGTCCTCACACTAAACCACCTCTTCTGCCCCAAATCAACCATCTTGAAAGTAGTTCCGAGCCATCCCCGCAGAAAGCCGCATGTGCAAGTAAAACGGAGCAGGGTCTATGCAGAACAAAAGCAGGAGACACGAGAGTCTCCCGAGTGCATCTAAGAGTCAGAGTGGGGGGGAGGGCGGTAAACGACACAGGAAAAGATGCTGTTGAGAATTTTCAGTTATAAAAATATTCCCAAGTTGTTGCTCGAATTTCTTTCTTTTTTTGGGTTTTTTTTTTTTTGTTTTGTTTTGTTTTTTTTTTGGTTTTTTTCGAGACAGGGTTTCTCTGTGTAGCTTTGTGCCTTTCCTGGAACTCACTTGGTAGCCCAGGCTGGCCTCGAACTCACAGAGATCCGCCTGCCTCTGCCTCCCAAGTGCTGGGATTAAAGGCGTGCGTGCTTTCCAAGCAAAAGCATGTGCTGGGATTTCAAGGTGTGTGCCATCACTACCTGGCTCTGTGTCTTTCCTAGACTGAGCCAATCTCATGTAGTCCAGGGTAGCTTTGAACTCACAGAGATCCAGACGGATCTCTGCCTCCTGAGTGCTAGGATTAAAGGTGTGCGCCACCACTGCCTGGGCTCTGTGTTTAATCTAGTGGCTTAGTCTGTCCTCTGATCTTCAGGCAAATTTTATTAGGGTACACAATATGTCACCACACCAAGTCATCAAACCAAGCTTAAGGGGAGGAAATGTAAAACCCCACACCCAGACACACATGAGGAAACACAAGACTTTAAAGAAAAAAAAAAATCACAAAAGCTGGGGCCTAGTTAAGAACATTGGTACAGGAGCCGGGTGTGGTGAGAATTCGCACAACCCCAGCACCCAGTAGGCAGACATAGGAGGGTCCTGAGAGTAGCCAGCGTGGGCTGCCCAGCAAGGTTGAGGTCAGCCTGGGCAAGAATAAGAACTCTCAGCAGCTGCAGCAGGAGGCTGTGGTGGGGCGGCCTGTCATACCAGCGCTCGGGCGGTGAAAGCAAAGAGGTCACAGGTTCAAGGCCAGCCTGAGCTACTTGAGATCCTGTCTCAGAAAAGATTAAGGAAAGGAAAATTAGAAGTACAGTGGGTAAACTCCTGATTCGCCGTAGTGGTGCGCTGGATAGTTTTGTGTCAACTAGACACAAGCTACAGTCACTGGAGAGGAGGAAGCCTCTGTTGAAAAAAAAAAAAAATTGCCTCCATAAGCTCAGGCTTCAGGCCAGCCTGTAAGGCATTTTCTTAATTAGTGATTGATGGGGGAGGGCTCAGCCCATGGTGGGTGGTGCCATCCCTGGGCTGGTGGTCCTGGGTTCTATGAGAAAGCATGCTGAGTGAGCCAGGAAGCAGCGCCCCTCCATGGCCTCTGCATCAGCTCCTACCTCGAGGTTCCTGTCCTGACTTCCTTCAATAATGAACGATGATGTGGAAATGTAAACCAAATAAATCCTTTCCTCCCCAAGTAGCTTTGGTCATGGTATTTCATCACCTTAGCAATATTAATCTTAACTATGGATACCAGAAAAAAAAATGAAGAAACATCTTCAAATAGCTAGAAAAACAGAAATTTATAATCAGCTGAACTGCTTTGCAGGAGTGAGAATCTTTTTTTAAGATTTATTTATTTAAAAAAGAATCTTATGATGATCTACAAAACCAGGTATGGGGGTATACAGGAGGCCAAGGCAGGAGGATTGCTGTGAGTTTGAGGCCAGCCTGAGCTACAGTGTGAGTAGCTAGGACAGCCAGAGCTACATAACAGGAATCTGTCTTTAAAACAACAAGAAGAAGAAGAAAAGAAAAGAAAACTAAAGAGAAAAAAAGAAAAGAAAAATCTGGAAGGATTAGAGCTCATTACCTGTAAAGGACATTCATCAAACAAGCTTCTAAATTTTGGAGTGTTAAGAAACAAATTCACAATAAGTAAAGAAGAAAAAGAGAAGGAAATTCATTATGTAATCATATATTAATAAACATCTAAAAATTAAGAGCAAGAATTTAAATTGGAATGTGGTTTTAGCAGTTGTTTTGGACATATTCATTTGTTTATGTGCTTCTAGATATATCCACACTTAGTAGAATTCTATTTGGGGCACAGGAAAGACGACTCAGCAGTTAAGAGCCCTGATGCTCTTGCAGAGGACTCGAGTTCAGTTCCCAGCACCTGCCTCGGGTGGCTCACGACCACCTGAAACTTCAGCTCCACAGAATCAGATGTCCTTTTCTGGCCTCTGTGGATACCTGAACCCACATGCTCACACACACACACACACACACACACACACACACACACACACAGCACACACACACACACAGCACACACAGAGAGAATATTAAAATTAATAAAATAAATTCATTTTCATCCATTTTCCTCCTGTTTCAGAATGAAGAAGAAGTACGACGTCTCATCTGGGAAAAGAATCTGAAATTTGTGATGCTTCACAATCTGGAACATTCTATGGGAATGCATTCATATGATCTGGGCATGAACCACCTGGGGGACATGGTAGGTAAATCACCCACAGTCCTTCTTTCATGCTGGGCAAGTATGCCTTCCGTATCACCAAGAGTAATTTAAGGGACGCTGGGGTGGTAACAACAAAACCAAAGGAGATGTAAGGCAGGCTGCGGTGTGGCTGTGGTGTGGCTGCGGTGTGGCTGCGGTGTGACTGTGGTGTGGCTGTGCTGTGGCTCCGGTGTGGCTGTGCTGTGGCTGTGCTGTGGCTCCGGTGTGGCTGTGCTGTGGCTGTGCTGTGGCTGCGGTGTGGCTGTACTGTGGCTGCGGTGTGGCTGTGGTGTGGCTGTGCTGTGGCTGTGGTGTGGCTGTGCTGTGGCTGTGGTGTGGCTGTGCTGTGGCTGTGGTGTGGCTGTGGTGTGGCTGCGGTGTGGCTGTGCTGTGGCTCCGGTGTGGCTGTGCTGTGGCTGCGGTGTGGCTGTACTGTGACTGTGGTGTGGCTGTGCTGTGGCTCCGGTGTGGCTATGCTGTGGCTGTGCTGTGGCTGCAGTGTGGCTGTGCTGTGGCTGTGCTGTGGCTGCGCTGTGGCTGCGGTGTGGCTGTGGTGTGGCTGCGGTGTGGCTGTGCTGTGGCTGTGCTGTGGCTGTGCTGTGGCTGCAGTGTGGCTGTACTGTGGCTGCGGTGTGGCTGTGCTGTGGCTGCGGTGTGGCTGTGGTGTGGCTGTGCTGTGGCTGCGGTGTGGCTGTGCTGTGGCTGTGCTGTGGCTGCAGTGTGGCTGCGGTGTGGCTGTGCTGTGGCTGCGGTGTGGCTGCGGTGTGGCTGCGGTGTGGCTGTGCTGTGGCTGCGGTGTGGCTGCGGTGTGGCTGCGGTGTGGCTGCGGTGTGGCTGTGCTGTGGCTGTGCTGTGGCTGCGGTGTGGCTGCGGTGTGGATGCGGTGTGGATGCGGTGTGGATGCGGTGTGGATGCGGTGTAGCTGTGCTGTGGCTGCGGTGTGGCTGCGGTGTGGCTGCGGTGTGGCTGCAGTGTGGCTGCGGTGTGGCTGCAGTGTGGCTGCGGTGTGACTGTGCTGTGGCTGCGGTGTGGCTGCGGTGTGGCTGCAGTGTGGCTGCGGTGTGGCTGCAGTGTGGCTGCGGTGTGACTGTGCTGTGGCTGCGGTGTGGCTGTGCTGTGGCTGTGCTGTGGCTTCAGGGTGACTAGGTGGCAGAGCACTGTAGATGTAACCAACCGTCTTATTAAATAAGAAATACAGAACCAATGTAAAAGAGAAAGCCGAGAGGTCAGAGGTCAGAGCTCAGAGCTAAAATCTTACCCTTCCTCCTGAAGTGCTCCTAGCTTCTCCGAAAGAGAGCTATTTCCTGTGTGCATGTCTTTTCATAGTATTATTGTTCTGCCTTCTCATTGGTTGTAAACCCAAACACGTGACTGCCTCGTCACTGTCTGTATGTACAGCCCTCTAGGTCTTAAAGGCATATGTCTCCAATGCTGGCTGTATCCCTGAACACACAGAGATCTATGGGATTAAAGGCGTGTGCCACCACCACCACCACCACCACCACCACCACCACCACCACCACCACCACGCTCTGTCTATGGCTCTAATAGCTCTGACCCCCGGGCAACTTTATTTATTAACATACAATCAAAATCACATTTCAGTACAATTAGATTACCACCACAGAGCACCCTTCTCCCGGACACTCAAAGCCCTAGACTTAGTCCCTAGCACCACCGTAAGGAAAGAGAGGAGAGCTGGAAAGTGGCCGCACACTACTTTAATCCCAGCACTGGGGAGGCAGAGGCAGCATCTCTGAGACCAGCCTGGTCTACAGAGTGAGTTCCAGGGCTACATAGAGAAACCCTGTCTCGAAAAACCAAACAGAAAACCAAACCAACCAACAAACAAACAAACAAAAGCAAAAAACAACAACAAAAAAAACCCAAGCCCAAAACCACCAGCAGCAACAAAATTAGGAATCACAAAACTTAAAAATAAAGACAAAAGCCAGAGGTGGGGAAATGTTTGAGTGGGTAAAGAGCTGTGTGCAGGGTGTGGAGACAAGGACATCCTGGCAGCTTGCTGGCAGCCAGTGTAGATAAAACAGTTCCAAATTTAGTGAGAAACCATGTCTCAAATAATAAGATCGAAAGTGAGGGGACACTGAAAGTCAGCAGCTAGCCTACACACACACACACACACACACACACACACACACACACACACACTTGCTTTATACATTGCTTTGTAAGATTCTGCCTTCTTTCTATCAAAAATCTGTAACTTCTAGTTTTTACCATTTTCAATTTCTCCTTCCTCCTCTTCAAACTGTTACTAATGAAAAGCGCAAGGCTAGAGAAACACCCAGTTCACTTCAATCAGCTCCACAACAGTTCTCCTCACAGTCAGCTCCACAGTTCTCCTCACAGTCAGCTCCCACAGACAGTTCTCCTCACAGTAGGCTCCACAGACAGTTCTCCTCACAGTCAGCTCCACAGACAGTTTTCCTCACAGTCAGCTCCACAGACAGTTCTCCTCACAGTCAGCTCCACAGACAGTTCTCCTCACAGTCAGCTCCACAGTCTCCTCACAGTCAGCTCCACAGTCTCCTCACAGTCAGCTCCACAGTCTCCTCACAGTCAGTTCCACAGACAGTTCTCCTCACAGTCAGCTCCACAGACAGTCTCCTCACAGTCAGCTCCACAGACAGGTCTCCTCACAGTCAGCTCCACAGTCTCCTCACAGTCAAGCTATATCTATGTGGGTGCCACTACCACTCATTTTTTCTTAGTTTTAAAATACATTCACTTTTACAATTCTTAGTATTTAAAAAGAAAAAAAAAAAGATGGGAGCCAACCCCACCAGGTAAAACCTGAGTTCAGTCCTTGGGACCCAGATGGTAGAAGGAGCGAACTGATTCCTACAAGTTGTCCCCTGACGTCCACACGTGAGCCATGGGGCATGTGTCACAGCCCCCACAAACATATGCACAAAGAAAGGAAGGGAGGAAGGGAGGGACGGAGGGAGGGAGGGAGGAGGGGAAAAAGAAAGGCTCTAAGTGAAACGTGCTATCACTTGCTCTGCAGACCAGTGAAGAAGTCACATCTCTGATGAGTTCCCTGAGAGTTCCCAGCCAGTGGCAGACAAACGGCACCTACAAGTCGAACCCCAACCAGAGACTGCCTGACTCTCTGGACTGGCGGGCGAGGGGGTGTGTCACGGAAGTGAAGTACCAGGTGAGTGTCACCAGCCCCGGGGCCTGGCCTGAGAGCTCCGTCCTGTGTCCAGCTGCACAGGCTGGTAGTGGGCCTCGCTGTCTCTTCGCTACTTCCTGTCCACCTTTATTATTCCCGTCTTCCCAACTAAATTCTAAGGTTTGTTGTTGTTTGGCTTTACTTATTTCTTTATTTTGGCTTGTATACATAGCCCAGGCTGGCCTCGAACTCACAACATGACAAAACTAAGTCCCCTCCATATTTTGGATCTTAGCCTCTTATCAAATATGTAATTTGCATGCTCAGCCTGCAAAATACCTTTTGATGAGGAAAAAATTCTTTTTTTTTTTTCAAGGCAAGGTTTTTCTGTGTAGCCCTGGCTTGCCCTGTAGCCCAGGCTGGCCTCGAACTCACAGAGATCCGCCTGCCTCTGCCTCCTGAGTGCTGGGATTAAAGGCGTGAGCTACTACTGCCCAGGTGATCAAAAAAGTCTGAGCACAGAAGGATGACAGTTGGTCCCGCAGTTGAGAGCACTCACTGCTCTTCCAGAGGACTTAGGTTTGGTTCCCAGCACCTATAACACACAACCCACAACCTTCTGTAACGCCAGTCTCGGGGATCCAGCGCCCTCTTCTGGCCTCTGTGGGTACCTGCACATACATGCACACATACATATACATAAATAAATAATAAAACAAATCTCTATTTTAGATTCTATGATAATAATGTTTGAAAACAGTTACCCCAGGGTTAAAGACCCTCTTTTTTTTTTTTTTTGAGGCATCATTTTGTGACAGACCACTGGAGTTTGTGGATGCCTGACATCACAAATGTCAATGAGCAGAAGTAGGAACTAAATCTTTTTAAAATTTATTTATTTTATGTATATACATGTTTTGCCTTTGTGTGTGTGTGTGTGTGTGTGTGTGTGTGTGCTTGTACCACATGCATGCATGCCTGCAGAGGTCAGAAGGCATCAGATCCCCTGGAACTGGCGTTACAGAAGGTTGTGAGTCACCATGTGGAGAGTGAACACCAAAACCTGGTCCTCTGTAAGAGAAGCGAGTACTCCAACCACTAAGGCATCTCTCCAGCCTGAGGCACTGAATCTTTAGGCTACATTTTATTCTGAGAGTTGGTGGCCTGAGAAGGTAGCAGCTGAACCTTCTGGAAATCTGTCTTACATCTCATCGTCAGGCAGCAGGCTTTCTAGGGAGTGGAAGTGAAGGCAGGCAGTCATTCCACAGCTGAGCCTCTGGTCAGGTGCTCTGCCTTGTCTGTGAGACTCTCGGTGTTAGTGTCCTGTCCCTATCACCTCCTGAGCATGTCTCATCATCACCTCTCTGGGTAGCTGGTTTGCCTGCTTCCCGGGCCACTGAGTGTCCCGGTCCTCATGTGGTGTCACCCGGGGTAGTGCCTTGACTCGGAACAGCAAATCATTCACTGTTCTGGCCGCACTGTTTACAATGTGTGCTGACGGCTCCTTTCTTCAACACGAGGTGCAACACGCCCTTAGAACACAGAACACAAAAGTGTGTTGTTCTAACTTCAGCACAGCGGCCGCACCTTAACTGCTGCTATTTCATCCAGCAACGACATCCTTGCAGTTACCAGCTGCTTCCCCAGCAGCGGCATGATGGGAGTTTTGTCCAGCAGGGCCGCTGCCTCAAAGGTAGCTTTAACTAAATCTCTATCGTTCTATTTATAAATAAAACTCAAGAATCAAAGGTTAGGGTAAAAAATGTCAGCTCAGAGAGGCTGAGTTGCAACTAGCTAACTTTCTCCTTGCTGGCATCTGCGAAAGATCCCCGTTTCCACTTCACCAAATGAGAAAAAGCTGCACTGCTACAAATCCCTCCCTGCTTCTCTCTCTCTCTCTCTCTCTCTCTCTCTCTCTCTCTCTCTCTCTCTCTCTCTCTCTCTCTCTCTCTCTCTCCCCCTCCCTCCTCTCCTCTCCTCTCCTCTCCTCTCCTCTCCTCTCCTCTCCTCTCCTCTCCTCTCCTCTCCTCTCCTCTCTTTCTCCCCCCACCCCATGCCCTATGATGCTCTATGATTACTTTTTGTCAACTAGTTGCTGATGCAGCCTCCTGACCACAGATTAACTTTTTGTTTTGTTTTGTTTTGTTTTTTGTTTTTCGAGAGAGGGTTTCTATGTGTAGCTTTGTGCCTTTCCTGGGACTCACATGGTAGTCCAGGCTGGCCTCGAACTCACAGAGATCCGCCTGCCTCTGCCTCCCGAGTGCTGGGATTAAAGGCGTGCGCCACCACCGCCCGGCAACTTCTTTTTAATTAACACAAATGCAAACCCAGGGTTCGTGTGATCCACTATCCCCCAACTAAAGTGCCCCTCTCTGTCCCTTCTGTTCAGCTCAGTCGGACCGAGTTATTCTATCTCCTCTCAAAATCACTTTCCTGTTGTGTGGGAGGAGAAATATTAAAAAAGGAAGGACATGATTGCTCCTAGGTATGGTGGAGGTTTATTGTAGATAAAAGGGAGGGCATAGCCAGAAGAAGGGACATCAAGGAGAGTCCAGAGTGAGCAAGACCAGACTGAGCTGGACTAGTGAGGAGAGGGGGGAGGGGAGGAGAGTCAGGAGAGTCAAGGGTATATCAAGAGGGCCAGGTACCTAAAATAGCTGGATTATACAAGAAAAGGCGGTTGCGGGAAGAGCAGCCCCGCCCCTGGGCTGGAGAAGTTTAGGGTGGGAATGGGGTATGCCAGCTCCTGTAACAGGTAGGGACTGAGGGCTGCTGGGAGAACCTGGCGGCCAGATCTGGTTCGATGTGTTAACAGGCACCTCAGCCACTTGTCCCCTTAGGTTTGAGACCTAACACCTGTGGCTTCTGTCTTCCTTGGAGGGGAAGCCAGTTGGACTTTGCACATGGTTGGTGTGTACGAAACGTGGTGAACGCACGTGTCAGTGCGTTCGCAATGCCTGCCGTGACCCCCACCACCACCAGGGTAGGACCTTGTCTGGACCATGTCTTCCCTCACTGTCTAAGAGAGAAGGCATCAGTGGAGGAGGGAGCTCTTCCTGGCAGAGCTGGAGCCATCGTGTGCGGGATGGAAGCTGTCTCGACGGAGGCTGAGGCTGACTTCTCTGTTTCAGGGGTCCTGCGGGTCCTGCTGGGCTTTCAGCGCCGTGGGGGCCCTGGAAGCGCAGCTGAAGCTGATAACGGGGAAGCTGGTGTCTCTCAGCGCACAGAACCTGGTGGATTGCTCAACCGAAGCAAAATACCGGAACAAAGGCTGCCAGGGCGGCTTCATGACCGAGGCCTTCCAGTACATCATCGATAATGGCGGCATCGAGTCGGACGCTTCCTACCCCTACAAAGCCATGGTGCGTCTGCCACCTTTGTCCCCTGTGACTCCATTTCTCCCACTGGCTCCACCAACGCAACCGCTCCACCCCCTCTAGAACCCTATCAGCAGCTCCTCAATATCGGAGTTATCTTCCAAATGCAGCGACCTTCTTAATCAACCCGTGGGGTGTGGGTCATTGTCTGTCACAGGGTCTCGTGGCACAGTCCAGGCTGGTCTTCAGGTCACGTCCTGGTTGAGGAGGCTCTGAATTTCTGTTCCTTCTGCCTGAGTGCCGTCTCTTGGGGTTCCGTTCATTTTGTGCAGTCTCGTACAGCTCCAGCTCAGCCGAGCTTGGCCGAGAAGCCTGTGCTACCATGCCCGGCTAGAGACGGTGTTTAAACAAACAAATGGAAAAACCCAGAACAAAACAATAAAGAGGGGGGTGGGGGGGTGGGGAGGGAAAGACAGGGACAGGATCTTAGACGGTTGAAAAGGGTAAAGTGCGTGGGTGGGGGGACCATATTTGAAATCCAGGAAACTGAAATAGACTTTATGCTTTTTTTTTTTTTTTTTATGTAGGATGGAAAGTGTCACTATGACTCAAAAAACCGAGCCGCCACATGTTCCAGGTACATCCAGCTACCCTTCGGCGACGAGGAGGCACTTAAGGAAGCAGTGGCTACCAAAGGACCTGTGTCTGTGGCCATCGATGCCAGCCATCCTTCCTTCTTCCTCTACAGAAGTGGTAAAATGGAGGCGCTGGCCTTTTGTCCTTTGCTGTGCTTGTGTAGACGGGGACTAGACTGGGTGTCCCACACCTCGTTCTAACTGGTGAATCCCACTGGGTAAAGCTGACCAGTACCGCTCCACTGAGTTCTTCATGTAGCCTCTGTCATCTCATTCACACAGGGACTCTAATTCACACACCAACACTCTTGGCAAGGCTGATCTGCCTCGGGGCTGGAGAGTTGGCTCAGATTTCATTCCTACATCCCACCTCCACAGGCACCAGGCAGGCACGTGGTGCACGTCCAGACAAAACGCTCATACACATAAAATAATAAAAATAAATCTAAAAACAAAATGAAAGCGAAAAGGGTCAGCCCGACTAAGCACTCAGCCCCAAAGTGGTGGTGCTAGGATTAAAAACTACACAGATGAAGACCACGTCACGGGCTACGTAATCCATACATGAAAACGAGTGGCCGCTAAGTGTGGTGGGTGTGTCGGTAATTCTAGTATTCGAGGCAGAGGCAGAGGGAGGACAAGGTTGAGGCCTGGGCTACACAGTGAGACTCTATCAAAAAGCAAAAACAAAGCAACCAAAAACAAAATTTGTTTTTAATCCACCAACAGTGCATTATATGAACTAAAAATCAAGAAAGCACTTCCACAACACGGGGGGGGGGGGGGGGGGGGGGGGGGTAGGGAGCCTAATAATAATAAATTTACCCAGAGAGCAGAAGACGCCATAGTGAGGCTCAAAAGGATTCACACACAGAGGCAAAAGACATATCCTATGTTTATGAAATGCAGTCAGATATCAATAAAATTCTTCAGAAAACTAGACAGACTAATCTTTAAGAATGTATGAAACCGTGAGAACCCTCGATAGTCAAAGCTGCTTGAACAAGAGGAGCAAAACCGAGAGCACATTCCGGAGTCACAGCGGCCAAACAGCAGGTGTCAGCATGACACGGTGTCAGCATGACACCAGACCCCAGACCAACAGCACAGGACAGCAGGACCCTGCCTCAAAAACACAGCCAGGCATGCTGTCACATGCTTAGAGTTCTAACACTTGGAAGTCGGAGGCAGGAGGTTTCCTTCAAGTTTGAAGCCAGCCTGGCTGACCTTGTTAGGCTTTTATCTCTGTGTAAAAAAACACTGACCAAAACCAACTTGGGACAAAGTTTATCTGGCTTACAGTTCACAATCCATCACCAAGGGGATCCAAGGCAGGGACTGAAGCAGAGACCATGGAAGAACGTGGATGGATAGATGGCTCCCTCCCCATGGTTTTCTCAGTTTGCTTCCCCTCCAGATAGGGCTTCTCTGTGTAGTCTTGGCTGTCCTGGAACTCGCTCTGTAGACCAGGCTGGCCTCGAACTCACAGTGATCCACCTGCCTCTGCCTCTACCCAGAGGTGGTACCACTCACAGTAGGCTGGATCGTCCCACATCAATCATTTTTTCAAGCAAATGACCTACAGACTTGCCTGCAGGCCAATCTGACGGAAGCATTTTCTCAGTTGAGGTTTCTTTCCCAAATAAGGTAGCTTGTGTCAAGTCAAGAAAAAGTTCACCAGGACACTGACTGTATTCTGAGAATTCCAGACCAGCCAGGGCAACACAGCAAGACCATGTCTCAAGCAGGCATATAGATAAAGATAACCGAATGCTGGTGACATGGAGAAAGGGACCTTTGCACACTGACTATAAGAATATCAATTAGGACAGCGTCTAAGGGAAATGGTGTAGAAATTCCCCAAAAGATAAAAAATGGAACTATCATCTGACCCAGCAGTTCCACTGCCAGGAATAGATCCCAAAGAAATTAAATCAGTATATTGAAAAGACATCTCTCGAGTTCATTGCAGTGCAGTTTTCAACAGCCTAAGTGAACATCAACTGATGAGTGGATAAAGAGAGAATAGTACGTATACAACATGGAATACGATTCTGCTTTTGAAAACTAGGATGCAGGAATGGGGTGTGGCTCAGATATTAAAATGTTCTCTCACCATGCATGAAGCCGTGGGTTCAATCCCCAGCACACATACATACTGGGCATGCTGGTACAAGCCTGTCATCTCAATTCTTGGGAAGTGGAGGCAGGAGGATCAGAAGTTCGGGTCATCTTTGACTACTTATCAAGTTTGAGGCCAGTTAGGGGGCCTATGTGAGACCCTGGCTGTGATCTTAAGCACTATGGAAACTTAAAGGAGGGCACATAACACTTCTCTAAGGTTGACACTTAGAACTGTGTACGCCATCATACAAGGCTCAATGGCACAGTCCCTGAACATCCACGGAATGCAGAACCCTGTATCATACGCAATCATTTTGTCCTATCTCCAAGAACCTTATAAAAAGCAGTCGAATGTCCATGTGTGTTTTGTTACCCCATAGCACTTGCCTCTTTCCCATCTGTGTTTTATTCCCAGGTGTTTATGACGACCCCTCCTGTACTGATAACGTCAATCATGGTGTCCTAGTGGTTGGCTATGGGAACCTCGATGGGAAAGACTACTGGCTTGTGAAAAACAGGTAATACATTTGCACATCAGTGTCAGCTCCAGTGTCAGGACTTGGAGGTTAGGGGGGTGCACATCAGCAAAAGTGCCCTTGCTGTTAGGATGCTGGTCACCATAGCAACAAGGATGAGCGTTTATAGCCCCAAGAGGAACTACTCACTGCCCCACTCGGGTGGTTTTTAATAAGAATGGCCCTCATAGGCTTAGTCATCAGGGGGTGGCACTATTTGAGAAGGATTAAAATGATTAGGAGGTGTGACTTTGTTGGAGGAAATGTGTCCCTGGGGGTGGGCTTTAAGCTTTCAAAAAGCCAAGCCAGGCCCAGTCTCTGCCCCTCCCCTTCCCTGCTCCCCTCCCCCCACTTTTGGATTAGGACCTGGCTCTGTTCTAGCACCATGCTGCCACCCTGCTCCCAGCCCTGATGGTGATGGACTGACCCTCTGAAACTGTAACCAGACTCCTAATTGAGTGCTTTCTTTTTTGAGTTGCTGTGGTCATGATGTCTCTTCAGAGCAATAGGACAGTGGCTAAGACATCCACGTTCATCTTTGTTTTCATGATTTGTCTTCTGTAATACTTTTCATTCTATTTTAGGTCATTTGGTGTTTTGAGATAGGGTCTGGCTATTACTCCTAGATGGCCTGGGATTCACTATGTGTTTTTCAGGCTGGCCTTGAACTTACAGTGATCCTTTGTCTCTGGCACCCGAGCGTTGGAATTACAGATGCACGCTGCTATTCTTGGTCTGCTTTTCTATCATTTCCTTGTCTGCTCCTTTTATGCTCTGTAGAATAGTCATGGCTGTAATTTTTGTTTGGCAGTGTTGGGGCTCCTTAAGCTAACCCCTGACCCACACCCCCGGCCCCATCTGCCCCTCTTAGGAACACTGTTCCTCTGCCTGGCCCCCCGAACGTTGCTATTCCCCACCCCGCAGGGGGCCACACGGCTACTTCTACCTTTGTGCGTCCCTCCACTCAGGTTTACCACAGCCTAGAGGAGGCTGGAGGCCTTCAGCGCTCTTCCCCAATGTGGCATTGGCCCAGAACTCACACTTACCCGGTCATAGTCACTCACTGACATTTTACTTTCTCCACACTCGGTGTGGCCAAAGAATTCAGTTCTCTCCGCTCCATGCTGTTCCCTCCAGAATTTCCCAGATAGGTAAATCATATCACATAACATTGTCATCCAAAAGGTACTGTGGAATCATTCCAGGCCTCTCCAGGGCCAATCAAGTGACAAATCAAATAAAATTGGCCTCAAGTTGTCTTGGGGTTTGCCTGCCTCTTTTCTGTGATTCTGTCTCTGGTTCAGATGGCTCTGGCCTGGACCGCTGCTCTGTCTAGGCTGAGAACTGGTGCTCTTCTTTACTCTTTATATTTTGTTTTATTTTTTCTTATAACTGTGCACGTGAAAGTGCATGGTGTGTGTGTGTGTGTGTGTGTGTGTGTGTGTGTGTGTGTGTGTGTATGTGTGAGTGTATATCTGGATTCTGGGGATTGAACCCAGGTCACCAGGCTTCCTGGCAAGTGTTTCACCCACTGTCTTAGTTACTTACCTGTATCTGTGATAAAACCCCATGAGAAAGGAAAGGTTTATTTGGGGCGTATGGTTCCAGAAGGAGAAGAGTCCAGACCGACACAGCAGGGAAGTATGGCAGCAGGCCGAACCCATGGAGGCAGGAACAGCCGAGAGATTACATCTTGAACTGTGTGCAGGAAGCATTTAAGAGCAAATTCAAAATGGTGTGTGTCTTTAAGCTCTCAAAACCTGGAGTTTCTTAGTGACACACTTCCTCCAGCAAAGTCACACCTCTTAAACCTGTCAAACAGGGCCATCAACTGGGGGCCACATATTCGATGCCAGAGAATATGGGGGGGGGGGGCATGTCACCCAAACCACCACAGTTACTGGTCCATCCTGCAGGCCCACCCTCTTTGTTCTTGAATCTATCTTTCATGTGCTGCCACCTAGTGGATGCGTCTGAGCAGAACAAGTCTGGGCTTACAACTCTCCTAGTGGAGGAGCCAAGTGATGTCTTTCTTTTTGCCAGCCTCCTGGCATTCAATTTACATTTTTATTTTAGTTAGAGTAAACTATAACACAGTTATGCAGCTACAGACCCCATACATACAGTGTCATCTGAAATAGCTATTTTTCTTTTTATTTGGTTTATCATTCTTTCAAAAGCAATATATATATATATATATTGTTTTTTTTGAGACAGGGTTTCTCTGTGTAGTTTTGGTGCCTGTCCTGGATCTCGCTCTGTAGACCAGGCTGGCCTCGAACTCACAGAGATCTGCCTGGCTCTGCCTCCCGAGTGCTGGGATTAAAAGTGCGCGCCACCACTGCTCAGTACCAAAATATAATTTTTAAAAAAGGCCAACAATATGGCTCAGTGGGTAGAGGTTCTTGTTGCCAAACCTGACAACCTGAGCTCGATCCTGCCTTCTACATGGTGAAAGGAGAAAGAACGCTCCTGCAAGTCGTCCCCTGACCTCCACTCACACATGCCTTCCCCCTACAGTAAAAAAATGAATGTAGTAAAAAAAAAAAAATTTAAACCAAAGCAGCTTAATCATTATCTATTCCAGGAAAAAAAAATCTCAGAATGTTTGGGATTTAAAAAAAAAGTCTTTTTTTTTTTTTTTTAAGATTGGAAGTTACTATGCTTACTAAATTAGCTTGGGACTCACAGAGACTTTTCTGCCTCTGCCTTTCTGCCTTGCAGGTGCTAAGATTAAAGGCATGCATCATTTGTATGCCTGGTGCCCTCAGAGGCTAGAAGAGGGCCTCGTCTCAGAGCTGCAGTCACAGATGGTTGTGAGCTGCCATGTGGGTGCTGGGCACCCACCTAAGCCAGGTCCTCTGCCAGAGCAGCCAGTGCTCCTAACCATTGAGCCATTCCTCCAGCCACTATGCTGCCAAACTATTCTACAGATGCTGAGCCAAAGTGTTTTACACATTGTATTTAAATGTATGTGTAGCTGTGATATTCTGTGTGTGACTTCACGGTGGACATGATGACAGACTGGTTTTTCTGTCATCAGCTCCCTTCTAGCACCCGGTGACCCCTTATTAACGCACTGAAGTGGCCTCTGTGTAGTTCATAAGCCAAATGAGTACAGCTTTTAGAGGGGAAGTGGGAGGAGGGGCTGGGGACATTAAGAGCCTTGTTGCTCTTGCAGAGGACCTGGCTTCGGTTGCTAGCAACCAAATCAAGAGGCTCACGGCTGTGTGTGACCTCAGTTCCTGGGGCCTCGGTGCCTATTTTTAGACTCTGTGAGCACCCATATGCACCTAAACTCACATAGGCACACGCCATTAGACATAAATTATTTGAAAATATTTTAAAGCTTTGTTTTATTTTTAATTGTGTGTATGTGTGTAGATATGTGCACAAGAATGCAGGTGACCAGGGTGGCCAGAGGCATATAATCCCCTGGAACTAGATTACAGGTGGTTGTAAGCCTCCTAACATGGGTGCTGGGACTCGAACTCAGGTCCTCTGGAAGTACAGTATGTGCTCTTAACCACTGAGCCATCCCTCCAGCTCCTGAGCCTTTTTGCTATTGGAGGCAATATGAAAAGTCAGGACTTGGAAGCACAGTTGGGGTTTTTCCTATTGGTTTCCCCGCACTGTTATTACACAGTGCAGAATGGAGGGCTCAAAACAGCAGAAGTTTGTGTCTCCTGGCTCTCGGGGCTAGAAAACGGAGATGAACGTGTTGTTGGGTTACTTTCTTCCGAGGATTGTGGGGAAGAAACTATTTACAGACTCGGACCTAACAAAGTCAAACTCGGGGACAGAGCAGGATGGTGGCTGCTGGAGGTATGATGGGGATACAGGATGTGCTGACTAGAGGGTACAGAGCCTCAGTTATAAGAAAGTTCTCGAGTTCTACTGTGGTAACAACGTCTTAATCAACCTGTTTGTGCCCATTTGCCTCAGAGTGTGTGTGCATGCATTATGTGCACCTTGGATAGTTTCTATTTTGTTTGTTTGTTTTTTTTGGTGTTTGGTTTTTTTGGGGGGGTTGTTTTGTTTGAGACAGGGTTTCTCTGTGTAGCCCTGGCTGTCCTGGAACTCACTCTGTACAACCAACCCAGAGACCTACCTTCTCTGCCCCCCACCCCCAAATGCTGGGATTAAAAATGTGTGCCACCGCCACCCAGCATGGTAATTTCTAATTAAATACATTTTCGTTAAAAAAAAAATAACTACTTGGTAGCTAACAGCTGTAACTGTAACTCCAGTTCCAGCAGGATCCAACCCTCTTCTGGCCTTTTCAGATCCTGCACACACATGATACACAGACATTCATGCAGGCAAAACACTCATACATATAAAATAAAAATGTTTTTGACAGGCAGTAGTGTCATACACCTTTAATCTCAGCACTCTGGAGGCAGAGGCAGGTGAATCTCTGAGTTCAAAGCCCACCTGGTCTACAGAGTGAGTTCCAGGACAATTAGGGCTATAGAGAGAAACCCTATCTTGAAAACTAATTAACTAATTAATTGATTAATAATAAAAATACCCCAGTGTGTTGGCACATGCCTGTAATCCTGGCATTGGGCAGTGGAGGCAGGAGGATTAGGAGTTGAAGACCAACCTTTGGTACATAGCAAGTTCAAGACCGACCTAGGCTACATGAGATTCTTCTCTCTCAAACACACACACACACACACACACACACACACACACACACACACACACACGATGGAAAGAAGAAAACGTTGAGTACCTCTCCGGCTCCTGAGGTTTGCAGCCACTGTGGCTTTCTTTCCGTGGCCTGTAGGAACAGTGCTCTCTCTTGCTTTCAGTTCTCACGTGGCCTCCCTGTGTGGGATGTCACTGTGTTGACTTCAGTCCTTCTGGATTGAGGCTGACCTCAGGACTTCATGTTAATCTAATGATGTTTACAGTGCAGTGCTGTGGAATAGTCTGTATGTCAAATTACTCTGATTGGTCAATAAATAAAACACTGATTGGCCAGTGGCTAGGCAGGAAGTATAGGCAGGACTAACAGAGAGGAGAAAAGAAAGAACAGGAAGGCCAAAGGAGACACTGCCAGCTGCCACCCTGACAAGCAGCATGTGAAGACGCCAGTAAGCCACCAGCCACGTGGCAAGGTATAGATTTATAGAAATGGATTAATTTAAGCTGTAAGAACTGTTAGCAAGAATCCTGCCATGGCCATACAGTTTGTAAGCAATATAAGTCTCTGTGTTTACTTGGTTGGGTCTGAGCGGCTGTGGGACTGGCGGGTGACAGAGATTTGTCCTGACTGTGGGCAAGGCAGGAAAACTCTAGCTACAGTGCCCTACTTCCAAATAAGGACACATTTGCACTGTGATGGGCTAACAGTGTTTGTGTGGTCCACTGGGAAAGTGGCTGAGGGAACTGAAATTTTTATTTACCTGCTCATAGTACTGATCAGCTTGATGTGGAGCCCTACTAGCTTCCCTTGTTCCTTGAGCTTCTTTTTTGTTGTTTTTTTACACACACTTTTTTTTGGCTTGTTTCTTCGGTGATTGAAACAATCTTTTCTCTTGTAGCTTACTGAGTTTCTAAAGGACTCTCTTAAGTAATAATCTAAATGGCCCCCATCCAAGCCTCTTCTCCTCCCCCCACTTTTTTTTTGAGACAAGCTCCCATGTAGCCCAGGCTGGCTTCAAGTTCATTATGTAGTCATGGAGGACCAAGAATTCCTGATCCTCCTGCTTCCATCTCTGTGGTGTTGGGATTAGAAGTGTGTGATGCTCTGTGCCCAGGCAGATGAGTTCTTGAGTACACAGATGTGGTCTACACAGCAAGCCTGAAAGCCTGTAATACCTGGCAGCTCATCACCTCACAAAGGAGAATGCTCTACTTCTGGGAGCTTTAAATAGGAAAGCGTCTCATCCACTTCTGGATCATTCACAACTGTATTAGTTATCATTTGCTTTAGAATTCATTGCTATATAACACTTTCATAATGGCGGCTCAAAAATACTCTTAGTATTTCTCTAGAGAAACGTGTTTGCTGGAAACAAACACTGTGACAGCTAATGCTTCTAGTCCCTCTCCTTAGGAGGTAGAGCCAGAGGATCAGCTACGTAGTAAATTGAAGGCCAGCCTGGGATACATGAGACTCTTGTCTAACAACAAGTCATTATCTATGACCCTATTGTACAAAAACATTTAGAGATGAAGTGCTATAAATAATATACTCATTCCTTACAGAAGGCATGCTTAGAAGGCAGGAATGGATCTTATATTATTGTCCCTAAATGTAAGTCAATATGGAACTAATGTGTGTGGTGGCTCACACTTGTAATCCCAGGCCTGGAAAGTCAAGACTGGAAAATTGCTGTGAGTTTGAGATTAGACTGCAGGTTTTTGTTGTCTACAAACAACAAACAACAAAACAAAAAACTTAAAAACAAGCCAGGAATGATAGCCCACACCTTTAATCCCAGCACTCCGAACCAGAGACAGGTGGATCCCTGTGACACAGTCTGGTCCACATAGGAAGTTATAGGCCATCCAGGGCCATAGTCAGACCGTGTATAAAAATATGTATAAGTGTAGGGCCGGAGAGATGGCTCAGTGCTTAAGAGCACTGTTCTGGGGTTGAGGATTTAGCTCAGTGGTAGAGTGCTTGCCTAGCAAACACAAAGCCCTGGGTTCTCGGTGCTCAGCTCTGAAAAAAAAAAAAAAAAGAGCACTGTTCTTCCAGAAGGACCCAAGTTCAATTCCCAGTACCTATATGATAGCTCACAACTGTCTGTAACCAGTTCCAGGGGATCTAACACACTCACACAAACATACATGCAGGCAAAACCTCAATGCATATAAAATAAAATTAATTAAAAATATGTGAGGGTTTTAGGAGGAAGCAAAGAGATAAAAATATTGATGATATGGTTTATTATATTAATTTATAATTTTGTGTTCTTTCTTTTTTTGTAGTTGGGGCCTTCACTTTGGTGAACAAGGATATATTCGGATGGCAAGAAATAATAAAAATCATTGTGGGATTGCTTCTTATTGCTCTTACCCAGAAATCTAAATGATGTCTTCTTCTTCTAACAAGTCATGAAGATGAAATGCACTCTAACTTAATTTCACCTGTTCTGTCCAGAAGAAACAAATATGTCATGTGCAATGTCTACTTAATGGATTAACTAGGTTGTAGTTTGTTCGCTTGATGACTTTATCTCTCTGAAGTCTGTAAACAAGTTAAGAATGTACTACAGATGGAACTCTGTCAGAGTCTGTCCCCAGGACATTCGTGTTTGCTCTTTCTATATCTTACACCCTGTCACTTTTATGTTTATAACATAATATCCCTAAAGAGCTTAATAAATCTGTCATTTCAAATCTCTATTTTTGTCCCATACCATATTTTCAAAATGTTCTTAGGTCACCTTTGTACCCTCTCATGAGCACGGCTATGTTAGTGACGAGCTACAGCCATTGTGATGAAGAAAATCTTATAAAAACTAGAAAAAATGCTAGGTATAATGGCGCACGCCTTTACTCCCAGCACTTGGGAGGCAGAGGCAGGTGGATCTCTGAGTTTGAGGCCAGCTTGGTCTAACGAGTGAGATCCAGGGCTACACAGGGAAACCCTGTCTTGAAAACAACAACAACAACAACAACAACAAAAACCCTACAAAATGATGTTAGGTTATAAATTGTCCAGAAGACTAAGTTGTATTTTTATTCATAAAATTATTCAGTAAATGTCTTAAAATTGAAACACATAAAGCCAGGTGGTGGTGGCGCACACCTTTGATCCCAGAACTCAGGAGGCAGAGACAGGCTCTGTGAGTTCGAGGCCAGCCTGGTCTACAGCGTGAGTTCCAGGAAAGGCGCAAAACTACACAGAGAAACCCTGTCTCAAAAAAACAAAACAAAAGAGAGAGAGAGAGAGAGAGAGAGAGAGAGAGAGAGAGAGAGAGAAAGAAGAAGAAGAAGAAGAAGAAGAAGAAGGAGAAGAAGGAGAAGAAGGAGAAGAAGGAGAAGAAGGAGAAGAAGGAGAAGAAGGAGAAGAAGGAGAAGAAGGAGAAGAAGGAGAAGAAGGAGAAGAAGGAGAAGAAGGAGAAGAAGGAGAAGAAGGAGAAGAAGGAGAAGAAGGAGAAGAAGGAGAAGAAGGAGAAGCAGCAGCAGCAGCAGCAGCACATAAACGATGAAAGCCAAGCTGGTTTTGGGGGGAGGGAAGGGAGATGGCTCAGTGATTGAGAGCACTTTGCACCTCTTGTACAGGGAACGTGGGTTCATTTCCCAGAAACCACATGGAAGCTCTCAGCTATCCATCATCCAGTTCCAGAGTGGTCTGCCTTCTTCTAGTCCCATGAACACCACACACACGATTCACATACATATATGCAGGCAAAACACTCATAATTCTTTTTTTTAAGGCAAGCTGTTTTTGAACACCTTTGAAGAATTAGTTACTTATTTCTGTGGCGCTGGTGATCAAACAGAGTCTCCCACATGCCAAGTAATTTCTCTGCCAGTGAGCTATGCCCTCAGGCATGGGCCTAGGGAGGAAGGATTTGTAACAAGCATAAAGGTGGGGTCTATTGACTGTAGAGAACATGCGACCTCTTTCATGAGGATGGGTTCTACTGACTGAGAGACAATGCTCAGGATTTTGGGGGATTCAGGTGAAGGCTAGCTCCATAGGATAGCAAAAGATCACCAGGTGACTAGACAGCATCCACTCCAGCCTTCCAGGTGAACAGGTGTCGTTTTCTTCCTTGGAGGAAGGCAGCCTGCCTGTTTAGCAATCATGGTTTCCCTGGTGCTTTCTGTCAACTGTGCCCTCCACACTCACCAGCCCTGGAGTCCGTTCCCAGTGCTCTATAAACTGTGTGGAGGTCGGAGGATGACTTGCTAGTCAGTTGCCTCAATATGTCAGGCTATACTGAAAATTTAATATGTCATGTTTTGGTGGCCCCCTCTGCGCACAGTGATATTTCTTCTGATATTGGAAAACCAATTTTTGCCTAAGTCTATTTTCTCATCTCTTAAAAAACTAAACAAAACAAAAACAAAAAACCAACAATGCTTAACACCAGAAAGAGAGAGGTGGAGGATGGAGAGATGGGGGTGAGGAGAGGAGGAAGAGAGAGAAGGAAGGAAGGGGTGATATCTGTCTCTCTCACAGGGTTCTTAGAGAAGTGATGTAATACTCGGGCAGTGAATGTGAAATCTTGGAAATTTTTAAATGTGAGAAAAAAAACATGATAAACATTAGAGTAAGATTTTCAACATTTTTGATCCTGAAAACAAGATCCTAGTCCTCATTATTCCTCATACTGAACTGTGGGGGTCTCTGAGACCACCCAGGCCAGCAGAGTGTCGTCCGAGAGAGGAAAGAAGACAGTTCAGTCCAACAGGACTCAGCAGCTGGTGCTGCTTCAAACTTCGAGAGTCTGACACCAGGTAGTTTATTTTAGGCATATTTAAGTACAGCACGATTTGGAACAACATTTTCTGGTGATACTTAATCCTGTGTACACAATAAAGCTTAAGACATGACAACATCAAAACTCTTTCTACAAGTACAAGTGACATCTTCCATAAAGATAGACTAAGGAAAAGGGATCAAGATAACAAACTCATGATAAGCGTCTGTAGGAGGATAACCCTGTAGCTTAACTGAGACAAGCTCATGGTAAGTGTCTGGGGAGGATAACCCTATAGATTAACTGAGACAAGCTCAGGGGTCTGGGGGAGTTAGTGTGGCCTAGCCACACAAATAGTGGGAAGGTCACCACATCTGTCCCCAGCCTTCTGGGTGGAAAACAGGTACACACTGCTCCTTTGAAAAGACAGCCCTGTGTGTTTAACATTTCTATTTTCCTTAGTGCTTATCTGTGAGCACAAGGACCTACATGCCTCCGACACTGAATGACTTTGGGCAGACCTTTTCCTATCTGTGGCGTACATTTCCTCTTGTTGAAAATAATCAAAGTCCATGAGACAGTACACATTAAGGGAAGAAGCTTCCACTACCCCACAATCTCCACCTATCCTTCATCCTAATATTTTTCCCATGGTTAAAACTGCTCTATTGAGGTGCTGGCATAACTGGATGTCAATATGTAAAAGATTACAAATAGATCCATATCTGTCACCATGCACAAAACTCAAGTCCAAGTGGATCAAAGACCTGAACACAAATCCAGTTACACTAAACTTAATAGAAGAGAAAGTAGGAAGCACTCTTGAACGCATTGGCACAGGAGATCATTTCCTAAATAGAACACCAACAGCACAGACCCTGAGCACAACAATTAATAAATGGGACCTCTCGAAACTGAGAAGCTTTTGTAGGGCAAAAGACACAGTCAATAAGACAAAAAGTCAGCCTACAGAATGGGAAAAGATCTTCACCAACCTCACATCTGACAGAGGACTGATATCCAGAATATATAAAGAACTCAAGAAACTAGACATCAAAATACTGAACAGTCCAATTTAAAAATGGGCTAAAGAGCTAAACAGAAAATTCTCAAAAGAAGAATCACAAATGGCTGAAAGAAATGCTCAACATCCTTAATCATCAGAGAAATGCAAATCAAAACGACTCTGAGATACCACCTTACACCTGTCAGAATGGCTAAAATAAAAAACACTGAAGACAGCTCATGTTGGAGAGGATGCGGAGCAAAGGGAACACTCCTCCACTGTTGATGGAAATGCAATCTTGTACAACCACTGTGGAAATCAGTATGGCGGTTTCTCAGAAAATTGGGAATCAATCTATCTCAAGACCCAGTCATACCACTCTTGGGCATATACCCAAGGAATGGTCAATCATACCACAAAGATACATGCTCAACTATGTTCATAGCAGCACTATTCATAATAGCCAGAACCTGGAAACAACCTAGATGCCCGTCATCTGAAGAACAGATTAAGAAAATGTGGTATATATACACAATGGAGTATCAGCAGAGAAAAACAATGACAGCATGAAATTTGCAGGCAAATGGATGGAACTAGAAAATATCATCCTTGCCGGGTGGTGGTGGCGCAAGCCTTTAATCCCAGCACTCAGGAGGCAGAGCCAGGCGGATCTCTGTGAGTTCAGGCCAGCCTGGTCTACAAAGCAAGTTGCAGGAAAGGTGCAAAGCTACACAGAGAAACCGTGTCTTGAGAAAAAAAAAAAAAGAAGAAAAAAAAAGTAAATATCATCCTGTCTGAGGTAACCCAAACCCAGAAGAACAAACATGGTATGTACTCACTCATAAGTGGATTCTAGATATAAAGCAAAGAACAATCAGACTGCAACCCACAGAACCAGGGAGGCTACATAGCAGGGGGGACCCTAGGATGACTGTGGTTTATAATAAGTTTCGCTTTTATTCATTTACTGGGCAAACCTCAATCAAACATTTCACTATTAGGATAAGAATTTATACTGTATCAAGCTGATAATAGAAAAAAAAACACAAACAATACTGTGAAAAATATCTTGCTACATGTACTTTATCAATATTTTGTATTAAATAATTATTATCATTGAAAAAACCTGCTCTATTGAGGTCTGAAGAGAGAGAGATGGTTCACTGGTTAAGAGCACTTGCTGCTCTCACAGGGGACTGGGGTTTGTGGTGACTCACACACAATCATCTGTCACCCCGGTCCAGGGGATCCAATGCTCTCTTCTGACTTCCAAGACCACCAGTCACACACCTGGTGCACATACATAGATGCAGACACTTACACACACAAAATTACATATGCAAACTCTGAAGTCTGTTTATAGATGGCAGTTAACGCTAGTCAGCAAGTGCTGATCCCCAAAGGAATGCTCAGTGACAGAGATTGCTGGTCCACGGAAATAAATAAACCCGAACAAAGCCAGGACTGCGATGACTGAAGCCGGTCCTCCTCCTTGCAGAATCAAACGGGGACTGACACATGCCGCATGCTGTTCCACCAACTGTGAGAACCAGAGGCGCCATCATCCCACCCACAGATGTATCGGGTTCCATTAACCTTCTCCACAGTGTTGTCTTCCTGACGTTTATTAATTTGCCTGTGTGGGCACACGTGCTAAGGTGCTCATGTGGAGAGCAGGGAACAATTCACAGAATCAGTTCCCTTCTTCTCCCCCTTTGTGGGTTCCAGGAAGAGACACCAGTTCATCACGCTTGGTAGAACATGCCTTTATGCGCTGAGCCATTTCGACAGCCTGGGAACTATGTTTGGAAAACAGTTGCGTGAAGCAGTGCTGGCGGGGCTCTGGGCGGCCTGAGAAAGGACCGGCACTTTGGCAACCACCCACAAATTTGAATGCCAGTACTGAAAAGCCGACCGCTCCAAAAATAGAACTTAATTTTCTTTGCAGACGAGACATAAATTGTCTTCAAAGCTACCCCCTGTGCCCAGTTGGATTAGTAGAAATATCTCAGTCAAGTCAGACGGCGGCAGATGCCTGGACATCTAGCATGGGGGAGGGGTAAAAGCAGGGAGGACGGCCATTCAAGACTAACCTCGGCTACATAGGGAGAGTCAGTCTCAAAAATAAAAGTACTGGAGTGGGGGAGAGGGCTCAGCAGGTAAAAGCGCCTGCGGCCAAGCCTGACGGCTGAGGTAGGCTCTTGGGACCCACATGGTGGAAAGGGAGGGCTGACTTCAAGTTAGCCTGGTCAGCACGCGTGGTGCTGCGCGGTGAGCATGCCCACATGTGGTCCTCCGGCGTCGGAATGATCGCCTCAGGGCGCGCACACACACACACAACACTAAAAATTAAAAACCAGGGGCTGGAGAGATGGCTCAGAGGTTAAGAGCACTGACTGCTCTTCCAGAGGTCCTGAGTTCAATTCCCAGCAACCACATGGTGGCTCACAACCATGTGTAATGAGATCTGGTGCCCTCTTCTGGTCATACATGCATACATGCAGAAAGAACACTGTATACATAATTAATAAATAAATCTTTAAAAAATAAAAATAAAAACAACTCCAAAGCGAGTTCCAGGAAAGGCGCAAAACTACACAGAGAAACCATGTCTCGAAAAACCAAAAAAAAAAAAAAAAAAAAAGAAAAAGAAAAAAGAAAAAAAAAAGAAAAATTAAAAACAACTTATTAGCAGAAATCCATTTCCTCAAAGGCGCCGTCGACCGGGCGGTGGGGAGACTATCCGGCTCACGGAAGGTCCGATAACAAAATCCGAAGCCCGAAAACCACCCAACCCGGGAGGAAACCTTGGCCCGTTCCCCGATCTAACCGATCTGACCGCAGCGAGAACTCAGCCGGCGAGGATCCGCGCGCCGGGGCCGCCGCGCCGCCGGCAGGGCTCCCGGCAGGCCTTGCGCAGCTTTGGGCGGGAACGGGGGAATCCCGCCTGAGGTCAAGGGGCGCGGCACGTGCCGGGCGGCAGTTGGCGCGCATGCGCGGGGCGCGTCGACTGAAGCAAGGTCCGAGTGCCGCCCGTCGCGCCTCCTCTTTCCCCGTGGCCTGCGCCCCTGCGGCGTCGCGTGGTTCGCGCTTGCTCTGGGTTTGGGTCTGGTAAGCGTGGCGGGCTCCGGTCTCCGTCCCGTGGCCCAGCCGCAGGGCGTTGAGAGTTTGTGGGCTCGGGTCCCGGCGGTGCCTGAGGGGCGACGGGGGCCGGCGCCATGGCGCCAACGGTTTCCGGGCGCGATGGACGGCGGCGGCGGCGGCTGGTTGGCTCGGGTTAACGGAGGAAGCGGGACGCCAGGGCAGCCCCAGTGGAATCGGTTTACCAGGACAGCCCTGAGAATTTAACGGGCGGGCGGGTTTTAGGCCGCCGTGGTCTACCTAGTGGTACAGGCTAGCCCGGGCTGCGCGGAAGGACAATCCTAGAAGAAATGAGGCGTGGTGGCTCTGGGGAGGCCTGGCTGAGGCGGCAGGGCAGAAGTTCAGGGTCAAGCCCGGTGTGGCGACGACGCCTTTAATCCCAGCACTCGGGAGGCAGAGGCAGGCGGATCTCTGTGAGTTCGGGGCCAGCCTGGGCTACATAGAGAGTTCCAGGACAGCCAGAGCTACATAGGAAGACCCTGTCTCAAAAGGAAAAAAAAAGTTAAATATCATTCTTGGCTACCTAGGGTTGGAGTCAGCCTGGGCAACATGAAGGTCTATCTCAAGATTTTTTTGTTTTTGGTTTTTGGTTTTTGGTTTTTTGAGACAGGGTTTCTCCGTGTAGTTTTTGGTGCCTGTCCTGGATCTCGCTTTGTAGCCCAGGCTGGCCTCGAACTCACAGAGATCCGCCTGGCTCTGCCTCCCGAGTGCTGGGATTAAAGACATGCGCCGCTGCCGCCACCCGGCTATCTCAAGAATTTTTAAAAATCTGTTTCTGAAGAAAAAAATTTCTATTTATCTATTTCTGTTGCCTTAAAAACATCTAAGTCACAGCCGGGCAGTGGTGGCGCAAGCCTTTAATCCCAGCACTCGGGAGGCAGAGGCAGGCGGATCTCTGTGAATTAGGGGCCAGCCTGGGCTACAGAGTGAGTTCCAGGAAAGGCACAAAGCTACACAGAGAAACCCTGTCTCGGAAAGAAAAAACAAAAACAAAACAGAAAACATCTAAGTCACATTTTATGGGAGGTGGTAGCAAACACATCGTGCTATGGCGCGTGTAGACGTCAGAGGACTTGTGGGAATCTATTTTCTCCTCCACCGTGTTGGTCCTACAGTGGCAGCAAGCTCCTGTACCAGCTGAGCTGTCCTGTCACCTCCCTGCTTTACCGTTTTATAGTTCCAGAGTGGACAGTGTATCCTGAGCCCTGATAAAGGAGTCACCTGATTTGAATATTTTTGATATAAATATATCTTAAATTATCAGGCAGAATTTCCCCCCCCACCCCCAAACAAAACAAAACCAGGGTCTCAGGTAGCCTTGTCTGGTCTGCAACTTACTAACTAGCCAAGGCTAAACTTGAACTCCTGATCTTCTTGCCCCAGCCTACCAAGTATTATTCTAGGAGTACACTATAGTACTGGGGCTATACATTGTCATTTTTAAAGGTTCTATTTTAAGTAAAATTCTGAAATTTGTTAAGATAAAAACCTCATGTAATAGAGTTTTAGAGATAAAAAATTAAATCTGAAATTAAAATTTGTATTTGTGTTGTGTTACATGGTTGAAGAAAACATTTTATTGGAAGATGGCCACTATGCAGTTGCGGAGGACAGCTTCCATGGTATGATTTCTTATGACTTAATATGTATTCATTTGCCTGGGTTTCTTTCTTTTTTCTTTTTTCTTTTGGTTTTTTGAGTAGCCCTGGCTGTTCTAGGACTAGCTCTGTAGACCAGCGTGGCCTCGAATTCACAGAGATCTACCTGCCTCTGCCTCCTGAGTGCTGGGATTAAAGGCGTGCGCCACCAGGGCCCACCTTAGCTGAGTTTTTTTTTTTTTTTTTTTTTTTTTTTGGTGTTTTGCTGCATATATATAGACTGTGTGAGGGTATCAGATCTTGGAGTTACAGACAGCTGTGAGCTGCCATGTGGGTGCTGGGACTTGAACCCAGGTCCTCTGGAAGAGCAGTCAGCCCTGAGTTTCTTGTTTCTTGAAGCCATAAATATTTTACTGTTTAAAAGAATCAAATATTTGCAGCTTTAATAATATCAGGACACCTTGTACTTTAAGGAAAAAAGGAATGTAGAATTCTTTTGGACATTTGGTATGTTACCATAAACTGTTCATTCAGTGGAATCTCCTTTTTCCGTGGAGCTCTCACCAGCTGAATGTGACGTGTAAAGTACAAGTAAGGTTGAGTTCTGCTTGCTTCCACTCAACCATCTGTGTGTGAATCCAGTGCTTGTGTTTTGTTTTAGGGGATTGTTTTTTCTTAATGAATTTAGCTGCTGTTCATGAAACTGTGCCAATAACTAGAGGAAATCCTATCTAAGAAAGTGCATTTCTCTTTGTTATTACTATTATTGTTGATATTATTATATTTAAAGATTTAGTATGTATACAGTATTCTGCCTGCATGTAAGCCTGTGTGTCAGAAGAGGGCACCAGATCTCATTACAGATGGTTGTGAGCCACTATGCGTTTGCTGGCAATTGAACTCAAGGACCTCTGGAGGAGCAGCTAGGTAGTGCTCTTAACCTCTTAGCCATCTCTCCAGCCTCTGCTATTATTATCATTTTCGACAACATCTCACTATGTAACCCTGGTTGTCCTGGAACTCTCTATGTAGACCCAGGCTCTGCTCACAGAGATCCACCTGTCTCTGCCTCTTAACTGGGATTGAAAATGGATATGCTACCACATCTGCCTCAAAATGCATTTCTTTTCTACTAATGTATAATGTACAGTGGTTTGTCTTAATATATGTCTGTGCACTATGTGGGTACAGTGCTAGCAGATCCCCTGGAACTAATGTTAGACAGTGGATGCTGTCCACCATGTGGATGCAGGGTATCAAACCTGAGTCCTCTGGAAGAGCAGCCAGTGCTCTTGACTGCTGAGCATTTCTCCAGCCCCTAGAGTGCATTTCTTTACAGAGTTTATCATACCATCCTTTGGACCCTTTGCTTGAAAAGTTGAATCAAGTCTCAAATAATACATCTTCACTTGTATCCTGAGTACTGTAGCTGTGGGCCAGCACTGTGTTATACCTCTGGATGTAAAATAGATATGCCTTGTTACATAAGCTGTAGTGACCATGCTCTGTTAGAGCTGCTTTTAAGCTTAGCGGGACTTTGTTTTCAACAAATGTCAATTAAGATGCTTTAATTTCCCTTGAATTTCAGAGTGCATTGGTATTTCCCAATAAGATCTCGACTGAGCATCAGTCTTTGATGTTTGTGAAGAGGCTCCTAGCAGTTTCAGTATCCTGCATCACCTATTTGAGAGGAATATTTCCAGAACGTGCTTATGGGACAAGATATCTGGATGGTAATTTATAATAGTTAAGACTTTCTTTGTTTTTACTTAGAGTGATTTTTATTTTATGTGGTTGTTTTGCCTACATGTATGTATATGTACCATGTGTGTACCTGTACCATGTGGTGCTCTTGGAGACCAGAAAGGTCATCAGATCCCCTGGAACTAGAGTGACCATGAACTGCCACTTTGGTGCTAGGAATCTAACTTAGATCGGGTCCTCTGAACCAGCAGACAGTGCTCTTAGTACTGAGCTATTCATCCCGCCACTCTCCCCTTCTAGACAGTCTTATCTGGGTGGTCCAGGCTGGGCTTGCACTAGTTACATAGCTGAGACCGGCCTCAGACTCCAGGTCACTACTTCCTCTGCCTCCTCTGAGTGCTGCGGCTGTAGGCACTGTACCCAGTTTACATGTGCTCAGGATTCAGCCTAGGATTTGCTAATGTGAGGCAAGCACTTACGAACTACTTACCAACTAAAGCACAGAAATAGGCAAGTTTTACCCATCAACTTAAATTCTTAATCATTATGATGGCATTTTATAATGAGTACCAATTATTTCTTTTCTTTTTTTTCTTTTTTTGGTTTTTCGAGACAGGGTTTCTCTGTGTAGCTTTGAGCCTTTCCTGGAACTCACTCTGTAGCCTGGGCTGGCCTCGAAATCACAAAGATCCGCCTGTCTCTGCCTCCCGAGTGCTGGGATCAAAGGCGTGTGCCACCACCGCCTGGCATGAGTACCATTTATTTCAAAGCTGCCACTAATAATATGTATAATGAGCCAGGTGGGTGGCACACACTTGGGTAATCCTAATAATGGACAGGCTAAGGCAGGGGAACTCTTGAGTTCAAGACCAACCTGGGCTATAAATAGTGAGACCCTGTCTCAAAAAATAATATACCTATCATTTATAGCTAAAGAAAGTAAATATACTTTAAAATTTACCGTTGAGACTGACAAAATGGCTTAGCTGTTAAAGGTACTTGCCATCTAACCTGATGATCTGATTTGGATCCCCATAACCCACATGGTAGAAGGAGAGAAGCAGCTCCCCAAAGTCTCTGACTGCCACACATATGTGTTTTGATACATGTGTACCCACACACATTTGCATGTAACACAAATAAATACAAGTAATTCATTAAACCAACTGTTTATAAGTACTTCTATATTTATTTCATTTTTTCATTTAGATCTTTGTGTCAAAATTCTGAAAGAAGATAAAAATTGTCCAGGTTCTTCACAGTTAGTGAAGTGGTAAGTAAAAGAATGCCTAAAGGCAGAACATTATTACTTTTCCTTTTTTGTTGTTTTTGTTTGTTTGTTTTGTTTTTTGAGACAGGGTTTCTCTGTGTTGCCCTGTCTATCCTGGAACTAGCTCTGTAGACCAGGCTGGCCTCGAAGTCATAGAGATCTACCTGCCTCTGCCTCCCAAGTGTGCTGGAATTAAAGGCGTGCGCTATTAAACTTGGCCTCCTTCCCCGCCGGCTCCCTCCCCCACCCCCGTATTACTTTTTTGTTGTTGTTTTTTGTTTTTCAAGACAGGGTTTCTCTGTGTAGCTTTGAGCCTTTCCTGGAACTCACTCTGTAGCCCAGGCTGGCCTTGAACTCACAGAGATCTGCCTGGCTCTGCCTCCCGAGTGCTGGGATCAAAGGCATGTGCCACCACCGCCCAGCGTTATTACTTTTTTAATCATACTTTTTGTACATTGAATACTTTTCAATGTATAACCAGATTTTAGTAACTAACCCTTTAGCCCTGGGTACCATGCTTTTAGTTCTTTGGATTTATGTATTTTTTTATTTCATGCTGCATGTAGATAGGATTCATTTTCCTATTATAACTCTACAAATAGCTATTCCATATTTTATAGTTATCTTTCTGTCCTCCCATCTCCATATTTATGGTCTTTCTTTCTTTCTTTCTTTTTGCTTTTTGTTTTGTTTTCTCGAGATAGGGTCTCTCTGTGTAACCCTGGCTGTCCTGGAACTCATGCTGTAGACCAGGCTGACCTTGAACTCAGAGATTCACCTGTCTCTGCCTCCCAAGTGCTGGGATTAAAGGCATGTGCCACCGCCGCCACCCCCCCCCTCCCCCCCGCTGGTTTTTCTTTTTTGAAGATTTAAAAAAAATAAACATGTATGTGCCTGAATACATGTATGTGCACCATGTGAGTTCAGAAGCCCAAGAAAAGCAAAAGAGAATATAAGACCTTGCAACTGTAGTTACAGCAGTTGTTAAGTGCCTTGTGGGTGCTGGGATCAAAACTCAGGTCTTCTACAAGAGCAGTAAGCACTGTTAACCACTGGGTCATCTCTCCAGCCCCTGTTTCATTATGTTTTATTTTGTTCGGTTTTAAGCTAGTTAATAAGAAAAGATGCTTTAATTTAATTATTAGTTTTATTTTGTAAGGGTAAATACAGAGATTTATGAAAAGAACTATTTTCTGAAAATGCATTAAATATAAAAGTGAACCTTTGACTTTTTTTTAGGATGCTCGGATGCTATGATGCTTTACAGAAGAAATATGTAAGTCTTTGCCATCTATTCTTCCCTTCCCTATAGCTACAACAGGAGTTATCATATAGTAAGAGTAATTTAAACTAACTTGATATAGATCAGTCTCAATTACTAAAAAACAAACAAAAAAACTGAGCATTGGAATAATTTAAAGAATTACTTTTATTTATTTATATGCATGTGCACGTGTGTGTTCCTGTCTGTCTGATGGTGCCCATGGAGGTCAGAAAAGGGTGTTAGAGCTCATGGAGATACAGGTGGCTGTGAGCCATCTATTATGGCTCCTAGGAACTAAACTCTGGTCTCGAGAACAGCAAGTACTGTTTTTTGTTGTTGTTTTTAAGAGACGGGGCCTCGCTGTATTGCCCAGGCTGGAGTGCAGTGGCTATTCATAGGCACGACCCCACTACTGATCAGCACAGGAGTTTTGACCTGCTGTTTCCAACCTGGGCCGTGTCACTCCTCCTTAGGCAACCTGGTGGTCCCCTGCTCCCAGGAGATCACCCTATTGATGCCAGGCTTAGTGCATAGCTCACAACAGGCCAGAACTCCTAGACTCAAGTGAGCCTTCTGTCTCAGCCTCCCGGAGTAGATGAGACAAAGGTGTGCGCCATCGTGCCCCGCCAGCAAGCACTCTTAACTGCTCTTGACTACTGAACCATCTTTCCAGTCCCACATTTGAATTTTTTTATTTTTGAGACAATATCTCACTATACAGTTCTGGCTGGCCTGGAATTTGCTATGTAGACCAGACTGGCCTTGAACTCACAAGAGATCAATCTACCTTTGCCTCCCCACTGCTAGTGTTAAAGACATAGGTCACAATGCCTGGTGCATTTGAATATTTTAAAATCCAGTCTTCAATTCATTTAAACTAATGCAGTTAATACTAAATAAGTTTTGCCAAGCTAGGTTTAACAAATTAGCACTCACTTCTTAGCATTAATAGCACATATTAACTTACAAAAATGAATTTAAATGTTTTAAAATATTACACTAGTTTTACATGTATTCTGCAACCATGCTTATACTAGTATTTTAATAATTTGTTCTGGTTTTTTTTGAGACAGAAAAAACAAAAAGAAAAATGTCTATGCACACTCCTAATTCTAGCACTCTGGAGGCAGAAATAGACAGATGTCTGTGAGTTCAGGTCAGGGATACACTGTGAGACCCTCTCTCACTTGATAATAATAATTATTGTTACTTACTGCTAGCCATGATGGCACATGCCTACAAACCTAGAACTTGAGGAACCAGAGACAAGAGGATCAGTAGTTCAAGGCTGTTTTCTACCATGTAGTTAATGCTAGTATAGGACACAGCAGTATTTACTTCTTTTACTGTTTTGTTAACCATTGCTCACTTACCAATGCTCCTATGTGCCAGAATGTATATGGTGTTCCATATTTACTGTCTTAATGGAAAAGTTAAGGACTAGGGATAAAAATTCACCATCAGAATTCTGCTAGAACTGGACTTCTCTGTTTATATTGCTTAAAATGATACTATGTAAAGGGCTTGTAGTCTATTGTAAAATCTTAATTAAAATTTCACTATTTTGGGGTCATGGTGATGCACACCTTTAATCCCAGCACCAGGGAGGCAGAGGTAGGCAGATCTCTGTTTGAGGCCAGCTTGATGTAGAGAGTGATTTCCAGGACAGCCAGGGCTACACGGAGAAATCCTGTCTTGAAAAAAATCCCATAAATTTTACTATTTTCACATAACACCATGAGTTCAAATCCAGCCTGGGCTATATAATGAGTTCAGGCTAGCTGTGGCACAGAGTGAGACCCTGACTCAAAACCTGAAACAAATATAAATTTAACCATTTCAGAATTTGTGACAACTTAACTTGGACTGCGTGGGAACATTTATTTTTGCTGTGCTTAGAAATGAATTCAGGGCCTTGTACATGTTAGATAAGTACTCTGCCACTGATCTACAGCCTCAGCACAAGGAAACTTATTTTTAGATTCTAATTAAAAAATATTACTGGGTAGTGGTGGCATAGGCCTTTCATCCAAGCATTTGAGAGGCAGGGGCATGCCTGTGAGTTCAAGACCAGTTTGGTCTACAAGAGTAAGTTCCAGGACAGCCAAGGCTACACATAAGAGACCCTGCCTCAAAAAACAACAAAAAGAAGCAAATTCTTTCCAATAGTGTTAAATGTCATTATAATTTTTAGGAAAGCTATAGAGAATTGGAATAACTATTTATTTCTTTTTTGAGTGAGGGTCTCACTTTGTAGCTCTGACAGCCTGGAACTCACTATAGACCAGGCTGGCCTCAGACTCATAGTATTCTGCCTTCCTCTGCCTCTTGAGTGCTGGGATTAAAGTGTGTGCCACCATACCTTGTAACTAATTCTATTTGATTAAGACAGTGAAATAAAATGCTGACATGAATTTTAGCCATTAGAAAGCCAACTGAAAAGAAATAATTTGGGAGAATAGACATGATATGAATTGTATCTTCCACAATGATTACTTGCTTTTAGAAATACATGTTGAGTGCTCGGTGTGCTGGTACAGGTCTTTTTTATTTCCAGCACTAAAGGGGCAGAAGCAGGTGGATCTCTAAGTTCAAGGCCAGCCTGGTCTATATAGCAAGTTCCAGGACAGCCATCAAAAAGCGACACACACACACACACACACACACACACACACACACACACACAAAAGAAATGTTGAGATAGAACAAAATTCTTCCTTGGGGATGGTTCCAAGTCTTGCATGTGCTAAATGGGTGCTCTACTGCTAACCTATGCCCCAAGCCCCTGAATGAGTACAGAGAATTTTTATGATCAATCATAAAAATGCATTTTACAGAATGCAATTAAGATTTGTTCTCTTGTATTTCAGCTAAGGATGATCATTCTAGCTGTAAGTACTTTTAAATTGTATCTCTTTTTTTTTTTTTTTTTTTTTTTTTTTTTTTTTTTTTTTTTTTGGTTTTGCGAGACAGGGTTTCTCTGTGTAGCTTTGCGCCTTTCCTGGAACTCACTTGGTAGCCCAGGCTGGCCTCGAACTCACAGAGATCCGCCTAGCTCTGCCTCCCGAGTGCTGGGATTAAAGGCGTGCGCCACCACCGCCCGGCTTAAATTGTATCTCTTAACACTGTCAAATTTTTCTCTTAATTAAGTGACACTGAAATTGTCAGATGATTTATGTCACTTCATTCAATCTGATGTATCTAGTGGGGAAAAAGAAATTAACTTTTTTAAGATTTATTTTTATGTGCATTGATGTTTTGCCTGCATGTATATCTGTGTGAGGGTGCCAGATCCCCTGGAACTGGAGTTACAGACAGTTGTGAGCTGTCATGTGGGTGCTGGGAACTGAACCTGGGAACTCTAGAACAGCCAGCACTCCTAACCACTGAGCCATCTTTTCAGCCCTAGAGAAAAAGAAGTAAACTTCTTATTGGGAGGGTCATTTTGGTTTTTTTTGTTTTGTTTCATTGAATAACTCAATACTTTAATGTCCAATTTTATTCTTTCTGAATACTTAGCTTTACTTTACTTAATTGTAATGCATTTTTACATAGGTATACACCAATCCAGAAGATCCTCGGGTAAGTGTGCTTGAGTTAGAAGTATTAGAAATGTAATGCTTCTAATATCTAAACACAAATTCTTTTAAAAGTTAATGCTTCTTGGGTTTTTGTTTGTTTGTTTTTCTTTGTTTTTGAGACAGTTTCTTTGTGTAGATCTGGCAGTCCTGGAACTCACTCTGTATACCAGGCTGACCTCAAACTCACTGAGATCCACCTGCCTCTGCCTCCCAAGTGCCGGGCTTAAAGGTGTGCACCACAACTTCCTGGCATGCTTTTGTATTTTAATCAATATACTTCTATATTTTTTTCATGTTTGAACCTTGTAAAACTTCTGCAGTGAGGCATCATTTGTATTGTTATATTTTAAGAGATTAATATACTAAGTACAGGAGATTTTGTAACTGATTTTAGCCCATGAGTCTAATAAACTATTTGAAATAACCTATGTTACTTGATTTCTGACTCCATACAGTATTTTTTAGTGGTTGAGACAAGGTCTCCCTATGTAACCTAAGAAGGCCTCAAACTTGCTGCATAGCTGAGGTTATCTTGAACTTCTGATCCTCATACCTCCTGAGTGCTGGGATTTAGAGACTTGTGCTACCAAGCCAGGTTTCCTGTATGATACGCAAGCCCTCTACCAATGAACTACAAGTTCAGTACCTTCCCCATCTTTATTAAAGACAGAGACCTCTTCCTTAGCATAGGCTTGCCTGAAACCCAGTATGAAGCCCACACTGCCCATGAACTCACAGTGATACTAGTGCCTCCACCTCCTGGGGTTGCAGGCATAGGTGACCACACTCTGTTTTTGGAGGTTTGTTTGTATTCATTTTATTTTATTGTTTTACTTGGGTTGAACCTAGGGCCTAGAATATGGTAGGCAAGCTCTCTTCCACAAACCACACCCCTAGCCTTCAGAAGATCTTGTGTGCTTATTCTATAATAGGCTTTACTTTGGGTCTTTATGGGCATTATCCCTCATTTATTCACCATAACCTAATTAGAATTATCATCACCACTTTACAGATTATGAATGTGTGTTTTGTATATCTGTGGTGCATATACACACAGGTTGTGTGTACATGTTGGGTGTTCTGCTTTATCATTCTCCTTATTCCTTTGAGATAGGTTCTTTCTCTGAACCAGGAGCCAGGCTGTTGGCCAGCAAGCCCCGGTGAACCTCTTCTCCTGCTTCCTCACAGTGTTAGGATTACCAGTTCATGCAACCACACTCAGCAGTTTTTACATGGGTTCTGGGAATTAGGAATCTGTTGCTCATAATTGTATACCAAGTTCTTTTACCAGCTGAGCCACTTCTCTGGATTCAAGGTTTCTTACCTAAGTTTGTGTGGCAGAGAAAACAAAACCAGTTTGGCCAGGCAGCGGTGGCTCATGCCTTTAATCCCAGCACTGAGAGGCAGAGCCAGGCAGATCTCTGTGAGTTCAAGGCCAGCCTGGGCTACAGAAAGAGATCCAGGACAGGCACCAAAACTACACAGAGAAATCCTGTCTCAGAAAAACCAAACAACAACAACAAAACCAAATTTGAACTAGAAAAACAGCTCACCATGTGGTGGTTTTAATCATTAAAATGTAACCTTTCACTTAGTCCTGGAAGCATATTTGAACTGATCAGAGATAAGGATGTGGCTCAGTTGGTAGAAAGCTTATCCAACTTACCAAAGCCCTAAGTTAAAAAAAAAAAAAAAAAAAAAAAAAAAAAACTAGATATGGTGAAGTTGGGAATTTCAGTCAGGAGGATCAGAAGTTGAGCTTTATCCACTGCATAAAGAGATTGAGGCCAGCCTGAAATATTCAAAACTCTGTTATAAATAAATGAAATTATTTTTTTTTAAGAGAGCTTATCTCTATTCCAGAGTGTATACTGACATGCATTGAAAGCAAACCATCTCCACCCTTAGCTAAGGCACTATTGGTAGTTAATGGTTGCTTGGGGGAAGGAAAGTCATTTTCTTCAATGGAATAACCACTGGTAAACTGCTCATGACTCATTAACATAGTAACCATGTACATACAACTGGCCCTAATTAAACACAGTGGATTTTAAAAAATTATTTATTTTTTTTTATTTTATGTGCATTTGGTGTTTTTGCCTGCATGTGTGTCTGTGTTGAAGGTGTTGGAACTCCTGGAGCTACAATTAAAGTGGTCAGCTGTCATGTGGGTGCTGGGAATTGAACCCACATCCTCTGGAAGAGTAACCAGTACTCCAAACCGCTGAGCTTTCTCTCTAGCCCCACAGCAGATTTTTTTAAGCTAAATAATCTGAGTTTAAGGAGAGCTGACTATGTCTTTTCTTTGAAATGCATGACAACAAGTAATGCTATATATGTCCATAATTACAAAGCAGATTGTTTAAGGGGAAGGCTATAATTAAGTTAATTGTTCAGAAAATATTCATTACTGGGTTTGTTTGATTGTTTTTTTTTTTTTCTTCTTCAGACTGGGTCTTTCTCTATAGCCCTGGTTGTCCCTAGAACTTACCATATAGACTAGGCTGGCCTCAAACCCACAGAGATCTGCCTGCCTCTGTCTACCAAGTGTTGGGATTAAAGGCGTGTGCCACCATGCCCAGCTTTATTACCATTTTTTTTTTATTTTTGGCTTTTTCGAGATAGGGTTTCTCTGTGTAGCTTTGCACCTTTCCTGGAACTCACTCTGTAGACCAGGCTGGCCTCAAACTCACAGAGATCCGCCTGCCTCTGCCTCCCGAGTGCTGGGACTAAAGGTGTGTGCCACCACCGCCTGGCCCATATTTTTATAGTTATGCCTTTTTCCATTAGCAAGTAAAGAGCCTTCCTGTGCACCTGAGTGGTACTTATTAAATAGTTATTGTGTGCTATCAACTTCGTTAAGGGCTCTATAAAATAGCTATTTGATAATAACATGGACTTATTAATAAGACTCCTTTCTTAGGTAGGGAAATAGAAAGCTTAAATGGTTTGCATGTGGTTATAGTATAGCCAGGGTTAAAAAAAAAAACCTGGGTGTGGTGGCACAGGCCTCATGTCTTTGATCCCTGCACTCAGGAGGCAGAGGCAGGCAGATCTCTGTGAGTTCAAAGCTAGCCTGGTCTACATAACTACTTCCAGGCTAGTCAGGGTTATATAGTGAGAACCTGTCTTTTTAAAAAGTTTTTTTTTTTAATCTGTTTTTACTGGTTGTGGTGGTGCATGGCTGTTATCATGGCACTTAGGAGGTAGAGCCAAGAGAGTTGAAAGTCAATCTTTGGTTACATAGTGAGTTCAAGGCAAACCTGGATTCATGACAAAAATAATAATAATATAAATTATAATAAGCAGGGTGCTGGTGGCTCACGCCTTTAATACCAGCACTAGGGAAGCAAAGGCAGACTGATCTGTGTGAGTTCGAGGCCAGCCTGGTCTACAGAGTGAGTTCCAGGACAGCCAGGGCTCTTACACAGAGAAACCCTGTCTTGAAAAACCAAAATAATAATAATAATAATAATAATAATAAAATAAACCCTATACTTAGTATCTGTCTTAGTTCCTTTTCTTTTATAGAGCTTTGGTAATTTATAAAGAATAAAAGTTTATTCCATTTATGATTCTGGAGGCTGGGATCTAAGGTTTAGAATTTATTTCTTTTAGTTGTAGAGGCTGGGAACAAAATTTAGTCCAAACAAAATTTAGTAATGACCTTCTTTGTCTGTCTGTCTCTCACATACATACATACACACACATACACACATACACACACACACACACACACACACACACACACACACACGGAAGAGAAAAACACAGACATCTTTTTATAAGGAACACACTTGCACAACATTTGACCCACTTCTGTGATAACCGAATTAATTTATTTAATTAACTCATGAGGACAGGATCATTTTAACCCAGTGGTTCTCAACCTGTGGGTCAAGACCCCTTTGGAGTCAAATGACCTTTTCATAGGGGTTGCCTAAGACCATTGGAAAACATAGATATTTATATTATGATTCATAATAGTAGAAAAATTACAGTTATGAAGTAGCAATGAAAATGATTTTATGGTTAGGGGATCACCACAACATGAAGAACTGTATTAAAGGGTCCAGCAATAGGAAGGTTGAAAACCACTGCCTTAGCCTAATTATTTCTTTAAGATCCTGTTCCTTTCCTCTGGATAGTCAATTATAATCCAACTGTGTCAACTCAAAGCAGCAACTTTTGTATTTGATTGCCCTGTCTAGTGGGTTCATTTAGGTTAATAACAGAACTGCTATAGATTTGATGGATGTCTACCCAGTGCAGTCTTTTTGCTTTTGTTTAGCACTGGTTGATCAAATTGGCTTCAACTGCTTTTTCTGATAGAAGCAGCATCTTAGATACTGTGCAAAATCAGTGTCAAGAATTTTGACTTCAATTAAAACAGTCATTATTTTTTGCTTCCAAAAAAAAAAAAATCCCGTTCTTCAAATTGTTGCACTGGGGACATGTATTTCCAATACATAAACTTTGCAGGCAATTCACACCACAGCCCTTACCAACTCTGCTGAGGTCTGGTTCCTCTCCAACCTCCCTGCTGAAGCATTCCTACCATTTAGTATCTATAACAGGCATAGTGGTGAGTCAGAGACTCTCTCTCTCTCCAAAACTAAAGTACCAAATCCCATACCGTCAGCATTAACTATGAGAATTTGAAAACTCCGGTGGGCCAGTAGGGGTTAACACATTAGAGAAAACTACTGACTGAATGTTTGAAGTCATATGAAAACCAGGGCAGTCAGAACTATACATCAGTTACATAACTGCAATGTTTTCTATTTCAGACAATCTCAGAATGTTACCAGTTTAAGTTCAAGTACACCAAAAATGGACCAATCATGGACTTTATAAGGTATTGTTTTATAGTTTTATTTTTGCATTATCAATTATCACTTATTAATGCTATTTAGCTAGACGCCAAGATTATTTCTGAAACTTCTCAAACTCCCAGTTAGCAATTTGGCTTTACAAAATAGAGTAGTAGGATGTGAGGTCGATATGGCTGTGACATCTGTCAACCATTGTTGATCCCCAGGATTTTTTTTGTTTTTGTTTTTCGAGACAGGGTTTCTCTGTGTAGCTTTGCGCCTTTCTTGGATCTCGCTCTGTAGACCAGGCTGGCCTCAGATCCCCAGGATTAATTTGACTGTTCTGGGTGCCTAGCTTGGTGCTCCCTTCCTTTATCACCTGTCGGGTGATTCCTTCCCAATGCCTCACACACACTCAGTCAAAGAGGACAACCTTCCCTGATAGTGGAGGATTATTCTTCATTCAGGGTTTATGAGTAGCTGTGATTTTTCTGCTAGAACCCCCAGACAAGCTCTCAAAATGGAACAAAACTTAGAATGCCACAAGATCATGTGTTAATTGTTAATTATGTACTATTTTAATTACAAAAAAAGGAATTTGAGTGGTTAGAAATATAATTAAAATCCATCATTTGTTTCCTTTAAACACCATGTATAAAATGTGTATTTGTTATACTTATGTAAAATTTGTATTTAGCTTATAATAATGATGTTAATAATGATACTAAATTTTTATAATAGTGACATGAAAATATATTTTTTTTTTCTCTTCTTTTTTTTGGTTTTTCGAGACAGGGTTTCTCTGTGTAGCTTTGCGCCTTTTCCTGGAACTCACTTGGTAGCCCAGGCTGGCCTCGAACTCACAGAGATCCGCCTAGCTCTGCCTCCCTAGTGCTGGGATTAAAGGCGTGCGCCACCACCGCCTGGCGACATGAAAATATTTTTGTGGTAACTTTCAATCTAGTAACAATGTTTTAAAAGAATAATCTCAAATTGTTAAAGTGTGAGATAATATTAGAAGTCTTAAGTCTTATGAAAGAAATTTATTTCTGATTCTTTTCTAGCAAAAATCAAAACAATAAATCTAGTACAACATCTGCTGACACCAAGAAAGCAAGTATTCTCCTCATTCGGAAGATTTATGTCCTAATGCAAAACCTAGGACCTTTGCCTAATGATGTTTGTTTGACCATGAAACTTTTCTACTATGATGAAGGTACTACTTGCAGTATGTCTTGATTTAGTTTTATATTTCAAAAATTGGTTTCTACTTAAAATGTTTTGGCACCTAAATTGTTACAGAGTCTTTGAAATTAGAAAACTTGCATTTAATATAAGTATTTGAAAAAGAAACATTGGTGGCTGGGGAGACAATTCAGAGGTTAAGAGTACTTGCTGCTCTTACGGAGGACTAGGGTATGGTTCCCAGCACCAATTGTGGTAGGCGACAGAATTGCCTGTAACTCCATGTCCAGGGCAATCCAGTGCCCTCTTCTGGCCTTCTCAGGCACCTGTGAACAAAGACAGGCAGACAGACAGGCAGTCACACATACAAAATGAATAAAAATAAAATAAATATTGAAAAACAAAATTGTAAGCCGGGCAGTGGTGGCGCACACCTTTAATCCCAGCACTCGAGAGGCAGAGGCAGGCGGATCTCTGTGAGTTCGAGGCTAGCCAGGTCTACAAAGCGAGTTCCAGGAAAGGCGCAAAGCTATACAGAGAAACCCTGCCTTGAAAAACCAAAAAAAAAAAAAAATTGTTGCCAGGTGGTGGCGGCACACATCTCCTAGCATCTGGGAGGCAGAGGAAGGTGGATCTCTGGCAAAAGTAGGATTTAAAATGCTTTTCTCTGGGCTGGAGAGATGGTTCAGTAGTTAAGAGCATTGGCTGCTCTTCCAGAGGTCCTAAGTTCAATTCCCAGCAACCATGTGATGGCTCACAGCCATCTGTAATGAGATCTGATGCCCTCTTCTGGCTTAAAGTTAGTTAGGGCACTCATATACATAAAATAAATGTTTTTTCTCTAATGATAGGAACATCTATAGGAAATGCAGCTTACTCATAATTAAAGAAATGGAATAGTAAAATGCTACTTTTTATTTGCCAGATTGATAAAACTTGTGAACTCATAATTGAGAAAATATGTGCTCTTAAACCTTCTTGAGCGAATGCACATAGGAGCAAAATTTTCTTTTTTTCTTTTTTCCCAGAGCTGAGGACTGAACCCAGGGCCTTGCACTTGCTAGGCAAGTGCTCTACCACTGAGCTAAAGCCCCAACCCCTAGCAAAATTTTCAGAAAACATTTTGTCAGTATTTTTTAAAATGCCGGCTTTTGGGGGGGAGCTGAAGAGATGGCTCAGTGGCTAAGAGCACCACTTGCTCTTCCAGAGGACCTGGATTCAATTCCCAGCACCCACATCACAGCTCACAACTGTCTGTAACTCCAGTTCCAGGAGACCTAACACCCATGGCAAAACACCAATGCACATAAAGTTAAATAAAATTTTTTTTTTAATGTTGGTTTTCAACATTGCATTAAAAAGCTGGGCAAGTCAGCCTGGCTACATTCAGTGTGACACTGGAGCTACCACATTCTAAAGTAGTAAGTATCAGCCACCCTTGTTTTGTTCTCCTCTCTATTAGTCATGCTGGAACACCTGAGCTTGTTAACCAGACAGTGGATTACCATAATGTAGAAGCCAGCTGAACAGATGTTTCAGGGAATTATTCCTATTTCTGGAGTAGTTGGGCTTATCTGTGGATATGTGGCTGAATAGTTTGAATGGCCTGTCTATAAAGCTATAGGCAGATTTGCTTTCTCATGTTTGCTGACACTTCCTCTGTGGCCCTATCTTACCAACATCCCCTGAAATGTTTACCATGGGCTTAAACTGCCAAGTTTGAGACAGGGTCTCTTTATGTAGCCCAGGCAGTACTCACTCTCTATATAGACCAGAGTGGCCTCAAACTCACAGGGATCCTCCTGAGTGCTGAAATTAAAGGCATGCACCAGCACCACCTATGTTCTTACAGACAGCTTTGTAAAGATTTAGTCATCTGTGCTTCATTTCTAATCTGGTTGTGTTTTAATTTTAAAACTATATCATATTTTCATAATTTTTGTAGATAACAGAAAAATAAATATGCAGTGTTTCTTTCAGGTATACATAATGAATAAACACCTCATAACTGGAAAAAAAAGGTTTTGGTTTTATGGTACTGGGCTTGAACTTAAGGTCTTATGCATGCTAGGCAAGCATTCTACCATGAAGCTATATCTCTCATTCCAAAATTTAATATTTTACTTTGTAAATGATATACCTAGAAAAATATTTTGAGACTTGCTTGCACAATTATTCAAGATTATGTATTTATAAGAATTTTTATTATAACAGTGGTTAAAATAGGAATGAAGTGTAAACAAATACAATATCTTCCTTGGAGACTTGAGTAAGTAAATTATGTTGCATCTATATAAAAAATACTATATGAACTGTTAAAATCACAGAGGGGCTGCAGCAATGCTCTTGTTACTGACCAGCCCCTTGCACTTGCAAGTACTGAAAAAAGAAGAGTGAGGCATGATCTCCCTGAATTTTTCAAGGATGTTTTAGTACATAGAAAGTATGCAAACATGAAATATTACTGTTACATGTATAATATATTTTCTATGTAAACATAAGGCATTCTTTTTATTACATGCATGATATTTTTTAGAACATAAGGCAACAACAATAACACCTTTTAACAATTACTTGCTATGTGCCTATTCAGTTCTGAACATTTTACACTTTACTATTTTATATCCACAGCGATCTCTTGTGGGTAGGTATTGTTATTTTCTTCATTTGACAAAGAAAATAAACCAAGAATGATAAATAATTTGCTCACAAACAGCCGGTCAAGAAAAATGTTACCCTTAAAGACTTTGGCCAGGCGGTGGTGGCACACGCCTTTAATCCCAGCACTTGGGAAGCAGAGCCAGGGGCTCTCTGTGAGTTCGAGGCCAGCCTGGTCTGCAGAATGAGATCAGGACAGGCACCAAAACTACAGAGAAACCCTGTCTCGAAAAACCAAAAAAAAAAAAAAAAAAAAAAAAAAAGAATGAGGACTTTGATATAGGAGTTGCATTTCTACATTTTTAGCTTAGGTTTTTCTGTCTGAATTTAATCTTGTTGTGTTTTTATATGACTATTTCAGTTTCTTCAGTTTTATAAATGGTACAGTTTATACTTCCTTTTTTGTAGTTACACCCCCAGATTACCAACCTCCAGGTTTTAAGGATGGTGATTGTGAAGGAGTAATATTTGATGGGGACCCTACATACTTAAATGTGGGAGAAGTCCCGACACCTTTTCACACCTTCAGATTAAAAGTGACCACTGAGAAAGAACGAATGGAAAATATTGATTCAACCATATTAACTCCAAAACAATCAAAAATACCATTTCGAAAAATCATAATGGACAAAGATGATGTAGAAGATGACAATCATGTAAGTGGAACATATTTAATTATAAAGTGTAATAGCAAACGTTAACTTTGAGGACTTGGATAGATCTTAATGTTTCTATAAATACTGTAGTAAAATCTTCATTCTGTAGAAGAACTTCATTCTGAGACAGGATCAAATGGCTGGTTATACAGGAGATCAAATTCTGATTGCTAGGCCTATTCCTTGAGCACTTTGTCTGCTGCACTATCTCACAGGCTTTTGTTTTTAAAAGACAGGGTTCAGGCTAGCTGTTAACTTGCTGTGTAACTGAGGCTGTCCTTGAACTTCTAATCCTCCTGCCTCCACCTCCCAAATGTTGAGATTGCAGGTGTGAACCACCATGCCAGCTAGGAATTTTGTAGCATTCTTTAAAATATTTGAGTCTCAGGATTAGAGATAAAGTTCTTGCTGCACAAGCATAAAGATGTGTATGATCAGTTTCCTAGAACCCATGTAAAAGCTGCATATCATTGTGCAAATCTGTAACCCTTGCACTGGGAGGGTTGGGACTAGAAGCAGGATTCTAGGAACTTGCTGTCTAAAACACTCAGCTCCAGGTTCAGTCAGTGATACTCTGTCTCAAAATACATAAATAAGTTTAGCATGGTAGTGCACACCGTTAAATCCCAGCACTCAGGAGACAAAGGTATTCAGATCTCTGTGAGTTTGAGGCCAGCCTGGTCTACAAAGCGAGTTCCAGGATAGCCAGGGCTGTTACACAGGTGAATTCTGTCTCAAAAATTAATTAATTAATTAATTAAATTTAAAAAATTAATTAATTAAAAAACGAAGTTGCCTTGTGGTAGTAATTCTAGCATCATTTGTATTTCTAGCAAACTTAAGATAGTTGTAGTTAACTGTTAACATAAAGCAAATGTGTTTATTAATATTCATATCTAATGTTTTCATTTATTCTTAAAATGTGTTCAATTTGTCTTCATATATAGAATAATTTTGACATTAAAACTAAAATGGACGAACAGAAAGAAAACTTGGGAGCTTCTGAAATTAAAGGTAAGAAGCTAACAAAAATGTTTATTAACTACCAATTCAATTTTATACCATTTTAACTTTATTTTTTTTTTTAACAGAACCAACTTTAGATTATAAGGAAGAAGAAATTATGCAGTTCAAAAAAACCCCAAGTCCTTCAGTTTCTCATTGTCAGGTATAAACTCCATCTGGCTTTCAATTTTATTTTGTTTTGTCTTGTTTTACCTGTTTGTTTGAGACAGATTCTTGGTGCTGGTGGCATACATGCATTTCTGGTGGATCTGTGAATTCAAGGCCAGCCTGGTCTACAGAGGAAATTCCAGGACTGCCAAGACTGTTACACAGAGAAACCCTGTTTTAAAAAAAAATGGGGAGGGGGAGAAAGAGAAAGAGATAGGGTCTTACAATGTAGCGCTAGTTGGCCTAGAACTCACTATGTAGGCCACACTGGCCTCAAACTTGCAGCCATGTTCCTACCTCTGCTTCTTGAGTGTTGGGATTATAGATGTGAACTATCACATCTGGCCTTAAATTATTTTATGTGCATGGATATTTTGCTTATATATATTTTATGTACACTATACAATGTCTGGTGCCCATGGAGGCTAGACGAGGACATCAGATCCCCTGGGAATGGAGTTACAGCCAGTTGTGAACCACCATGGAGGTGTTAGGATCCCTTGTCTTCTGTAAGAGCAGCCAGTGTTCTTTACCATTGAGCCATCCAGCCCCTGCTTTAATTTTTTTAAAAGATGATTGCTTATATGCTTATTTCATTATTGCTCAGGTTTTCTTATCTTTTGTGTTATAGAATAAAAGTAGGTATTTATTATATAAAATATTAAGAAGGTTTTTTAGTATATCACTGAATTTATTTAATAATAAACCTTATGATGTTTGTAGAGGGCTGATGAGATGGCTCAGAAGATAAAGGGAATTGCTACCAAAACTGATAACCTCTGATTCCCAGAACCCACGTGATGAAAGGAAAAAAGCCAATTCCTTCAAGATGTCTTCTGATCTCTAACATGTGTACTGAGGTGTACATGCTTCTTTCCCTAATAAATAAATATAAAATAAAATTAATGTTCATAGACTCTAAGAATTTCAGAACTAGATAAAATCTTACACATTTTTTTGTTTGTTTGAGGGATTGAGAGATGGTCCTAGTAAGTAACCTTAGCTAGCCTGGAACTCACTAGACGAAGCTGGCCTCAAATATATGGCAATCTTCTTTCTGCCTCTTGAGTGTTGTGACTAGAAGTGTGAGCCATGCAAGTCAGTGATGGCACATGCCTTTAATCTCAGCACTCAGGAGGCAGAGGCAGGCAGATCTCTGTGAGTTTGGGGACAGCCAGGGATACACAGAGAAACCCTGTCTTGAAAAAAAAAAAAGTGTGAGCCACTATCCAGCACAAGATACTAAACTTTGTATGATTAATATTTTGGATCCCACTTATTATGGTATGTTATATTGTTTTGTGAAATATGTTTTCTAGGTTGAACAGTTAGTCAGTAAAACATCTGAACTTGATGTGTCTGAAAGCAAAACAAGAAGTGGGAAAATCTTTCAGAGTAAAATGGTAAATATAATTCCATCTTCATGTGTGACTTTATGTTTCTGTATTTTTGGGTTTTTTTTTCCGGTTTTTCCAGACAGGGTTTCTCCATGTAGTTTTGGTGACTGTCCTGGATCTCTCTCTGTAGACCAGGCTGGCCTCGAACTCACGGAGATCCACCTGGCTCTGCCTCCCTAGTGCTGAGATTATAAAGGCCTGTGCCACTGCCACCCAGCTTCTGTATTTTTCTGTTTGTTTGTTTTTGTTTTGGTTTGTTTTTAAGACAGGGTCTCTCTGTCTATCTCTCTATCTATCTACACACACACACACACACACACACTCACACACTCACACACTCACACACACTCACTCACAGACACGCAGGCACATAGGCTGTCCTGGAACTCACTATGTATGCCAGGCTGGATCTCAGAGATCTGCCTACCTCTGTCTCCTGGGTGCTGATCTTAAATGCATTCACCACCACTTCTGGCTATTTTCTGGTGTTTCTTTTTTTCATGATTTATTTTTATTTTATGTGCCTTGGTACTTTGCCTGCATTTCTGTCTGTGTGAGAGTGTCAGATCCTCTGGAACTGAAGTTACAGACAGGTGTGAACTGCCCTGTGGGTGCTGAGAATTGAACTTGGATACTCTGGAAGAGCAGCCAGTGCTCTTAACAGCTGATCCATCTCTCCAGCCCCATATTCTCAAGTATTTCTTAAGTAGCTGTTTATTGTGTGTCAGGTACATACTAGGTGCCAGGGACACACACACAGATGGACACACACACATACACATATTTAGATGGATGGATGGATAGATGGCAGATAGAGGAATAGATAGATGAGAGAGAAATAGAACAATGATATAAGGTCATTATAGAAGTCTTAATGGCTTACATGGAGGTGCAAAGGAAAGAATAGAAATTTGAATCAAATACATAAGCATGAAGAATCTGAAAATAGTTCTGAGAAATATTATCTAAACTCTTAAGGAAAGTATTCTAGAATACCAGAAAGTTCCCATGTTCTATTTTGTAAATTGATTATTTACAAAATTGATTACATTACAAATTGATCTTTGTAGATATCTTGCATAAAACAAATATTATTAAGAAATCAGTTTTAGCCGGGCGTTGGTGGTGCACGCCTTTAATCCCAGCACTCGGGAGGCAGAGCCAGGCGGATCTCTGTGAGTTCGAGGCCAGCCTGGGCTACCAAGTGAGCTCCCGGAACGGCACAAAGCTACACAGAGAAACCCTGTCTCGAAAAACCAAAAAAAAAAAAAAAAAAAAAAAAAAAAAAAAAAAAAAAGAAATCAGTTTTAGTTTTCATAACTAATTTTACTAAATAGAAGTTTAGATTTGATTTGATTTTTCAAGACAAGGTCTCAGGACACCCAAATTGGTGTTGAACTTACTGTGTAGCTAAGGATGACCTTAAATTCCTGCTCCTCCTGTTTCTGCCTTTAATGCACAGTGACTATAGCTGCATCCTCCATGCCTAGCTCATATTTTATTTTAGACATTTAAGTTATTCTCAAAGATTTAGTTCTATGCTAGAACATAGCTTCCTAACATCTTCAGTGACATCATAATGGCAGTTTGAAATTGGACATTAGGAATATTCACAGCATGGAAATCAACAAATGCCTCAGGATTTCTCCCATAGAGCTGATTGTAAAACATCTCCCAGAGTCGCAGTAATTATGCTACCTTGTTTATGTGTCTTTTTCTTCCCCACATTCTCAGTAGGAAGTTAGAACTAGCGGAAGGCAATATTGAAGCTAGTATGCTGATGGAAGCAAGAAACAAAGAAATGTAAGCTGGGTGTGGTGGAGCACACTTGTTATCCCAGCACTTGAGAAGGGGCATGTAGAAGATAGCTGTGAGTTTGAGGCCACCCTGGGCTACATGGCACTTTGCAGGCCAGCATGAGCTACAGGGTAAAACTGTGGAGTGGAAGGGCTCAGCAATTAGAGATATCAAGAATTATTACTTCCAGCAACAAAACATTCTTTCTGGCCAGCTTCAATTTAGGATGACTATCTTTTACTAGGATATAAGAAGAGAGTCAGAAGTTGGGCAGTAGTGGTGGCCCTTGTTTTTAATCCCAGCACTCGGCAGGAAGAGACAGATCTCTATGAGTTCAAGGGAGGAAGAGACAGATCTCTATTAGTTCAAGGCCAGCCTGGTCTACAGAGTTCTAGGACAGCCAAGAGCTGTTACACAGAGAAACCCTGTCTCAAAAAACCAAAATAAGGGGGCTGGAGAGATGGCTCAGTGGTTAAGAGTACAACTACTCTTCCAGAGGACCTGGGTTCAATTCTCCAGCAACCACATGTTGGCTCACAACCACTTGTAATGAGATATGGTGCCCTCTTCTGGCCTGCAGGGACACATGCAGGCAGAATACAGAATACTATATACATAGTAAATAAATAAATCTCAAAAAAAAAAAAAAAAAAAGGAAGAAAGGGAGAAAGGAAGGAAAGAAGGAAGGCAGACAAAAGGATTTTAGCAGTGTTGAGAATCCAGGGCCTCACATATGCAAGATACTGAGCCATGCCTCCTGCTGAAAGGGCAATTTCAAGCATAAAAAAAGATGTATCAGGTATGACACCTATAATCTCAGCACTCAGGAGGCAGAGACAAGAAGATTGTAAATTTTCAGCCAGCCTGGGCTACATGGCAAATTTGTGTCTACATAGTAAGACACAGTATCCAAATTTTTTTTGAAAAAATACTGTTAAATACTGTAAAACAAGAAGTGTATGTCTTTTTTAAGCAAAGTAATGTTAACAACAATTTTTTAATTTCCAACATTTATTTTAATAATTATGCATATGACATTACTCACTATTGTCAAGAAGTAGAAAAAAGTAATGTCCATCAACAGATTGGATAAATTGTTATAGCCACATGACAGAATTATTCAGCCATAAAAGGAACAAAACATCAATATACATGCAACAACTAATTGAAAGAAGTCAACCACAGAGGCCACATACCATGATTCTGTTCATATGACAGTCATAAATTTTACAGAGAAACATTGTCTCAAACAAAAAGTAAGTCAGAATTGGAGGCTGGACAAAATGACACGTCTTTAGTTCCAGTACTAGGGAGGCAGAGGCAGGCAAATCTCTAAGTTTTAGGATAGCCAGGACTACATAGAAAAACCAACCTACTCTGAAAAACAAACAAAAAAGTCAGAATTTGGAAAGCTATTGAAACAAAGTATTAGGAATGGCAGGAGATTAAAGGATAGGAGACTGATAGCTGAAGATGGGCCTTCTATAGTGCTTCCAGAGTGATAAAATGTTCTAATACTGACTATATTAGTAAATTCTACAACTCTGAATACTCTTAAAATTATTGAACTATACACTTAAAATAGAAAAACCATACAGCATCTGACATATCATGTGTCAGTGCATAAGGTTGAAAAAAATTAACTGTTCTTTGAGAAATAATGAAATAGTAATTTTTCTATCTTTGGGAGGTAAATGGAAATCAAGTACAAACTTCTAAAGAAAATCGAAAGAGAAGTCTTCGTCAGCCTGGGAAAACAGTAAGTCTAATGATAGTGTATGGATTGAATAAAATGACAGATATCTGAATGTCATGACTATAGATTAAGATAACAGATTTGGTATCCCTGAACATACTTCAAAGCTCTGATACTCAAAACTTGTTCAAATATCTGAGGCTGCTGGGTGTGGTAGATCTTTCCTGTAATCCTAGTTCTTGGGAGACTAAAGAAGAAGGATTACCAACAATTCAAGTTCAACCTGGCCTACATAGTAAGTTCCAATCCAGTTTGAGCTATAGTGTGAGACACTGCCTCAAACAAATAAAATGTTTTCTGAATGTAAGTAGCTCCTGTCCATTCCATGAGCAATTCAGTTATTAAAGAAATTTATAAAATAAAAATCTGTATCTGGAAAAATATAAGTAGAATGATACAATGACCTAAGAATATTCATGACATTTAGGCTACATAATTGAACAGAGCTTTCGGGAGATCAAAACTAAGAGAAATAACCAAGTTGCCATATCCACATGTTCCTTGAAAATATAGTATCTCAGGAGAAAGGAAACTGCTTACCTAAACTCTGTAGTTGTTTTATTTTTGGAAACTTATTTTGCTGAATCAGATAATACATTTGTCCTTTTTAAAAATATTTATATTTTAACTAAGGTTTGAATATTACTAGTTAAAATTAGACAACTGAAGGACTGGGATGTTAGGAGTAGAGTGCTTGTGTAGTATTTGTGAGGCATTGAATTTGATTTCCAAGAACAAAAAGAATTTAGACACCTGAAGTCTTAAAACTGTTTGAAATGTTTAAAAGATAATCTAAATTATATAAGTGGTTAATTTATGTTCTTTCGATTTAGACACAGGTCTGTGTAGCCCAGGTTGTCCTTGAACTCCCCAGGAGGCCTAGTATGACATTGAACTACTAGTCCTCCTTCCTTCTCCTGAGTGATGGGGCTACAGGTATGCACCACCACACCCAGTTTATGCAGTGATGGGGATAGAACCCAGAGCTTCCTGCATGTTGGGCAAGCATTCTACTGACTGAGCTACATCCCTAACTGATATTTAAAAACAAAACAAAAAAGGTTTTATTACATTTAGTTATGCATTCATTCATTCTGCATATGTGGGTATGCATGTGTATATGTATGTGCATTCACTTCCCACAGTACCCATGTGGAGGTCAGAGTACAACTAACGTGCCAGAGTTGGTTTCCTTCTACCATGAGGGTTCCAGGGATCAGACTTAGGTCATCATGCTTAGTGGCAAGTACCTTTACCTATTGAGTCATTTCACCAGCATACCCCTGCCCCAGTTAGTGTTCTTTTTTTTTAAACTTTATATATATGAGTACTTCATCTGAGTATATGGCTATACACTACATACATGAAGTACCCATGGAGGCCTGAAGAGGGCATCAGATCTCCTGGAACTGGAGTTACAGACAGTTGTGAGCCACCATGTGGGTGCTAGAAATCAAACCAGGGTCCCCTAGAAGTGCATCCTGTGCTCTTAACCACTGAACCATTTGTCTACGTTCCTTGTCATAGGGTTTCTGTTGCTGCAATGAAACACCATGACCAAAAAGCAAGTTGAGGAGGAAAGGGTTTATTTTGTCTTACACTTAGCATTGTTTACCATCAAAGAAGTCAGGTCAGGAGCTCAAACAGGGCAGGATCTTTGAGGCAGGAACTGATGCAGAGACCATGGAGAAGTGCTACTTACTGGCTTGCTTCCCCTAGCTTGCTCTGCCTGCTTTCTTATAGAACCACCAACACAGGGATGGCACCATCCACAGTGTGCTGGGCCCTCCCCCATTAATCACTAATTGAGAAAATGCTTTACAGCTGAATCTCATGGAGGCATCAACTGAGGCTCCTTCCTCTCGGATGACTCTGTTTGTGTCAAGTTGACACACAAAACCAGCCAATACACCCGGCCAGTCAGTATTTTTAATATACATCATTTCAGAAGGGAATGAATGGAGTGAAGTGACATACTCCTGAATTTCTCAGCAGTTGAGAAGATAAATCAGGATGACCATGAGTTTGAGACCAGTTTAGATTTCAGAGTAAGTTCCATGCTCTGGGCTACCCAGTGTAAAAGAAAGAATAACTTGACACCCCACTAAAGATGTTAGGTTTCTTTCATTTCTCCATTTTTTAAGAAGATTTGTATGGCAAGGTGGTGGTGGTGCACACCTTTAAGGGAGGCAGAGGCAGGTGGATCTCAGTGAGTTCAAGGCCACCCTAGTCTTCTGGTCTACAAAGGAGTTCCAGAACAGCCAGGGCTGTTACACAGAGAAACCATGTCTTGAAAAACCAAAAAAAAAAAAAAAAGAAATGTGGTATTTTGCCTCCATGTATATATATATGCACTGCATGCATGCCTGGTGCTTCTGGAAGTCAGAAGAGGGTGTTGAATTCCCTGGAATGGAAGTGATAGATGGTATGAGCCATGTGGGTGCTGGGAATTGAAATGCTCTTAACCACTGAACATCTCTCTAGTCTCCCAAAGATTTATTTTTTGTAAAACATATATGTATGTGTGTATGTTTGGCCATGCATAGTGGTCCATGCCTTTATTCCCAGCACTCAGGAGGCAGAGGCAGGTGGATCTCTGTGGGTTCAAGGTCAACCTGGTCTGCATAGTGAATTCCAGGATAGCCAGAGCTATGTAGAGAAACCCTGTCTCACAAATAAAATAAAAAGGATGTTTATGTGTTTGTGTCTCTGCATAGATAAATGCACATAAGTGCTGGTGCCAAAGAAACCAGATGTCCTGTACCTGGAGTTACAGGTGGTTGTGAGCCACCTGTCAGGGGTGCTGGAATGGAACTTAGGTCCTGGAGGAGCATCCTCTTAACCACTATGCCATATCTCCAGCCTTAATTTTTCTCAATGTTTTAAACCTTGATACTTGATGCTTTCTTAGGAACCACAATCCAATTTGTCATACTTTAACTTTTCCAGAAAATGATAGTTCAATAAAGAAATTTTGTTAGTTCTCTAATTCATTCTTTCGTTTATTCAAACTTACACTCTGAAACTAAGGATATTGTACTTAATCTTTCATTTGTGAGGGTTTAGGTTTTCATCTTCAGCACTGCAAAAGAAAAAGAAGTCAAGAAAATGGGTTCACTGAATGTCTAATTTTTATCAAGACTTGATGGGGGAGGTTAAGTGAGATCATGTAGCTGAGGCTGGTCTTAGATTTGTGATCTTCCTGCCTTTGCCTACCAGTTGCTGCAGTTATAGGTATGAGCTACCCTGTCTGCCTTAAAATATGATTTAAATCGTACATAGTCCCAAAGTAAAATGTTTTCCTATTATGATTAAAATCTTTATTCCCTTCTCATTTCTCCAATTTTTTTTTACTATTTCAAAGATACAATGTTATAATTATTTTTCCTTCTATCTTCAACAACTCAAATAAATATCTTACCTTTTGTGAGTATATGCTTTTAGCAGCTATTCATAGGTAAGTTGTATGTCAATAATAAATTGTACTCTACTTTAAAAATACCCTGGGTATCCTATTTTAGTAGAAAATACCTATGCTGGGCTGGAGATGTAACAGCTCAGTTAGTAGAGTGCTTGCTTGGCATGCATGGAGCCCTGTGTCAGACCTTGCGCACCACATCAACCCATATGTAGGAGCGCATCACTGTGATCCCAGCACTGAGTATATCATGAGAGATAAGAAGTTCAAACCAACCTCTGCTACATAGTGGGTAGGAAGCAATCCTGGACCATGGGAGACTCTATCTCAAAAATAAGAACAGGGCGGTGGTGGCACATGCCTGTAATTCCAGCACTCTGAAGGCAGAGGCAGGCAGAGCTCTTGGGTTCGAGGCCAGCCTGGGCTACAGAGAGAGTTCCATGACAGCCAGGGCTACACAGAGAAACCCTGTCTTGGAGGGAAAAAAGGAAAAAAAGAAAGAAGGAAGGAAGGAAAGAAAATTAAACTGGAAAGTCTCTAAGTAGTTGTTTTCTTTTGACAGGTCCTTCATCTCTTGGAATCTTCTAGTCAAGAGTCAGTGACAAAAAGAAAGAGAGTTAGTGAACCAAAGGAACAGACCTAAAAATTATTTTTCTTATGCAGATTTGTAGTTCTCAACATTTAAACTAAAATATATTGTATTATTATTTGAAGGTGTGCTTTCTGTACCTCTGAAAATTACTTTGTGGCTCACACTAATGAAAGTTTTAGCTATTATATTGTGTTTACCTGAGCTAAATCCAAGGGAACTTTTGGCTAAACCAAAGTATAAATGTCACCATTGATTCTGCTCATTATCCACTGAATACAATCTGCCTTTCATTTTAAAGCTTTTAAAAAATATGTATTAACTTTTAAGGCTCTCTAGAACCATTTCTGAAATGTTTATTCTAGCATTAAAATTTTGTAAGGATTCACTTTTTACATATGTTAAAACTGTACCATTTAATTGGTGTTATTAAAATAATGTTTGATGTTTTGATATAGTGTGTTATTAACATAATATACAACATTCAACTTTTAAACATGTATTTAGGGCAAAAATACAACTGAAAGCAATGGCTAATAAAAGACTGGCATTTTACTAGCATGATTAAGATACTTAGTATGCAGGCTCTTTCATAACTTCTAATTTTTATTTAATTAGCACAAAGTGTTTAGCTATTAATTTTGAGAGAATTTAGGCAAGCATTACCTTGCAAGAGTTGAACACACTTGGAACTTTTGAGTGGTAGCATGAGCGACTTCTTTGATGAGAGACCTGGGACCTAGTTACAACCTTGCCATTTTCTGAAGCAAAGGAAGACCTAAAACTTTATCTGTTTGTGTCTTGTAGTTTCAGCAGCCATATTCCAAAATGCACAGTAGCCACAGGATTATCAAAGTGCCCCATAGGGATTATTTTGTGTGTGTGTGTGTGTGTGTGTGTGTGTGTGTGTGTGTGTGTGTGTGTGTGTGTGTGTAATGGTAGGAATGTACCCATCCGTTCAGTGTAAACCGGATAACGTCCACAAACTGGTCAGATCAGGTTTCTCTAGAGTCAGAGTTAAGATATGGGGAGGGTGGGTATCTGATTTTATCCTTATTTTTCGTGGATGCCAACATTTCTTACACGGTTGTGCCAATACTCAAAACTACAGAAACACACCTGCCACACTGAAATTGGCCAACAGAATCCTTTCGTGATTGGCAGCATTTGTTGTCTCACGGGATACTTTGATTGGGTAATTTCATTGGGGTGGGGCGCAGCCTTTTCCTGGCCTCCACCGAGGTTTCTTCATTGGATTGACCAGCTGTCAGGTTGAACCCAAACCTGCCTCCTTTTGGTGATGTTTGTCTGGATCGCAACACAATAGCCGGGAGGGCCTCCCCTTGTAAGCTCCGATTGGCTAGGCTCAACCTTGGGGGATTCTGATTGGCTCAATGAAGAAACACCAAGGTAGGTTGCCTAGTGATCCTGAGGAAGCTGATGTGTTATTCCCTCTCTGCATCGAAGGATCAGGAAGTTTGTGCTCTCTGCGTGGCTGAGAAGTTTTTCACCTACTAGTGCCGGGCTGGGGTGAGGGAAACAGGTGCCCTCCAAAAAGAGAGTGCGAACTGCAGCCTACGTCCCACTGCAGCCCCAGAGCAACGTCAGGTAAGGAACAGAAAATAACACTTCTTAACGTCCAACAGAGCTGCTCAGTATTTTACTTTAGAGAGAGAGGGTGGTTTTTACTACTCATTGTTGGTCATCATGTCTTCAAATAAGGGGTTTGAACTAGTAAATGTCCACGGGGAAATGATAAATTCCGCAAAGAAAATTGCCCCCATTCCCTCGAGGGTGTAAAGTTTCTTGGATTGGGTTTGGAAATAACCCCGATTCAATGCCAAATAAAATTAGTACCCTAAGGCTTTATTCTGTGTTCTGTTCCTTCTTCACTTTTCTTACTTCCCACCAAAAATTATATTTGAAATGTACCCTTGTACATTTATTTGTAAGACACTTAGTGCGTATTTCTATTTTTAATGTCCACATGCCTTTCTGAGTGTCCATTTTACTGAGTATATATTTATTGAGCAGTTACAACGTTAACAATATTGTGCTAGTTGCTATGGAAAATATAAAAACTCAAGATGACAATATCTCAGCCCTCAAGAAGTTTAAGTTAACATACAGCCATAACAAAAGAGGGACTATAATAAACATTGAAAGAGAGTAAGTATGAATAAATTTCTGTACAGCTGAGAGAGAAACCAGTTCTAGCCATGGATATATGCATAATGGAGAGATAGAAATTGACCTTAAGGCCTCACAGTGAGTCTTTGGTAGGCCTTCAAAGACTGGGCAACATTTAGGGAGGAAAGGAAAAGGGAAAGAACCCCAAAATAACAAAGATCAGAGGCAGAAAGAAAACAAGACATGCTTGATTAAATTGTTATAAGGTGGAACAAGGAGCAGCCATAGCATCTTTTAAATACTGTTTTTAAGGATAAAAACTGACATTGTATAAGATGTGCTAACTTTAAGCTTTATCGCAGGTGATTTAGAGTGCAATGCTGAAAACAGGGGTGTCTACTCTGAGTTTTTCCACCATTGCTGGGAATGGCACTTAGGACCTTATATATGCTAACACATGCTGTGACACTGAGCCACATTCCATCCTCATTTTCTTTTGAGAATTTGATAAGCTCTTCACAGTCTTGCTGGATTTTTTTTTTTTTTGTAGCTATTTGTGTATTCACAAGATAGCCAGATAGAACAAGGATGTTAAGTTATTATACTTGATATTCACATAAGTGTTATTTATACTCTAGTGATTTCCAATATGAATGCATGAAATGAGTTGTTGTGATAGAAAAAAGAAAATAAGTTGGCTCAGTGGTTAAGAGCACTTGTTCTTACAAAGGACCCGGGTTTGATTCCCAGAATCCACATGGAGGCCTACCACTTCCTCAGGCACCAAGCATGCATGCAGTAATACAGACATACACGCAGGCAAAAAACTCATGTACTCAAAATAAATCTTTAAAAAAAGAAAGGAAATATTAAAACACGGGCATGGAGAGATGGCTTAGTGGGCAAAGGAAATTACTGCACAAGCCGAGCAACCTGAGTTCAATCCCCAACACCCAAGTAAAGGTAGGAGAGAGGGCTCCAAAAAATTGTCCTCTGACCTCCACATGTGCATGTGGCACAAGCACCCACAAATATGCACACACAATAATTTTAAAGTATTGAAATGTGGGTTTTTGTTATGTATATTTTTGTATATCCCATAATGTGCCATTAACTGTTTACAAAAATTATAAATTATGTGTACTCAAGGCCACATGTTCATGAAGTTTTGCTATTCCATTTTATTTAACTTGGGGACCCATTTTAGGAAAGAGGAGTAATAGTGTTAGAATTCACTCCTGGGTTGTAGGTGAAATAAGCATACTGAAAAGATGGTCATTTCTAATGGACTTTTAAATTACTGTTGATCACTTTTTATTGCTTTCTGGAATTTAAGCTGTTATGCTTTGAAAAAGAGAGCATGTTATCCAGTGTTCCTATTTACTACCTCTTTCTGTATTTGCACTTATATATTTTTCCTGTGTGTGTGTGTAGGTCTTCTGTGGACTTATATTTGTTCATTTGCTAAAACACAGGTGTTTTTCACATCTCTCCATAAACAGGTGAGAATGACCACATTAACTCACCGTACCCGTCGAACTGAAGTCAGTAAGAGTGCTGAAAAGAAAGTAGAAAGTGAAGAAGACACTAATCAAGAAAGGAGTCCAGATAGTGAAGACCCTGGAGACTCTAAGGATATCCGCCTAACTCTTATGGAAGAAGTATTGCTCCTGGGACTAAAAGATAAAGAGGTAATGACATTAGGTTTGCTAAGTTTAGCTCAAAGACACAAATCTTAGAATGTTTTAGGAAATAAACTTTAGCCACGCTGATTTTGGAGGAACATGGGAAAGAGAATATCTACAAGGTAAAAATCCAAAAATACAATTATTTGAAGTATAATTTAATTGAAAAATTATGGAGGACAGAGATGGATAACACAGTGTTAGCACTTATAGTTTCCCAGCTCAGTTTAATGGTTAATGGTGGAGTAATGATCTCTTATTAAAGCAAGAAAAAGAGGCCCATTCAGTCAAGTCTTCTTGAGCCTGGAAGAGAAATCTTTCATTGTTTTGTTTTGTTTTGTATTTTTGAGACAAAGTTTCTCTTTTGTAACCTTGGCTGTCCTGGATCTCGCTCTGTAGACCAAGCTGGCCTGGAACTCAGAGATCCACCTGACTCTGCTTCCTGAGTGCTGGGTTTAAAGGTATGAGCCACCACTGCCGGTTGAGGAATCTTAAAAGACAAGAACAACAGCAGGTATGGTGGCATAGGCTTGTGAGCTCAGTATTCAGGAGATAAGGGCAAGACCATGAGTTCAAAGCCAACCTAATGAGTTATAGGCTAATCAGGGCTATATAGCAAGACCCTATCTCAAAATTAAATAAGCAAATAAAAACAACAGAAAATATGTGTAACTATCTGTTTTATGGAAACAAATGATGACTGAGTTTCTTGTAGTAAAAATAATATTTTTCAGCTTAGGATTGATGATACAGATCTATAATTCCAGCACTGGGGAGGTGGAGGCAGAAGGACCAGGAGTTCAAAGTTATCTCACTCGCATACTGAGTTGAACTGAGGTACTTGACAGTTTGAAACCCTGTCTCATAAAACCAAAGGGGATCTGGGTCTGGCGGTGACACACACCTTTAACCCCAGCACTCAAGAGACAGAGGGAAGCAGATCTCTGAGAATTCTAGGCCAGCCTAGTGTACATATTGAGTTCCAGGTTAGCCAGGGCTATGTAGAGAGTCCCTGTCCCCCCCCCAAAAAAAGGGGATTAGAGGAGGAAGAACAATAGGTTTTATTTTGTTTTCTTGTTTTTTCATTTTCTTCTGTGGATCTTTAAAAATAACAATTGATTAAGGGCTTGTTTTTGTTTTTGTTTTTCATTTGTGTATACATTTATGTGAATATATTCCATTTGTGTGTCAATGCCTGCAGAGACCAGAAGAGGGGCCAGATTCCCCTGGAGCTAGAGCTATAGACATTTGTGGGCTGCCTAATGTATGTGCTGGGAACTGAGCTCAGGTTGTCTGGAAGAGCAGAAAGCAGTCCTGTTGTAACTACTGAGTCATTTTACCAGCCTCAATGAAGATTATTTTAAACAATCATTTTTCAACAGCAACCCCCATTTTAAAAAAAGTAATGCCTATTATCCCAATATGTGAAAGGCTAAGAGTTGTTAGAGAGTCCAAGGCTACCCTGTCCTACATAATGAGGCCAAGACCACCTAGGTGACATGTCAATACTCTGTCTCAAAAGCAAAACAGAATAATAATTTCATTTCTTTATTTCTAAATTTTTCCTTACTCATAGAAAATTTAGGCCAAGTGTCATGGTGCAGTTCTGGCATTGAGGAATCTTAAGGCGGTGTAATCAAGGATTCAGTATCAGCCTGGGCTACATAGCAAGTTTGGGGACAGCGTAGATTACTTGGTGAAACTTTATTTTTTTATTATTTTTATTTGAGTCATATAACCCAGACTGTCCAAAGACTCACCATATAGAAGGTGGCCTTGATGATCCTCCAGTCTTCACCTCCAGAGTTCTGGGATGAAGGCATGTGTCACTGTGCCTGCTTTATGTAATTCTGGGAATTGAACTCAGGGCTTCATACAAACTAGACAAGTACCTTATCAAATGAGTGACATTCCCCAGTCCAACAATTTTTTTCATTGTTTTTTGTTAGAGACAAGTTTTGCTATGTATTCTTTTTTTTTTTTAAATTTATTATTATTATTATGTATACAGTGTTCTGCCTGCATGTATGCCTGCAGGCCAGAGACGGCACCAGATCTCATTGTAGATGATTGTGAACCACCATGTGCTTGCTGGGATTTGAAGTCAGGATCTTTGGAAGAGCAGCCAGTGTTCTTTTTTTTTTTAAAAGATTTATTTGTTTGTTTGTTTGTTTATTTATTATGCAGCATATATGGCTGCAGGCCAGAAGAGGGCACCAGATCTCATTATGGATGGTTGTGAGCCGCCATGTGGTTGCTGGGAATTGAACTCAGGACCTCTGGAAGAGCAGTCAGTGCTCTTAACCTCTGAGCCACCTCTCCAGCCCGAGCAGCCAGTGTTCTTAACCTGTGAGCCATCGAGCCATCTCTCTACCTCCCAAAAGGTCTCTCAGAGTACATAATTTATTTTTATTTTTATTTTTTTTTTGAGACAGGGTTTCTCTGTGTAGCTTTGCACCTTTCCTGGAACTCACTCTGTAGCCCAAGCTGGCCTCGAACTCACAGAGATCTACCTGCTCTGCCTCCCAAGTGCTGGGATTAAAGGCATGCGCCACCGCCGCCTGGCTTTGCTATGTATTCTTAACTGTACTAGAACTCACTAGCTAGACCAGACCCTCAAACCCACAGCAATCCTCCTGTTTCTTCCTAGAGAGAACACTTACTTTGTAGTAGATTGGTCTTGAGATAGTTTTCTGAGTGTTGGGGTTAAAGGCATGTGCCACCACTGTCTGGCCAAGAGTTTTGTTATCTATTAGAGTCCCAGCACTCAGGAGGCAGAGGCAGGCAGTCTCTGTGAGGCCAGCCTGGTCTACAGATCAAGTTCCAAGACTGCCAAGGCTACTCAGAGAAACCCTGTCTTGGGGGGGAAAAAAAGGAAAAAACAAAAAAAAAACCAAAAAACAAAAACACCTATAAGAGAAGCGAGCCTATTAGTTTTAACTTGATAATAATTTTTAAAATTTTTTTACAATTATTTGTTTGTGTGAGTTGTGTGTGTATGTGTGAGTATGTAAGCATGCCACAGTGTACAGAGGTCAGAGAACAATTTATGAAAGTTGGTTCTCTTATTCTCCAATGATATTTGTTTTTACATTTATTTAGAGTGTGTGAAGTTGTCTCCTTCCACTGTGTGGGTCCCAGGGATGAAATCTAATTTGTCAGCCTTCATGGCAAGCACCTTTACCTGCTGAACCATCTCGCCACCCCTTTTGGTGACAATTTTTTAAGCTTACGTATCCAGAGTCAGGTGTGGTGCTCATGCCTATAATTGCAGCACATTGGAGGCTAAGGCAGTGCTACATAGTAAGTCCCTATCTCACTTAACCAACACTTGAGCCAGGAATGCGACTCACTTAATAAAGTGACTACTTACTATACAGGAAGCCCTTGGTTTGACCCTAAGTACCGAAACCCCAGAACACTCAAGAAGTGGAGTAAGGAAGATCAGAAATTTAGGGTTATCTTGTTCTCCAGAGGGAGTCTGAGGTCAGCATAAGCTACATGAGAACCTGTTTCAAAAAAAATTTTTTAATGAAAATTTTTAAAAAATTGGAAGTCTGCTGGGCAGTAGTGGTGCATGCCTTTAATCCCAGTACTTGGGAGGCAGAGGCAGGTGAATCTCTGTGAGTTCGAGCCTGGCCTGGTCTACAGATCGAGTTCCAGGACAGCTAAGGCTGTTACACAGAGAAACCCTGTCTGGGGAGGTGGGGGGATTGAAAGTCTAATTTAGGTCACTATCTGCATTTTCCTTTTAGTTTCCTGATTGTGTAGAATGAACACTGAGTCTTGTTAGTAGTTACTGCTCATTGTGAATAGTGCAAGTATATTAGAAGGGCCATTTGCCTTTGTGTGTGCACTTTACATGGGCTATTAAAAAAGAAGAACTTTGTCTTGCTCATTATTATATCCAGTTTTAAAGCCCAAAGAAATGAGCCAGAGATCAAAGTTCTATCTTGAGTAGGAGAATAAAGCTTAAGCTACTTCCTTCCTGGTTCCTCCCAGTTCTAAAATGCACACTGTTCTAAAATATATGATACCAAAATTAAGATAAATCTACCTACCATTTAAAATTGGGCCTTTGGCTATAACCACTAAGCCTGTAAATTTACTGTGAGCCTTTTGTCTCCTTCATAGTTTGATTAGCTTGCTTTAAAGTTTTTTAAATGCTTTACTTGCTTCACCCTGCAAGGTAGGGAATATTCTCTATGAGGGTCGAAGCAAAATGATTATCTGGGAGTTTATTGTTGGAGTTTACATTTAAATTTACTCTAAGGTTAACAAAGGAGCTTGAAAACAAATACCATACAAACACATAAGTATTTAAAGATTTATTTTTATGAGTATGAGTGTTTGTCTGCATGTATGTGTATTACCATATGTGTGCAGTACCTGCAGAGGCCAGAAGAAGGCACTGGGTCCCCTGGAACTGGAGTTACAGATGATTAGCTGCCAAATGGGTGCTTGGAGTCAAACCCAATTCCTCCATAAAAACAGCCAGTGCTCTGAACTTCTGAGCGAGATAGGACTCCACAAAGTTGACCTTTTGCCTCCATACATGCACATGGTATGAGTGCCTACACATACATCATGCACACTCACAATAATAAATTGTTTATGTGAAGAATTGTAATGTTGTCTCTTCAGAATAGACTGTGGTTCTGCTCTGGAATTATTGCTGTTAAAATGACTGCTTTGTTTCCTTTCCTATAGCTGTGATAAAATACCCTGACCAAAGCAACTTAAAGGAGACAAGGTTTATTTTGGTTCATAATTCCAGGTTACATTCCATTCTGTCAGGGGTAGGAACTTGAAGCAACTTGTCACATCATATCCATTCAAGAGCAGAGAAAAATTAATTAGTACATGCATTCTAGTGTTTAGCTCCCTTTCTCAAAAGAGTTCAGAATTTCCTTCCTAAGTAATAGTACCACTCAATTCTTCACAGGTGATTCTAGATTATGTCAAATTGACAATTAAAACTAATCATCAGAGATGGAGAGATGGTTCAACAGTTTAGAGCACATACTGCTTTTCCACATGACTTGAGTTCTGTTCCCAGCATCTTTATTGGGGAGCTCACAGCAGAGTTCAGTATCACAGACCTGTAGTCCCAGCTGTCTGAATGTTAAAGGCCAGCCTGTTTTACATAGTAAGTTCAGACCAAACAGGAGTTACATAGCCAAACCCTGTATCAGGATTTAAAACAAAAACAAAAACATAAGGGAATCCTGGTTTAAAGTAGAGAGGATTGAATTACATTACATTCCCAGCATTTTTTATTCAACTTTATCATAAGCATTTTCTAAGATTTGGGGTGGGGGTTAAAAATATTCTTCTTTATTTTTAATTTATGTATATGGGTGTTTTGCCTGCATATTATATCTGTGTACCAAGTGTGTGCAGTGCCTATGGAGGCCAGAAGAGGGTGTTGGATCCCTGGAGACTGGAGTTACAGACTTGTGAACTGCCATGTGGGTGCTGGAAATCGAACCAGGTCCTCTTAACTACTGAGCCATCTCTCTCTCCAGGCCCAATTGGTTTTGGGTTTTTTAAATAGTCTCACTGTCTTGGAAATCACCATGTAACTCAGGATGGCCTCTGGTGTTTGGGGTAGTTTTTTTGAGACAGAGTCTCTTGTAGCGTAGGTTGGTCTTGATTTCTGTAGTCATGGATGACCTTGAACTCCTGACCATTCTGCCTCCACTTCTCCAGTGCTGGGGTTATAGATGAGCAGCGGCACCATCCTCAGCTGGATGCCTGGTTTTTAATGATGCTTTAATTTTTTTTTTCTTTGCTTCCTCATTTCCATTTGCCACTCTCAGCTGCCAACTCTAAGATATTTAACATTCATGGTTGTTTTAAGGTGTGTCTTCCAGGATGTTTGACTAAGGACGGGCACTTTGAATGCTTGACTAATTGGAAATTCCGTATAAAGTGTTGACTCTTTGTATGTAATGAACTCCTTTTGCTTAGGCTTTTTACAGTATCAAAATTATCATAATTATGTATAATCTTTAAAATGTTTCTCTTAGGGGTTTATTTAGAAATACACCGACAAAAGAATATTACCTTTCTTTTCATCTTTTTTTTTTTTTTTTTTTTAAGACGGGTTTTCATTTACACCAGGCTGGTCTAAAGTCACAATGTAGATGACCTTGACTTTCCAGTCATCCTGCTTCTACCCCAGTGCTAGAATTTCAGGCAAGAACCACTAGACCCGGTTTTGTTTTGTTTTTGTTTTTTATGCAGAGCTAGGGTTTAAACCCAGACTTCTTCCATGCTAGACAAGAACCCTACCAACTAAGCTACATGCCTAGCCCTCCTTTTTTTTTTTTTTTGGTATACAAATAAATATGTGTTAAATTAGAAAAATTACCCACTAAACTAGTTATAATAGTCACCTGAAGGAGGTTTTTTGTTTTTTCTTGGTTTTTCAAGACAGAGTTTTCCTGTGTAGCCTTCCCTGGCTGTCTGGTTGGTTGGCCTGGAACACACCATGTAGAGCAGGCTGGCCTCTAACTTAGAGATCTATTTGTCTCTACCTCCAAAGTGCTGGGATTAAAGTTGTGGGCCACCATGCCTGGTTTAGGCTTTTACTTTTTAAATTAGTGTTTTCATGTGGGCTTCTTTCTTTTTAAAAATTACCTATTTTTATAATCAATACAAAACAAAATTACTATCCAAAGATCTCATTCTGACCAGGTATTGTGTTACATGCCTGTAATTACAACACTCAGGAGGTAGAAGTAGCAGGATAGCTGTCCATTGCATCCTGGTCTACATGATAAATTCAAGGCTAGCCTGGGCTACAAAGTAAGACCCTCTCTCAACCCTTCACCCAAAACAGGAGTTTTTTGGTGGTGTTGTTGTGGTTTTCAAGCTGTCAGCCTGCAAGTGTCCTTGGACAGTCCCCAACTGGTACTGGGGTAGTATACAATTCCATCTATCTCTTTCTCACAAGCCCCAAAATGTTTTCTTTTTTCTTCCTCATATATGTAGTTTTTGGTAATGTATTTTAGTGATTCAGCGGTGACCTTTGTGTGTGGTAGTTCTTCCCGCTCGGGCAATCCAAAGCATTGGCCCTTTAGCATAGAATCTTAGTTGTGTATGCATAGTATGGGTAGTTTGAGATTTCACCAAACTATGTACATGAAGAGAAAATAACCTTGGAAAGGTAAGGAACGATATAGTCCTTTCTCCCTGGCTACTCTACATCTAATTATGACACAAATGTACTCTTGTTTAAGATTTTACCCTAGAGCCGGGTGGTGGTGGTGCACGCCTTTAATCCCAGCACTTGGGAGGCAGAGGCAGGCGGATCTCTGTGAGTTCAAGGCCAGCCTGGGCTACCAAGTGAGTTCCAGGAAAGGCGCAAAGCTACACAGAGAAACCCTGTCTCAAAAAACCAAAAAAAAAAAAAAAAAAAAAAAAGATTTTACCCTAGAAAATGATATGATGGTTTGTATTGTCATCTGTGGTCTTCATAGATGGGACATATGCCTACTGCTTTTTTTTTTCCTCAGTTGTTATCTTTTCTAAATTGATGTTATAGTTCCACAAGTGCTTTTAATTTTTAAACTAAGTATGTTTTTACACTTTTTTCTATTGCATATTAATGAGTTTAATGACTCATTTGGAGAGTTTCACATGTTTTGAGATGCTGTGATGGGACAGAGTAATATTTAAAGAGTTCCTACGAGCCTGGAGGATAGCTCAGTTGGTAAAAGTCCTTGCTGAATGTTCACAAAGCCCTGAGTCCAATCACCAGTAAATAGTGGTGCACACCTATAATCTAACATTCCAGAGGTAGAAGTAGTAATAGGTTCCATTCAGAGTTATCCTCAACTACAGTGAGTTCAAGGCTAACCTGGACTATATGAGACCCTGTCTCAAAGCAAAAATAAAAAATCTACATCCTGGTTGCCATTTTGTCCTTATTTACAGTGCTTCTCTTCTGATTCTGTTGACAATCTGAATTGTCCTTGAAACAGACGCTGCATGTGACAAGGAAGAAATGGAAAAGGAAAAATTCTCTCCAGTTAATTCTAGCTATGATGTTTGCACACCTGTTGAGGATATAGATGTTGTGCCTGAGTCAACTGTCTGTTCTGAAGTCAATTATAGTTTAACAGTCTAATTGAGCAGCTAAACTGTATAAAAATCAAATATTAAGCTAAAAAAATACTCTATACTTTCCTTAAAGAGGAATCTAGTGTGTCCCTGGAGTGGCCACGGCTTGGGCAGGAGAGAAAAGTAACCCCTGCCTTGGGTCAGAGATCTCAGGCCCTCAGGAAATACAGAGATGTCTCATGAATGTTTATGACCTTAGCTGAGGTTTTTGCAAGCTAACATATTTGCTTACTTGCTTTTTCCTACTTTATATTTTTGAGACAGCATCTCATGTAGCCCAGGTAGCCTTCAATTCCTGATCTTTCCACCTTCCAAGTACATGTGCCACCATGCCTAACCCTAAAAAACATTTCTTGAATTGATAAGTTTATGATTGAAAGTTTGTGCCTTAGGTTTTATCCCCACCACTACAGAAAAAAAAAATAATTTATTGAGCAGATAATAATATATGTCAACCATAAAGGATGGCATTCTCTTTTTTTTTTTTTTTTTTTGAGTCAAGGACTGGCTTTGTACTCACAGAGATCCACTTAAATGGATTAAAGGCATACATTACCATGCCCAGCAAAGATATTCTATTCTTAAGGTATAGTAAAGACAAAGACGCTAACCGTGATATAATATAACAGAGGCTTAGAAAAGAATGTGTGTGTAGGCACATTCAGGTAAGGAGCATAACCCAGATGATGGAGTGGAGAGAAAAACAACTTTAGAAAATGTTACACAGATGTGATCCCTGCACTCAGTCCTTAAGTGCAAAGAGAAGTTGGAGAAGGAACAACATTGGTTCCATGTGTACAAAGGCATTTAGAGCACTTAACAAGAAGGGCTTGGTATGATACAGGTCAGTGTCTAGAGTGCTCATGAGCATGCATGAACCTCTTTGGTTCCATCCCCAGCAATACAGACACCAAGAGAATCAGAAGTTCAAAGTTATCCTCACATATTGAATTCCAGGACAACATAGCAACATAGGCTACCTGAAACCCAGTCTTATTAAAAAATAAATAAATAAGAAAGAAAGAAAAGAATGCTGGGTAGTGGTGGTGCATGCCTTTTTTGTTGGTTTTTTTTTTTTTTTTTTTTTTTTTTTTTTTTTAGACAGGGTTTCTCTATGTAGCTTTTGGAGCTTGTCCTGGAACTCACCCTGTAGCCCAGGCTGGCCTTGAACTCACAGAGATCCGCCTGCTTCTGCCTTCCGAGTGCTGAAATTTAAGGTGTACATCACCACTGCCCAGCCATGGTACATACCTTTAATCCCAGCACTTGGGAGGCAGAAGCAGGCAGATCTCTGTGAGTTTGAGGCCAGCCTGTTCTATGGATCGAGTTCTAGGACAGGCACCAAAACTACACAGAGAAACCCTATCTTGAAAAAAAAAAAAAAAAGACAAAGAAGAAAGAAAAACATCCAGAGCACTCAATACAAAGTGGAGTTCGCAAGTGGGCCTGGGTAGGTAGCTTAAGTGCTAGAGGGCTTGCATACATGAAGCTCTAGGTTTGATTCCTAGCACTACATACACCTATATCATGCTGAATGCCTGTAATCCCAGCACTTGTGAGGCAGGAGAATTGTCATGAGTTCAAGGCTAGCCTGGTCTTTATAGCATGACCCTTTCAGGGCAAAAAAGTCAATTGATAAATATAAATAAAATTGTTAAAAATATATAACAAAAATATGCGGTTAGAGAGATAAATAGCATTTAAGAGCACTGACTGCTCTTCCAGAGGACCTGAGTTCCAATTCCCAGCACTTATATGGTAGCTCACAACCATCCAGTTCCAGGAGATCCAACACCCTCTTCAGGCCTCTGTGGACAGCAGACATGCACATGGTACCCAGACATACATGTAGGAAAACCACTCACATACATAAATAAATAAATATAAACAAAAACACTTAAAATAATTGGTGATAGTTAAAATATAGTGATCCAGAAGAGGGAGACCTGAGAGCAGCTGGTCTCTTTCTATATCTCTGTTGATAAAAATGAAGCCCTGGCTAGATCCGCAGGACTGCATAAACTGCATAAAGCTAGTATGGTGGCACATGCCTCTGGATGTGGAAGCGGGAAGAAAAAAAAATTTTTGAGACAGGATTTCTCTGTGTAGATAAGATTAAAGGTGTGTGCTGTCATACCTCCCCATAGGAAGAAACGTTTAAGCTATATAGTTTGAGGCCAGCCTAGGCTGCATTAGACCCTGTCTCATAAAATATAACTAAGTAGATGCTAGAGAGATGGTTCAGTTGTTAAGAGCACTTGTTGCTCTTGCAGAGAACTCAGGTTCAGTTCGCAGTACCCACCTCCCAAATCATCCATGACTCCAGTTCCAGGAGGTCTGATGCCCTCTTCTGACTTCTGTAGCCACCAGGCATGCACATAGTACACATGCATACAAACAAGCAAAACACTAAGACACATAAATAGATATTTGTTTGTTTGGGGGGGTTCCTTGTTTATAATTTTTTTTATTTTATGCGCATTGGTGTTTTGTCTGCATATATATCTGTTGTGAGGGGGTCAGATCCCTTGGAACTAGAGTTTCAGACAATTGTAAGCTGCTATGTGGGTGCTGGGAATTGAACCTGGGTTCTCTGGGAGGGCAGTCAGTGTTCTTAAAGGCTGAGCCATCTCCCTAGCCCCATTTTTTGGTTGTATAGGGTTTTTTGTTTTGAGACAGGGTTTCTCTGTGTAGCCTTGACTGTCCTGCAACTGGCTCTATAGACCAGGCTGTCCTCAGACTCAGAGATCTGCCTGCCTGTGCCTCCTGAGTGCTAAGATTAAAGGAATGCACTACCATTGCCCAGCTTTTCACATAAATCTTTTGTTGTTTGGTTGGGTTTTTTTGTTTTGTTTTGGGGGGCGGTATTTTTGGTTTTTTCGAGATAGGGTTTCTCTGTGTAACAGCACTAGCTGTCTTGGAACTAGCGCTGCAGATCAGGCTGGCCTCAAACTCACAGAGATTGACCTGTCTCTGCCTCCACAGTGCTGGGATTAAAAGTGTGCGCCACCAACGCCGGACATTTTTGAGACTTCTTTTTATTTTGTGTGTATTAGTGTTACAAACTAAACTTTTATCAGCTGTTGAAACCTATTTCTTCCACTCTTTCAGTTCAGCTTTTATTTAAGTTTCCAGCTAGATTCTTGGCTCATTTTGGTAGTGGCTGTCCTACATCTTTGTGTATGAACTAACATGTATTTTTTTGTAGTCCATGCCTTATACTCAGCCCTTCCTCATATAGTTCATTTTATTGAGTCCTCACAACAAATTATAAAAATAGATATTAGTGCCAGTCGGTGGTGGCACATGCCTTTAATCCCAGCACTCGGGAGGCAGAGCCAGGTGGATCTCTGTGAGTTCGAGGCCAGCTTGGGCTACCAAGTGAGCTCCAGGAAAGGCGCAAAGCTATGCAGAGAAACCCTATCTCGAAAAACCAAAAAAAAAAAAAAAAGATATTAGTGTCCCCATTTTATCAATAAAGACATTGGGCTTCAGAAAGGTTAAGTAACATACCCAGGGCCCTTAACTAATCAGTGGGTTTGTCCAGTGCCTGCATCACAATAGTTTGTTCAGATGGAGATGTAGCTTAGCATGTACACAGCCCTGAGCTCAGTCACAGAACACACACACACACACACACACACACACACACACACACACACACACACAAAGGGACAGGGAAAGTTTGCAAATAATACATACCTAAATATGGGATATTTGTATACTGTGTGAATATGTATTTGCTGTGATTGGTGTGATAAAAAGCTGAAGAACCAATAGCTAGGCAGGAGGCATAGGCAAGATTTCCAGGGAAAGAATGGAAGAGGAGAAGAATCTAGGGGCACAGGACACCAGGAGACATGGAGAGGAAACAAGAGGTACAAGATAGAAGAGAGGTAATGTCACGTGATAGAAGTAGATTAATATAAATGGGTTTAAGAGCTAGTTAAGAACAAGCCTAAGTTATAGGTCAAGCCTTCATAGTAAGTCTCCATGTCATTATTTGGGAATTGGCTGGCAGGACAGAGAAAGACTCATTACACCTAGGAAGAAGAAGAACAACAAAACAATAGACATAGCTTATGCTTTCATTTCTACCTTTCCTGTGCCACTGCTCTGCAATTCAGAGCATCCTGCAAACCTTTCCAAACCAAAGCTCCTGCCATGAAGATGACTCAGTGTGGAAAGGCAACTTTGTACCAAGCCATGTGATCCTCAGGACCTACACCGTGAAAGGAGAGTCAGCTTTTGTAGAGAGTCAACTTTCAGCTCCTGAAAGTTGTCCTCAGACCTCTGCATGTCCCTACCTCCCCCCTTAAATAGATAAATAAATGTTAAGAAAAATATTTGTTTCAAACCAGAATTCAATTGAAATCAAAATCTGACATGCCAGTTGTCCACTTATATCAAGTCATAGGAAGTTGTAATCATATGCCCAGTCCCAAATAACCTACTCAGAGGCCGAATATGAATAATAAATGTTTGGCCTATAGCTCAGGCTTGTTACTAGCTAACTCATAGCTTTAAAATAACCCATATTTCTATTTATTCTTTGCCACATAGTGGTACCTTTATTAGCATGGGAAGTTCATCTCTTGCTCCCTCTGCCTTTGGCTGGCGACCCCTCACTCCACCCTTCTCCTTCCCATCCTTAGTTTGGTCACCCCACCTGTATACTTCCTGCCTGGCTACTGGCTAATCAGTGTTTTATTAAACCAATTCAATAAATCTTTACAATATACAAGAGGATTCTTCCATAGCATTTCCCCCATTTTGTTTAATTAAAAAGGAAGGTTTTAACTTTAACATAGTAAGATTATATACAACAAAAAGTTATCAAGTAAGAATTACAGTTATAATATCCAGTCTATTTGTATTTTGCAAAATTGGAGAAAATATTATCTATCTTATCTTTGTGAGTCCAAAGTTTTGTACCTAATTTATCTTTTATCATAACTAAAGAAAACTATAGCCTTTCTGACTCTTTCCGGGCGTCCAAAATGTCGAAGCAAGGACGTGGTGGGTCCTCCAGAGCAAAATTCTGGATTTCCCTGGGTCTTCCGGGAGGAGCTGTGATCAACTGTGCTGACAATACAGGAGCCAAAAATTTGTATATCATCTCTGTGAAGGGAACCAAGGGACGACTGAACAGACTTCCTGCTGCTGGTGTGGGCGACATGGGGATGGCAAACCAGAACTAAGAAAAAAGGTCCATCCAGTGGTGGTAATTCGACAACGAAAGTCGTATCGAAGAAAAGATGGGGTGTTTCTTTATTTTGAAGACAATGCAGGGGTCATAGTAAACAATAAAGGCGAGATGAAAGGTTCTGCTATCACAGGTCCAGTCGCAAAGGAATGTGCAGACTTGTGGCCCAGGATTGCATCCAATGCAGGCAGTATTGCATGATTCTCTGGTGTATTTGTAAAATATTCGTTAAAAAGTCTTTGCTCAAAAAAAAAAAAAAAAAAGAAAAAAGAAAAAAAAGAAAAAGAAAACTACAACTATCTTGTTTTTACCTCCATCAAAGACCCCAGAAGGGTGAAATATTACCTAATGACAGGGACATTAGGCTGCCTGGATAGTTACCCAAGTTTCCTCTTCAACGTTGGGGCATCCATCTTTGGCCTACAGGCCTAGCATATCTGATAGAAGCAGGACTTTCTAAAGAGCCTTCCTACCTTGTCTTGGCAAGGATTGGCAGTCCTTTTGTGTCCTGCTTGTCCATTTTGGACAGCATACTGTCAGCAGTCAAGGCAAGGGCACTTTATTGCCCAGTGGCTAACTTTTGCCACAAAAAAAGTAAACTCTATGAAGATTCTTCAATGCCCATCATCTTTTCTGAAATAGATTGGTGCTTCTAGGAGCAGTCATGTCTCATAGTCATAAGAAAAAGAAAAAAATCTGTTATTAAAACATCTTAAATGCTATATTCTATAGATCTCTGAAATATATGAAGATGACCTATATATCTAAGATATATCTGTTTGATCTTGAAAACATACCTAACATAACTACAAGTTTGATTGTAATGACTAACTACTTTTATTTCTTTATATCCTAATTGGTAATAATAACTTTCAAGGACTAGCAATTTGCATTACATTGTTAAATGAACTGTATAGGTAAAATACCTTGAAAAAGATTAGATCTAACAAAATCAATCTCAAATTTGCATCAATATATATAATTTGTATACAATATACAAAAATCCAATCCAATGTAAAATATTTAAAATAGTAGTTGCCTTTTAAAAGTAGATTCAGTAGCCTTTTTGTGTTATCAGAAAGTCATTAAATAACTCAAAAGTCCAACAGAAAATAGTATTTTGGGTGTTAAGGCAATTAGAGCTGGTTAAATGGTTCAACAGAGAAAGGCACTTGCTGCCAAACCTAACGACCTGAGTTCAATCCCCAGAGCCCACATGGTAGAAGGAGAGAACCAACTCCCAAATTGTCCTCTGATCTCTATAGGCTCACCATGGCACTAATAACAAATAAATGTAATAAAAATTAGATTTCAGTGACTAATGAAATATTGTAGTGGTCCAGTATAGAGCACTTGTTAGTATGTGTAAGGTCCAATGTTCGGTCCCAAGCACTGCTCAAACAATAGCACAATATGCCCTCATCTTACTCTGTATCTTGCTTTGAGTTCACGAAGTGTGATGTGAAGGGAATCACAAAAATATCACACCTTATTCTTAAGGCATTGGTGGAAGTCAGTATTACTTTCAGAATATTCTTTATTTTCTTTTTCCTCTCCTAGGGCTACACATCTTTCTGGAACGATTGTATATCCTCTGGGCTTCGAGGAGGCATCCTGATAGAGCTGGCCATGCGGGGTCGAATCTATCTGGAACCTCCCACCATGCGTAAGAAGCGACTCCTAGACAGAAAGGTACAATATCCTCTGAATTGTGGAGAGTCAAATAACAACAGTACATTTCAGAAGAATAAGAATATTTGAGAGCTGAAGAGATGGTTCAGCAGTTAAAAAGCATTTGTTGTTCTTACATAGGACCCAGGTTTGGTTCCCAATACCCACATGGTGGCTAACAACTGTCTCTAACTCCAATTCCAGGGCTCTTAGTCTCTTCTGGCCTCCACAGGCATTGCACACCTGTAGTGTACAGAGTACATACATACAGGCAAAACACTCATATACATAAAAGAAAATGAAAATTTGAATACTTAGACAAGATAAACACTGATTCCACTGTCCCATTGTCTACTTGGTTTAGTTATAGGGAAAAAAAAATAGATATCCTTAAAGAGTCATAGAAGCATAGTTTTGTCTTTTTTTAACACAGAAAAGTCACATTTTAGGGTGCTGTTGATTATCTTTCCCCTCTCTAAGTATGAAATAAAATATTACCTACATTGAGGAAATTATGAGTCAGGCCTGTCTTAGTTATCCCAAGGATATTCTCTGATAATCATTCAGATCTGATACATTTACTGAAAATTCCCTGTACCAGGCTGAGGTGGCGCATTCCTTTAATCCCAGTATTCAGGAGGCAGAGGCAGGAGGCAGAGGCAGGTGGATCTCTGTGAGTTCGAGGTCAGCCTGGTCTACAGGGTGAGTTCCGGGGCAGCCAGGGCTACACAGATAAACCCTGTCTCAAAAAAAGAAAGAAAAAAGAAAATCCCCTGCAACAGATGAGTTGTCTTTTAGACACATAATTCTTTTTTTTTTAATAACTTATTTAAATTTCTTTCATGTGCATTGTATAAAGGTATAAGGTCCCTGGAACTGGAGTTACAGTCATGAGCTGCCATATGGGTTCTGGGAATTGAACCCCGGTCCTCTGGAAGAGCAGTCAGTGCTCTTAACCACTGGAGCCATCTCTCCATCCCCAACACATATTTCTTAGTTATTTCTTTTCCTGTCATTCCAAGTACTCTGCTGAAATTACATTCTTAAATAGGACCATCTTTTTTTCAGTCTTAATCTTTTTCTTTTAAAGTGCATACATTATTTGGCACTTTAGTTTAGACAGGCTCTCACTATGTAGCTGTCCTGGGACTCACTCTGTAGCCCAGGCTGGCCCTGAACTCTCACAGATCGCCTGTTCTGCCTCCTGAGTGCTATGATCAAAGGCGTGTGTCACTACACCCAGTGCATTGGGCACTTTCTGCCACTCCCTACTTGACATTCTTGTCCTTTTTCAGATTTTTTTTTCCTCTGACTGTACCCTGTTTCCTTTACTTCTCCATTCCCTGATAGCAAAGTATCCTGTTAGGTAATTTTTATAGCCTTTTGGAAATGCCATTCACCTTTTCAGCTGTATCTGTTACCTCCCGGAAATTCACTTCCAAATTTGTAGACATTTCTTTAGCTTTAGCTTCCAGGAACATATTAACTGTTGACTAGACATTTCAACTTGGCTCTCCCAAAGCAGTCAAAGGCCAGGCTTGACAAAATCCCCCAAATTAACTTACTTTTCCTATCTTCCTGCCTTTATTAGTAGTTTTCCAAACTCAGAAAGATACTATGGAATCTTTTGTCTATTTTATTTATAGCATTTGCTACTAGGTCCCAGTTCAAATGTAATTTTGTCTTCCTACTATGAAGTCATACTACATATTAAATAAACTCTTCCATGACATGGGCAGTATGTTCTGCTTCCTGACACTTCCTAACCAGCAGTGTGTATATTGTACACAGAAGGATTTTCATCTGAGTAAAGCCGTGTCCTCTGTTTCTTTCTTTAAGGTCCTGCTAAAGTCAGACAGCCCGACAGGTGATGTTTTGCTGGATGAAACTCTGAAACATATCAAAGCGACTGAGCCAACAGAAACTGTCCAGACATGGATAGAGCTACTCACTGGTGAGCTGACTGAAAATCTCGCCCCGGCCCCACCCTTGGTTATCTTAGCCTACACGTAAGGTTAGAGGGAAATAGACAAGAGCAGCATGCTAGGTAGGGAGAGTGGCCAACCAGCACCTAAAGCTTTCACAAGCATGGCAGCTTAGCATCTGCAATCCTACTCTGAAAGGTTTTTTGCTTTCTAACAGGATCTCAGATAGCCCAGGCTTTCCTTGAACTTGCTGTGCAGCCAAGGATGACCCAGAACTTATCCATCCAAGGAACGTTTTTTTTTGAGACAGTATCTCATATGTACCAGATTGGCCCCAAACTTGCTATGTAGCCAAGGATGACCTTGAAGTTCTAATCCTATTGCCTTCGCCTCCTAAGTGTAGGATTATAGGCATAAACCATCACTCTACTTCCTGCGGTGCTAAGGATCAAACCCAGGACTTTAAGGGTGCTAGGGAAGCACTGGACTGACTGAGTTTTATTCCTAGACCTTCCCAAGAAACTTTGTGTTTATATATTTTTATGATTGTGTATGTGTGTACTGACTGTGGGAGTGCACATGCAGAGGGCAGAGGACAACTGTTGAGAGGTGGCTCTCCTTCCACCTTTATGTGGTTCCAGCATTAACTCCAATTGTTAGGCTTTATGCTAAGTGTTTTTACCTGCCAAACTATTTCACCAGCCCTTTTTGAAAATAAACACTAGTAAAGCTTATTAAGCTTTTTAAAAAAGCATTATTAGCCAGGAATGGTGGTATATACTTGTAACCCTAGTACTTGTAGAATTACTGATAGTTCAAGGCCAATCTGGGTTACATTTGAAAACATTGTTTAAAAAACACCAAAAAATGGGTTCAATTCCCAGTACCCTCCCCAAAAAAGCATGTACATAAAAACTAAAGTAAAAATCGGAGTCTGGAGAGATGGTTCAATGGTTAGAATGAACACTACTCTCAAAGAGGATGCAAGTTCAGTTCCTGAACCCATGTCTGGTGGCTTACAACCACTGTAACTGTAGCTCCAGAGAATTTGATGTCCTCTCTGGCCCCTTTGGGAGTGCACATGCTCATGAGAGTGCACACACAAGCAAACAAACACACACACACACACACACACACGAGATAAATTTTTTTATTTAAAAAAAGTTAAATCAGCTGTAGTAGCAAAAGCTTGTAACCTCACCATGTTGGAAGCTAAGGCAGAGAGTTTCAAGATCAGCCTGGTATTCATAGTAAAACCCTATCAAAATAATAATAATATTTATTGAGATGACAACCAGGGCATTGACATAGTAAAATCTTTCCATCTTGAATATCCCAGAATTATCTGTTTTTACAGCTAATATTTTATGAATTTATATGCCACATTTGTTTGGTCATTTAGCTGATGGATATTTGTATATTTGAGTTACACTACTTTTTTTTTGGGTGGGGGGTACACTACTTTTTAGCTATTGAGACCAAAGCTACTGTAAACATTTGTGAACAATTTAAATTTTTTTTTCAGCTGGGTGTGGTGGTGCACGCCTTTAATCCCAGCACTCAGGAGGCAGAGACAGGTGGATCTCTGTGAGTTCGAGGCCAGCCTGGGCTACAGAATGAGTTCCAGGACAGCTAGGGCTATTACACAGAGAAACCCTGTCTAGGGAAAAAAATTTCTTTTCTTGCTTTGTTTTTTATGCATGTATACGGCCCCTCTCCCAACCCCCACCAAAATAGTGCACATGGGGAGGTTAGGGGACAACTCTGAGGAGTTGGTTGTCTGGTTTTACCCTCTGGGTCCGGGGATTAAACTGAGGTAGTCAGGCTTGGTTGGCAAGAGCCTTTGCCCATTGAGCTATCTCACTGGCCCCATTTGTGAACAACCTTCTGAAACCTTGTATCAGAGTCAACAGTAAAAATAAGAGTAATTCCTGGTGTGTGGGCACACTTTAATCCTAGTACTTGGGAGATGGAGATGAGTTTCGGGACAGTCAGGTCTACGTAGAGAGACCTGTGGAAAGAAACAAAAGAAGGCTTTTGGCTGACAGTTTTGTTAGTCAGTGCTTTGAAGTAACCGTTTTCCTTTTCTGGACCCATTTCTTCTGACTCTGAGTCACCTGTTGAGCTCACTGCAGCTCTGATGTGACAAGTCATTTTCTCAGCCCGCCTTCCAAGACTACCTCCTAGTACCTGGCTTAGATACCATTCTCTCTACATGTATCCTAGGTGGGGTTCATTGAGGTCAAAATGTGTAGGCAAGTGTTTTCCGTGGAATATGGGATTTATTATCCCGCCATTTTTATTTCCTCTCCCTTTCTTTCCATCATTTCTTTCTCTGTACTTTTTACACAGGTGTCCTGAGGGCACCTCACATTTCTCTGAGGCTCTCCTCAGACTGCACAATCTCATTTTGTATTGTTAAACAGGATTTCACATAGCCTGGGGTGGCCTCAGACTTACTCTTTAGCAGAACATAACGGTGAACTCCTGATTCTCCTGCCCAGGAACTTTACAGGCACTCTTCACAATGCCCAGCTCAAACTGCATAATCTCTGTTGTCTCCAAGACTGCTGGTTCTTTTGCTAGCTCAACTTTGTTGTTGACCTCTTAAGTAAATTTTTTATTTTGCTTATTTTTCTCTCAAACTTCAGAATTTCTGTACGGTTATATTGCTTCTGATATCACTGTTGAGATTTTTTTCTCTAATTTTTATTTTATTTTATGTTATGAGTCTGTGTCTGTATATGGAAATGTTCGTGTGAGTGCTGATGCCTACAAAGGCCAAAAGAGAGTGTAATCCCCCCTGCTCCCCGTAGCTGTCATTTGACATGGGTGCTGGGATCCTCTGCAAGAGCAGTATTCATTCCTAATTGCTAAAGCATCTCTCCAATGCGTTCTCTCTCTCTCTTTCTCTCTCCTCCTTCCCTCCTTCCCCCTCTCTCCTCCCCTCCCTCCCCCCCCCCCATCTCATTTAATCTTACCTTTAAGTCTTAAGGGTTAGAATAAGCCACTTGTTAGTCAAAGGTTTTGCCAAAGAACCCTGTATTACTTTTCTTACTGCTGTGACCAAGAAGTAGTTTAAGGCCGGGCGTTGGTGGCGCACGCCTTTAATCCCAGCACTCGGGAGGCAGAGCCAGGCGGATCTCTGTGAGTTCGAGGCCAGCCTGGGCTACCAAGTGAGCTCCAGGAAAGGCGCAAAGCTACACAGAGAAACCCTGTCTCGAAAAACCAAAAAAAAAAAAAAAAAAAAAAAAAGAAGTAGTTTAAGAGAGGAGAACTTATTCTGATGTAAACATTGGGAGTGGGAGGCAGGAAGCAGAGATGTGAATGCTGGTGCTCAAAAGGCTTTCCTTTGTCTCCTTTTACTCAGTCTAAGTACATATCCAGTGTCTAGGATGGGTCTCTCCTTTCAGCTACACCTCTTGGGTATGCCCTCACAGACATGCCAGCAATGTGCCTCCTTGGCAATTCCTTTTTATTGTTACTAAATTTCTATTTATATAGTTGGTATGTGGGGTGTGCACAAGCAGGCGCCACAACACACATCTGGAGGTCAAAGGACAACTTTTAGGAGTCAGTTTTCTTCCACCATTCAGGTCAGAGTCCATACTCAGATAGTCAAGCTTGGCAGCAAGTGCCTGGACTACTGTGCTATCTCAACCGTCACCCCTTATTTGTGTGTGTGTGTGTGTGTGTGTGTGTGTGTGTGTGTGTGTGTGTGTGTGTGTGTGTGTTTACCTTTTTTGCCCCATACAAGAATAAGGGCTAGTAGCTTGAAAATTCCTTTTCTGTTTTCTTCTGAGGAAGACTAGTGTCTTGATTATGAACACAGCTTGCCCCTTCCAGTACAGAATGTCTCCTCAAAGTTAGAATGGGACAATTAGGGTCCCAATGTTGCCAGCCTACCATATCAGGAATACAGCATCTGTCCTTTAAGCAGAGGACGCAAAGCTCAGTCTTCTCAGCTTCACCAGGTCAAATAGAGCTTCTGCAATGTAGAAAATCAGCATTCCAGAAGAACCTGGAAGAGTCTACCAGAGATGCATGATTATATTTTAAGCCTAGCATCTTAGAGTTACAGCAACTTATTATCTGGGCATGGGAATGCACACTTGTAATCCTAGCACTTGAGAAGCTGAGGCAGGAGGATCACTAGTCTGAGGCCAGCCTGAACTACATAAGGAAATCAAAGCCACCCTGTATATGCTGAGATGTTATCTCTGGAAGGATATTTGGTGGTGAGGGGGCACACTACAGCTTACTGTTATGTGTTCTGTCAGAGATTATGCTTAAACTCCTGATGTCAGTGACATCCTCTAATCGAGCCCCAAATCCTGTTCCAATTGCTCCTGAGTGTGTGCATCTAGTATAGGCACACACCCTTGAACCCACCAGGGCTGACCATGATTCCAGCAGGGTTCTCCTGCTTTTTTCCTCTGGTTACTGTTAAATTCCAGGAGGCTTTGCCAGTTGATATTTGCTCTCAGCATCCTGGCAATTATTCTGCACCAAGAAGATGTCTGTGGTTTTCAGCAGCACCTTTAGATTTAGGATTCTCTACACTTGATCAAATGGACTTCTTGGGTACAGCTGTGGAATCCTTCCTCCTCTAGGCTTTGAGTATGTTTCTCCTAGTGTGACACCCTCTTCCTCTATTAGTAGTGGAATGGGGGCCTCTCATCCTCTTGTCTTTCATTTTCTAATCTAGGACCTGTACTCTTCAAAGAAGATAGAATGGGGTAGTTTGAGCCCCAACATTGCCAGCTCACCATTCCTGGGTAGGCCTTCCACCCGAGAGACCCTGTCTGAAAGAAAGGGAAAGGGGTAAGGAAGGGCTGGATGACACCTGAGGCTGTTCTCTGACGTCCATGTACACATACACACAAATCTAAGAACGATTAACAACGTCACAGAGAAGTCATATATGAACTGAAATAAGGGGCCAGAGAGATGGCTCAGTGGTTAAGAGTGCTTCCGCTCTTTCCAGAGGACCTGCATGCAGTTCCCAGAACCCATGTAGGTGGCTCACAACAACCTATAACTCCAGCTCCAGGGGATTCAACACCTCCTTTGGCCTCTGTGGATACCTGCATACATACATAAGTACAAATAACAACAAAAAAGTTATAATGACAAAAATAAAAAGTCCGGAAGACTGCCAAGATGGTTTTATCAAGTAAAGGTACTTGCTGCCAAGTTTCACAACCTAGGTTTGATCCCTAGAAGCCACAGTGTGGAAGGAGAGAACCAGTTCTGACCCCCACACAGGTACCATAGCACACATGCTTTCATGCACACTGAATAATAAATGAGTGTAAAAAATTACTCCATGAATACTAACATGGAAGCCCATGATGATATGTGTGCTCTTGCATGCACGTGTGTGTGCAGGTATTGTTATCTGTGTGTGCATGTATGTACACATGTATGTGTGTGTGTGTGTGCATGTGCATTCATGTATGTGTGAGGACAATTTTTGAAGGTCGTTTAATATAAAATACATTTGGAGTCAAACCAACACATAAAGCATGAAGGATGGTTAAAAAGAAGTTGGCATTGTTCCCCCATGAATGGAGATTGTGCTTTTACATTTTTAGACAAGGTTCAAATAACAAACTGGCCTTTTCTTTTTGTTTTCCTCTGTCTGTTTTCCAAAGGTGAGACATGGAATCCCTTCAAATTACAGTACCAGCTGAGAAATGTCCGAGAGCGAATTGCCAAGAACCTAGTAGAGAAGGGCATTCTAACCACAGAGAAGCAGAACTTCCTGCTGTTTGACATGACCACCCATCCAGTGACCAATACTACAGAGAAACAGCGGCTTGTGAAAAAGCTCCAAGACAGTGTGCTAGAGCGGTGGGTAAACGACCCTCAGCGCATGGACAGGCGAACGCTGGCCCTGCTCGTGCTGGCCCACTCCTCCGACGTGCTGGAGAACGTCTTCTCCTGTCTGACAGATGACAAGTATGATGTGGCAATGAATCGAACCAAGGACCTAGTAGAACTGGACCCCGAAGTAGAAGGGACAAAGCACAGTGCCACAGAGATGATCTGGGCTGTGCTGGCAGCCTTCAACAAATCCTAAAGCCAGCAGGCGGGTTTCTCGTTTCCTCTGGTGGCTGGTGACTGTCAGAGACCCCATCACTGAGTTTTGTGTAATGAGATATTGTCATCATTTTTTCCTCTTTTTTGAATCAGACTCGTGACTTGGGGAGGACAACCTCAGGGCCTCTTCATGGGCCATGACCATTCTAAGCAGACTATTTCTCCTCGTACTTCCATTTCATAACCAAATGAAAGCGGTGAGGCCACGCACATCCAATAAATATCTCCCATTTCTGGGTTTAGTTTTAACCAATGTGCTTTTGGATCAATAGGAGTATCTATGTGGGGTTTAGAGTTTTCCAGCAACAAAATGTGAAGATGAAGAGCAAACTGTATATCCATTTTTTTTTCTCCCTTATTCAGGTTTTCTCAGCCTTTGTCTCTTTGACTCTGCTAAACAATGATGCTTACTGACATCACTGTCTCTTTGAATGAGGAGCAATAGAAATAAGACTAATTTTTGGCCCCTGAGATTGTACCTCCTGCCCGTGATTTTCTCATCTTTATCTAATGAAAACACTCCAAGTTTGATGACCTGACACCCATAGTTCTAGAAGCAGAAATGTATCCCATGCTCCTTTTTAGCACTATCCTGCTTCCACAATCATTAAGACAAAGTCTGAATTTAAAAAGCAATGTGCCTCAGTCACCTCCTTCATGCAGCCAGCATTAGAACTTGTAGGGAAGGGAGGCAACAGGAGAATTCACATCTTTGAAGCCAGGTGTAGAGGAACACACCTGACATTCAGCAGTTGGGAGATAGTAGCAGAAGGATCTGGAGCTGAAAGTCAACCTCAGCTAGATTAGTAAGTTCAGGGCTAGCCAGGGCTGTATGACACCATCTCTCACTCAAAAATTAAAGACTTTTCTTTCATCCTTTAGCATGTGTCTGTCTTGTTTGCTCCAGACTACTTTAAGTATCTCTACTCTGATTAAAGGAATTGTAAGTTTCAATTCCTAAGTAACAGCACTGAGTTCAGACAATGTAACCAAACTCCATGTCTTCATAATCCCTGTTTTTATTTCCTATATAAATTGATAAATTCTCCCTATACTTAAGGGCTTTGACAGTAATTCTGTCTATATTTAATCTACAGATACCCTCCAAATTGTGTCTTCTTTCAACACAGTCTTCATTCTGGCAGATTTTAAATGTTTCTGCTTCAGTAGTGAGGGTGAAGAGAGACTTTGTTAGAGGAGATGCTATTTAGATGGGTAGTTGAGTGTCAGTGGCAGCTGATACAAAGCCTAGGTTTAGGAGCTCTGAAGAGGCCAGCACTTGGTTGTGCTGATTTCAAGCACCCTGTTGACTGCCGGGGAGAAACAGACTGCCACACAGCCAACACAGATGACTTGAACTCATACCAAATCCCCCTAATCAGAAGTAAATTGCTCTAACTTCATCTGCTCCCCTGAACCTACCTAGATCCATGAAACTCGTCTAATTCATTGTTACTGTTTTCATTTCATATGTCTCTTAGATTAGTTGAGATATAAGTTGTAATTTGAGAAGCAAGTAGAGCCTTAGTCTGGTTCTCTAGAAGTACAAAAGTCAGCCCATGTGATATCTAGCAGCTTAGCTTGTCTTCCCATTAGAACAATTCGGCATGAATTGAAACCAGGTTTTCCTGTGGAAAGCTTCAGCTTGGTTGGGGGGATAGAAGTTGAGTTCTTTCTTGCAACTCTCAATGTTTATTTTTATATGTCCATAAAATGAGGATGTCATCACTTCAAATCTGTGTAATGTTCACTGCCAAACACTCATTTAGTGTATAATTGCCATCATATTTCTGTATAATAAAGATGAATAGTTATGCCCCTGGTCTCTCTGTACATGGTTTATAACTTCATTAATTGTGGTATGTATTGACAGGGCACAGGAGTGCTTACTTGGGCTCCAGCTAACATCCCATTAGGGACTCCATCTCAGTCAAAGGAAGTTACCCAGTAATACCATATTACCACTGAAGAGAATGAGGAGGACTTCTGTGAACACATTGCAAATGACACGAGTATGTCTTAAGAGATGAACCTAACAATGCACTGGATAGCTAATGTAACTGTGCTTCTGATTGCCTATTACTCCTCCCTCAGAGTGTCTACAGCACAAGGAACAGGAAGAAATGTCCTTATTTGGACTGGCTATACTTTGCTATGTAAAATGAACCATGTGGGAACTAATTCTCCCCTAATACCTTAGGAGTCCCTGGGATTGAACTCCCACCATCAGGCTGAGCCATCTTTCTGTCCTGGTTCCTTGTTTTTAATTTACTACTTCTACAGATAGTTGATTGGAAAAACATAGCTTTCTCATCCCTTGTATTCAATCCACTGCTAAACTAATAAATCACATGCACACATGCAGCCATTGATTCCCAGACCCTCTATTATTTTAAAATCTTTCTTAAAAGATTTATTTTGCCAAAAAAAAAAAAAAAAAAAAAAAAAAAAGGCCGGGCGGTGGTGGCGCACGCCTTTAATCCCAGCACTCGGGAGGCAGAGCCAGGCGGATCTCTGTGAGTTCGAGGCCAGCCTGGTCTCCAAAGCGAGTTCCAGGAAAGGCGCAAAGCTACACAGAGAAACCTTGTCTCGAAAAACCAAAAAAAAAAAAAAAAAGATTTATTTTGGCTGGGGGATGGTGGCACAAGCCTTTAATCCCAGCAGGCTGATCACTGTGAGTTCAAGGCTAGCCTGTTCTATAAGTTCCAGGACAGCCAGAGATATACTGAGAAACCCTGTTTCAAAAACAAGCAAAACAAAACAAAAAAAGACTTATTTTCTGTGTATGGGTATTTTGCCTGCATGTTTGTGTACCACATTAGTGTAATTACAGTGGAGACCAGAAGAGGGCCTCAGATCCCCAAGAACTAGAGTTATAGATGGTTGTTCGTCTTGTGGGTGCTGAGAACCAAACTTCCTTTTTCTCTTTTCTGCACCCTCCACCACCCCACCCCCACCCCCAGACACCCCACCCCACCCCCACCCCTGTGCAGTACTGAGGATTGAACTCATGGTTTCATGCATGCTGCGCAAGTGCTCTACCATTGAGCTGAGCTGTATACATGCAATGCAGTTCTGCTTTGCTCTTAACGACCACATTTCTAGGTTAATTCTAGTTATCTCTTACCTAATGATGGCAGTAGACTTGGGCTAGACCGACCATCTCTAGTGCCTTTCTGCCTAAATTTCTGAACATTTGTATTCATCACCACCAAATTAACCTTCCTGAAGGTCAGTTCTGCTTCTCTTTCAATTAAGAAAGCCTTTCACTGATTTATCCTGGTATTTCTAAATGACCTTTGTCAGGAATACTTTTTTTTTTTTTTTAGCCTTACACTGCCTATGGGTCTTTGTAAAATTCCTACAGAGCTTTATAAACATTTTTATTATGCTTATCAGACTTTACCTTGTATGATAATAACCTGTGTTTCAGTATTTCTCAGGTTGTCCCATGAGAAGTAAACCTAATGCTATGAGAAATGAACATGTAGCTCCCAAGCCTATCTGTCACAAGAAGTTGCCAAAAACAATTTGTTGTGGCATGCCTTTAATCCCAGCACTTGGGAATCAGAGGCAGGTGAGTCTCTAGGAGTTCAAAGCCAGACTGTCTACAGAGTGAGTTATAGGTCAGCCAGAGCTACACAGTGAGACCCAGTTTCAGAAAAAGTGGGGCTGGGTAGTGGTGGTGCACACCTTTAATCCCAGCACTCCGGAGGCAAAGGCAGGTGGATCTCTTGAGTTTGAGGCCAGCTTGATCTTCGGAGTGAGTTCCAGGACAGCCAGGTCTACACAGAGAAACCCTGTCTTGGGGGAAGGGGGAATAACAGGGGAAAAAAGGAAAAGTGAAGCTGGCAGTGTTGTTACTAGATAGACTTTGTTTTTGTTTTGGAAAATTTAGTATACCACAAGAGAGCAGTGGGTTGTCAGCATAAAGACAGTGCCTATAGCCATTATTCCTTGTTTTTTTTCTTTTTCTGTTTTGTGGCAGGGTCTGGCTTTGAATTCACTATGTAGCCAAAGATGGCCTTGAACTCCTGATCTTCCTGCCTATGCCTCTCAAGTGCAAGAATCACAGGTGTAGTCTAATGCCCATCTGTTAGTGTAAGTAAGCATTGCAGCTCTGTTGGAAAGGGATCCTGACAGTTGGGAGCCAAGAAATACCACAAAGTCACCTAAGGTAGCAGCTCTGCTCCAGGGAAAGGTTTCCTTGATTTAACAACTCTGCTCGGGCAGGAGAGGGTTTGGTAGAGCTCTGCTCGGCTCCACTTGGGCCCCAGGGAAAGTTGTTGTTCCTCTGCTTCACTCCACTCCTATAAGAGAAGGTCGTCACTCAAACCTCATTCAAGAGACTTATTGGGAGGAAAGGACCCAGGAGCGTGGCTGCCTCTAGAATGAGGAAGCAGCAAACTGAACAGGGTACAGAGTTTATATAGGGATTGTTGGGGTCAGTGGAACTTTCCAGGGTAGCTTGGGATTCCTGGGTTTTCGTGCTCAGGGATTGGTGGGATTTCAATCCCTGTTCTCAAGTCAGGGTCAGGGTGTTTTTCCTTGGCCCTTTTCACCCTACAGTTAGACCAAGTATTCAGAATATAAATATGTGATACGTTTTGACTAACACTCTTAGAAGACTTAATGTTGAGAATTAAAATGCTTTGAAGGGCAGAGGCTGCCTTATGTATATATTCCTATAAAAGTAACACAGTACTATCTACTGACAGATACTAAATTTTCCTTGGTTACTTTTAGTTTTTGAGACAAGGTCGCTTTGTGTAGCCTAAGTTAGCCTCAAACGCGAGAGATCTTCCTGCTTCAGCATCCTTTGTGCGAGTATCACAGGTTAAGAACTATTGTTGAACTGTGATTCTGTTTAACAGGTTTTTAATATATGTGTTAAATGTTTACCATGTACCTAGGACTTCACTCCTAATTCCAAGGATTTAGGTCTCCACAGAATGACTTTTTTTTTTTTCTTTGTTTTGTTTTGTTTTGTTTTTACGAGACACAGTTTCTCTGTGTAACAGTCCTGGCTGTCCTGGAACTGACTTTGTAGATCATACTGGCCGCAAACCCCCAGTGATCCACCTGCCTCTGCCTCCCAAGAGCTGGATTAAAGGCGTGTGCCACCACCACCGGGCCACAGAATGACTCTTAATAATTATAATGCCTACATAAAGACTAAAGCGTGGAACGAAAGCCATACAAGACAGCTGGTACAAGCTAGCACTCAGTCCCTGAAAACTGATGAATTACCAATTTGTCCTCCCAATTTTTATTTGTGGACGTCGGAAACTTTCTTTGTAACACCGCTCAAAGCTTAATCCTTTGCACCAGGGTTTCCATGTTGGCCCTCTGGTTTGACATTCGAAAGGCCTGCCCAAGACCTGGCCAAGAAACTGAAGGAAGCTTCTGCCCACCCAAGAAGCAAAAATACCGAAGCTAGCTGTCCCGCCCCTAAGCTCCCTGCAGGCTTCCAATTGGCTCTTGTGGCTTGCTCTCTTTCTCAGTTGGTGTTCTAGCTTGCCTGTCAGCTCTGATTCCGCGCCCCCCTCCAACCAACGCTTATTGGTGTGTCGTTACGTCATTGCCCCACCAAGCCCTCTTTGATTGGCTCCCATAGGAGGGGGCGGTCTCAACGTCACGGGCTCGGGCCGCCATTTTGACTGAGCAACCATAGTGACAGGAGCCGAGGCAGCCGCTCAGGTTGTCCCCGTTTCCCCTCCCCCTTCCCTTTTCCGGCTGACTTCCCGGGCCCGGAATTGCACAGTCCCGGTCCTGCCATGTCCCAGAAACAAGAAGAAGAGAACCCTGCGGAGGAGACTGGCGAGGAGAAGCAGGTGAGAGGAGGGGGAGGCGGGGGTAGCCGCGCGGGCGGAATCCGCCCCCGCCGCCGCTGATTGGCCGCCTCTGCCTGGAGCTCCACAGGGGTTGGCCGCTGCCTATGTCGCACAGGCTGCATTTCGGCGCGGCCTGGTACTCTGATGTCGATTAGTCAATCCGATTGTCATTCTGTGCGATTCCCTTCCTTATTGGCCGGTCAGCCTTCTAGTCAGCCCGTGGAAGCTGTTCCATCATTGGCCGAGCTCTGGCGTGGGCGGGTGTTTGGAAAGATGAGGCGAATGAAAGGGGGATGGCTGGTGGTCCTAGGGTGTAGATGGGCTGCTTGATTAGTAGAGGTAAGTGACCAGCCATCAGACTGGAACTCACCCTCAGCCACAGAAAGGTGCAGGTCAAGGTGAAGACGTTTAAAATAAACGAGAATTGGGGGAGGGGAGAAGAGTAATTATTACCTTGGCTAAGTTCAGGTAGCAACTTCCTCAGAGCTATTTTGATAGGGATCGTTGCTTGTTCACCGCCAGTGCCTTGGAGATCCCCTTGAATTCCTCCTTAGTGGGATATAGTCCACCCACCATCGCATGATGAAGACACTAATGCCAACAAAACCCCTTCTTGTGCTCTCTGTTTGAGTTCTTAACACTGAACTTCAGGACGCATTAAATACACTTTCTGTTATATCAGTACCTGAGTTGTCAAGAGAAAAATCCACTAGCCAGGCAATGGTGGTGCAAGCCTTTAACTCGGGAGGCAGAGGCAGGTGGATCTCTGAGTTCAAGGCCAGCCCGGTCTACAGAGCAAGTTCCAGGACAACCAGGGTTACACAGAGAAACCCTGTCTGGAGAAAAAAACAAAAACAAAAACCCAAATCGTTAAAGTGCAGCCAGGGAAACTGGAACTATAAGTAAATGGTAGACTGTTTTGTTAGCATAGCGAGGCTCTTTATAACCCAGTACCAGAAAAAGAAAAAAGAAAGCAGCCAAGTGTGGCACACCCAGCACTGCAGAGGCTGAGGCAGAAGGTGCCTTGGTCATCAGAGTGAGACCCTATCCCCCCAAAAAATAATAATTAAATGAATAAACTAATAGACGTGCCCACAAGAAGCAAGAGACCAGCCAGTGGTAGTGGCATACATTTTTAATCCAGCACTAGGGAGACAGAGACAGGAAAATCTGTGAGTTAAGGCCAGCCTGGTCTACATAGAGAGTTCCAGAATAGCCAGGGCTACATAGGAGAGGAGGAGGAGGAGACAGTGATGAGAACCTCTGTAAACAATTTGCGCTTTGGTGTTTCCCTAGACTTCTGTCACCTACCTCACTGGGGTGAGCATTAATCTTTTTATTTATTTTTATGAGACTATTATGTAAATACCACAGTGAAACTAGTTTCTTATTTTCTTGAGGTTAAAACTAATGTCACGTTAACTCTGTTCACCTCCTGTCTGCCTACATTTATGGAAGTGGATTACTCAGGGGGATATCTTTGGAATAGGCCGCATGTCTAGCATCCTCCACAGTGAGACCAGATGGCTTCTTAGAGTCTGAATGAGGACGGAGCCTCTCAGAAGACTCAGCTCCTTTGACCTGTAGGACGGCCAGAAACTCTCCCACTTACCTGGTGTTGCTGAAAGGGCTGGCCAGTTCCTTTTGTGTCTTTCCTGCTATTGGTGCTGAGTGAGCACTAAGATTCAGGAACCATGTTTAGATATTGCCTTTAGCCTAGTGCTCACAGGTCATCAGGTGGTTCCCTGGGTGTAGTATAAGAACTAGCTTGTCTTTTTCTTCACTAGATACAGTTATCTTGAACCTTGGGGATTTGAACAAGGGTCTAAATTTAAGATCAGAGGAGCTGGAAAGATGACTCAGTAGTTAGGAGCAGTTGTGGTTTGTGGTGGGTTTCTCTGTGTAGCCCTAGCTGCCCTGGTACTTGCTCTGAAGCCCAGAGCGGGATAAAGGTGTACACCACCACTGTCTGGCTGCACTTGTTGCTCTGCAAAGGATCTGGGTTTGATTCCCAGCACCCACATGGTGGCTCGTGACCATCTATAGGGTCTAGTTCTAGAAGATTTGATGTCTTCTTCTGAACCTTGAGGGCACCATGCATATATGTGATATACATTCATACGTGCATGCAAACATATTCATATAAAAGAAATAAATCTTTAAAACATACACTCTCTAAAAAGAACAGAGTGGAGATGGCATGTTTACAAGCCGATAGGTCTTCAGGAATAAGTTAATGATGTAAAGGTTATCAGATATTAGCAGTCATTGTTTTTCAGTCTTTAATTTCAGTTGGCTTGTTTTCTTCAGGACACCCAGGAGAAAGAAGGTATTCTCCCTGAGAGAGCTGAGGAGGCAAAGCTAAAGGCCAAATATCCAAGCCTAGGACAAAAGCCTGGAGGCTCCGATTTCCTCATGAAGAGACTCCAGAAAGGGGTATGCAGCACCCTTTTACTGTGGCACCTTGGATGAAGTCTGTAGAGGTTCTACGCATGTTTTTCTGTAGGTTTGGTTATTGGGCAGTCGTAGAGATGAATTAGAAACTTGAAAAGACGAAAAGAGAGTATTGTGCATCTCTGCAATGATGTCAGTTCCCTTCTGACTATGGGAGTGAAGGCTTAGTGTTGGACGTTCGGGTCGTGGGAGATGGGGACTGCAGACAGGGTGTTAGAGCCTGGAAGTGAGTCTTGTGCCAAGCGTTTGCCTTCTTGAGTGGTGCTGGGGTTAAGGGCTGTGTCCTTATTAAGGCTGAGAGACAAATTTTAGAGCAAATCGTGTCAGAAGATTCACAGATCTTCAGCTTGAGCACTAGGTTTCTTCAGACTAGCACCAGACATTAACTATACTCCCCCAAGAAACTTACTACAGCTGGGTGGAGCTCAACACCTAAGCTGAAGCAGGAAGATTACCACAGATTCAAGAACAGCTTGGTCTACAGAGTAAGTTCAGGACAGCCTAGGCTAAAATGAGACCCTGCCTTTAAAAAGAAAAGGAAACCGAACAGAAACAGAGAGGGCCTAAGGGATGGCCCAGTGGTGAAGGACACCCGCTGTTCTTCTAGAGGATCAGGTTCCGTTCCCAGCGTTCACATGGCACCTCACGACAATCTGTAATTCCAAGATCTGACAGCCTCACACACATACCTGAAGGCAAAACACCAATGCACATAAAAGAAAAGTAATTTAAAAACAAACAAGCAAACAAAAAACACAGAAAAAGAGGGCTGGGTCAGCAGTTGGAGAGCGGGGCTGCTGCTGTTCGGAGAGCCAAAGCTTTGTTCCCAGCACCCACATCAGGCAGCTGACAGTTGCCTGTGACTTCAGGTCCAGGAGGATCTGACCCCCTCTCTGGCTTCCATAGACATATATACACACATAAATAAAAAATGTTTCAAATCTTTAGAAATAGAAAAGTACACGCCTTTAATCCCAACACTGGGGAAGTAGAGGTATACAGATCTCTGTGAGATTGAGGCCAGCCTGGTCTACATAGTAAGTTCTAGGACAGCTGAGGCCACATAGTGAGACTCTGTCTTCCAGAGAGAAAAAAAGTAAATAAATAAAAGAATAAACAAAACACGCAGACAGTTCTTTTTCATGTACAGATTGATAAGGGATGAAGCCCCAAGGGAAAGCACTTGTTCAGCCTGGGTTCAACCTATAAGATCACAGAAGTTTATAAACCGGTCTGCCTCTGGGTCGGGTGTCTCCCAAAGCGGACAGGCAGACTAAGGATTAAGCTGGAGTGTATGGGAGGAAGTGGCTTCCTCCGGAGAACCCCAGGTGCTGGTCTTAGTCACAGAGGATGGCGTGGTGCTGATTCGCCACTTATCTCGCCTCAGGCAAACCGGGCGTGGGCAGACTGTCTCAGCATAGAACATGTGTGGGAGAGGTGGGAGTCCAGAAAGCACACTGCCTCCTGGGCACGCCCACTTCCTATTCCTGGTCTGAGAGAGTCATTCTAACTCGGAGTTGGTCCAGGTTGGTTTCTGGTGCTGGTAGCCCCAGATTGACCTTCTTTGAATCTTACTCATTTGTTTCCCCAACACCAAGGTATTGTAGGGCAAAGCCCTCCGTAAGCTGTTACTAATGAAGTAAGTGGTTCTGATTGAATGCATCCTGTGCCGAGTAAGGTACAGAAAGGTGTAGGAGCTGTCACCAGGTTTGGGGATAGAACTGCCCCTGAAACTGTGAAGGTACACGTTTCTTCTAGGACAGGGTCAGAACATGCTAGGAGAGAGTGTCAGTACAAGTGAGTGATGTGGACTATGTGCGTGAGGAACTTGGACAGCCGGGTGGCATGAGAGCCTGTGCTGCTGGTGGGTTGGGGTCTGCGTTTGAAGCCGCCGGAGTGGCACGTTCATCTAAGCCTCCTTCCTGTCTCCTAGCAAAAGTACTTTGACTCAGGAGACTACAACATGGCCAAAGCCAAGATGAAGAACAAGCAGCTGCCGAGTGCAGGGCCAGACAAGAACCTGGTGACCGGAGACCACATCCCCACCCCACAGGACCTGCCCCAGAGAAAGTCCTCGCTCGTCACCAGCAAGCTTGCGGGGTAACCTGGGCCCCTCTCTTCCCCTTCCTCACCCACTGGACTTTTATATATTATAGGCAGGGAATGGGCACCTAGTCAGAGCTCAGCTTGCCATCCCGGAAGTCATTCTGCTGGGGGCTTAGGTTGAAGAGGGACTCTGAGTTCGTTTCTTTGGGTAAATTGAAACCTCTGCACCCTCACTGTAGCCCAGTAGAGACCCCAAAGTAGGAAAGACTAGGACTGTATAGTGCTGCGGCTATTCCTGTGCTGAGAAATGTGGAAGGTGTGAGGCCTCCTTTTGGAGGGCCGAGCCCTGGGACAGGCTGAGTCTTGGAGCAGTGTGGCAGTTCAGTGTCCCAAGGCTGAGCTGACACCTTGGGAAAGGTAGAGGAAGGAGATGCTCTCTGTGCTTCTAAGTGTATTGTCCCTGAGGCCTCTGTGCTTTGTGTTCCCATTGTGGGGTTCGGGGAACCTTCAGAGCCGAGAAGGGTTGGCTTGCCACAACCACAGTGTCCCCCGAACCTCCAACAGTCGTCCTGCGGCCCAAGGAAGGCAGAGTCTGATGAAAGTTACTCATGGAAAATTGGGATCTGTTCTTTTCCAGCCTGTTGCTTTTGAAAGTACTATGGGATAGTGGAACGAGTTTAGGAGTTGAAATACCTGGGCTGAAGTGTTGCCCATGCCCAGCAGCACCTGTATATGAGCTTGGCCGGGTCATGTAACCTCTGTGGATTCTGTTCCTCATCTCTAAAGAGAAGGAAACGTGTATAGGCTAATTCTGACTCTAAATCCCACACCTGCCGGAACTGCTGGTCATCATAAAACTAGAACTGAGGCAGGCCTATTGCCGTCTACAGCCCTGTAAAGCCAGAGGACGGGAACAGGAGGGTGCTACATGGGAAGAGAGGAAGTTTGAGATTGAAGGGCCAGACCTTCAGACTACAGAATCTCATAGGTATCATAGCCTTCTGGAGAGAGGGAGAGCCAGAGAAACCTGGAGAAGCTAGCCCTGCAAGTGTTTTGACTCTCCCCATCTTCCTGGGTCTACAGTTGACCCTAGCTGCTACAAACCCGCTCTGGCAGCAGATTGGATGGCCTGAGGAAGTAGGCTGTCACGTGGCATTCATGCTTCAGATCTAATCAGATGCTAGGTGTGTGTTAGGCATGGAAGAAGAAAGGGGATGAGCGGAGCTGGCCCCCAGGAGTTAGTGCTCCTGCCAGCTGGAGCAGCTGGTCCTTAGCGGATGATTCACTGGTGGAGGCTGGAGAGAGGGTGTGGGAGGGAGACAGCAGCCTGGCTTGCTGTGTCATCGCTAGTTTGGCCTGGATCTTACTGAATGCCACCTGCTTGTTAACAGCAGAGAGGACCCGAGTGGGAACTGCTCAGAAGAGCAGGACGATGCAGTCTGTCTCCCCTTCAGAGTCCAGCGTGCCCGTAGACTGTCCGGCGAGTTCGTTGCTGTGTGTGTCGGGGGAAAGGGTGTAAATACGCTCTCCTCCTGACTGGCCGCTCTGGTCTCTGGCTGTGGTTCAGATTGGGTAGGAGTAGGTTGGTGAGGAAGGAGTGGAGAGAGCAGGATCCCTGGTCTCCCTGGCCCCAACTCCTCAACTCTCATTGTAACTGTATATAATTTTGTGTTTTTGCTCCATTCTCTCATGCTGTCATCCTTAACCTGAAGTCCATGTGGGAAGGGGACAATGCCGAACATCATTGTATAGTTTCTTCAGTGTCCCAGCCATGTTGTACATAGCTATGTCACGTTATTATATATATAAATATATATATAATTTTGTACGTTTTCTTCATCTCCGATCTTCTCGAGTTCTGCACCTTTTCTCTTCTGTCTGAGCTGCCTTCTCTATTGGTCAGTTTTGTGTCTTCAAGGCTGGTGTTCACGGTGAGTCTGGTTTTTAGGAAGGGACAGGAGGAATAAGAAAATCAAGCTAGCTTGTAATCCTAGCTGTTAAAAAAGCTGAGGCACAATGATTTGGTACTTCAGGGCTAGCCTGGGCTACAGAGTGCATTCAAAGCTGGCCTTGGGAGTTTAGTCAGACCCTGTCTCACATAAAAAGCAAAGAGAGGGCTAGAGAATAAGTTTAGATGTACATACTTTCCTGTCGTGCAGGTGGCCCTAGTTACAACCTCCAGCAATATACACAGTAGCAAGTGGGTACACACGTGCGTGCACACACACTCACTCATGAACACAAGTGGGTACACACGTGCGTGCACACACACTCACTCATGAGCACAAGTGGAGACAGAGACAGGAAAGGGAAGGAAATCACAGTCAGACTTAGTCTCGCGCCTCCATGCTAAGGAAGCAAATAAACTTTGCTTCTCAGGCTGGTTTCTTAGCAAGGAAGGGGAATTGCATTTGATTATTCCCAGGCTATTTAGCCCCTCCGAACCAGTGTGCAGCCTGACCTGGTGCCTGCCAGTCACCACGTCGTCACCGCTGCGCTTCCTCTCCACAGCTGCATGCATGACTCCTGAGGCAGGCAGGCAGGCGTCTTCATCTCCACTGGAGACTTCCAGTTACCTCATGTCTCGAGAAGCGTTTTTCTGTTCTCCATGAGTATATCAAAAAGACAGAAAACATTCTGTTTGTAAATAGGAAAAGACTAAGTTTTTTAGGTTTTTGCTTTTTCGACTTCCTTGTGATTAATATCCAGGCATGTGTTGGGTAGCCTAATGAAGTATTTGGAGAAGCCGTGGGGTTGAGACTGGGGTGGAATTCAAGAGGTTCTCCCCTTTACTTGACAGCGTTTTTTGTGTGTGTGTTTGTTTGTTGTTTCTTCTTGTGTTCATCCACAGTGGCCAAGGTGAATGATGCTGCCTGGGGCTCCACCAGATCGGGAGACGCCGCCCACTTGGGGTCCTGTGCTGGCTCCTGCCCCTCCCTGCTTTTGCAGCCAGGGGTCAGGAGGTGGCCCAGGTGCAGGCTAGAGAGGCAGAGACCCCTGCCCACGGGTGTCCCAGCACATGGAGCCCCTGGGGCTGAGCACCAAGACCTTGAACTTTTTTTTTGTTCTACCTTTTTTTCCAAATACTTGTTGGGAGAAATTTTATTGAAATCCCAAGGGTGGGGTTGAGGGGGTGGAGTGGAAGATGTGGGGAAAATGAATTAGGATTTGTAGCTGATAAAAAAGAAAATTTCCTATCATTCTCCTTAACCACAGGTTTGGGATGGTTGTAAGGTGAAGGGATTGTCAGCTGACTAATGATAAGGGCCTCTGGTTCAACTCTGAAGAGTGACGCATTACTGGAATGCGGCTAGTGACCTGGAGTCGGAGGAAAGGAATTGTGCTCTTTACAGTGGACACAGTTTCTCTGGTTCTGCAGAGCAAGCTGAGGGTTCAGTGTTAATTGTTCCTTTAAAAAGTACTGTCCTTGAAACAGGTTTGCTATGGGGAGAAGGGCAGTGAGTGGGGAGCCCCACAGACCCCTGGGGGATTTTTTTCAGTGTTTGAAATAAAACAAGAATAACAAAAAACACCCATGAAAAAAACCAAACCCAGAAATACTCTGAAGCAGTTGGTGTGTTTTATTGGGTTTGGGGAGGGTGAAAATGTGATTGAGGGGGAGATTGGTGTGGTCCCTGAGTTTGTAAGGAACACAGGGCTCTCTTGGGGCAGACAGTCTGACTTCCTGACCGTGTTTCTTGGGAGAGGGAGCAGGAATGTTGGCACACAGCTCGGGCCTGTGCTGTCACTGTCCGTCCTCTGTAGCTAACACAGAAGGTGCACCCCCTATAAGATGAGAGGTCCAGGGCACTTGATTAAGTGGTATACTTATACCCAAAGCTTAGTACAGGCTCCCAAAACTGGGACCCATTCTTCCTTTTCCCCTTCAGTTTCTATTCCTGCGTTCTGAGTCTATATGGGAGAAATTCGAGTTCCTAGTAATAAGCAAAAGAAACTGGCCGTTCTGTTCCTGGCTGGCAGGAAGCAAGTGACTTATCCCCATGTGATGCCCAAACCTGCCTTCCTGAAATCCTGCCACTGAAATCATTTAAGGGAAGTGCAAGAGACAGAGCTGCGTGAAATCACCAGTATTCTGGGGTGGGGTGGCTCTGCACTGGAGAAGATGCCTTGCTCTCAGTATCCAAGACATTGTTTTTCTTAGTCAAGCTTGTCAAGTCAGTTTGTAACTGCTTGAGATGTCTCTGGATTTCTCTCTTCTGGTTTAGCCAGGGATTATGACACATCCTGAAAAGTTTGTCCTGCTGAACAGTGAGCCTGGCTGAATGAAAAAGCATTAAAAAGAAGTGTGCTGAGCTGCTGCTGTACTGCGGCATATACTGGCACGTGCCTGAAATCCCAGCCATCGGGAAATGGAGGCTGGAGGATCAGGAGTTCAAGGTCATCATCAGCTGCATAAACATAAAACCCCATTTTGAAAAAAACACCTGGACATGGTAGTGCTTGCTTTTAAACCTAGTACTCCAGAAGTAGAGGCAAAGGATTGTTAAGTTCAAGGGTCAGCCTGCTCTATATGGTGAGTTAAGGTCAGGGCTATGTGGTAGGACTCTGTCTCAAAACAAAACATGTTTGGTTAAGGGGACTTGCAGCCAAGCCCGAGTTTGATTCCTGGAACCCACAACAGGGAAGTTATTCTCAGCACCCAGTAGAGGGCACTGTCACATGCATGATGACATGTGTACACCCAACAACAAAAACACGGGCAAAAAAAGTTTATTATGTAGCTGAAAGAATAATCGGTGAAAAGGTTCAGTACTTTTACAGGAACAAAGGAAAGGCTCTGTATTCCTGGTGTGGGCAGTGCTGCTGCTGCATGGAGCCCGTGAGATCTCTTAGTTCCGTGCCTTTCCCCAAACCCTAGGCTTGTGTCCACCAGGTCCCTATGTCTGGGGAGTGGGAAAGTGTGTCAGAGCATCCAGTAGTGCAAGTTCATTTCCATACAAGTGAGGAAGTTGAGGTATGGAAATAAGTTACTTGGAAAGCAGCACGCCCAGGAAGAGCTTGCATTAGACCCTTAATCTTATAACCTCTCTGCTCTTCTGGAGTCCCTGGACCTTAGGTTTAAGCTGTAACTTTGAAAATCCCTGGGTACCAAGAAATGTTTTGGGATACTTATGTATCAGTTTTAAAATTTTCTATTTGGATCTGGGCAATGGCGGCGCACACCTTTAATCCCAGCACTTGGGAGACAGAGGTAGGTGGATCGCTTATGAGTTCAAGGCCAGCCTGGTCTACAGAATGAGTTCCAGGACAGCCAGGGCTACACAGAGACCCTGTCTACAAAATAACAAAAACTTGCTATTTGGGGCTGAGGAGCTAGCTCCGAAGGTGATGTACTTGCCACACAAGCCTGACTACCTGGTCAACACCCAGAACCCACATAAAGGTGGGGGCAGAGAGCTGGCTCCTCAGAGTACAGGTGCACACGCTTAATAAAGTTGTCTTAAAATAGGGATGGACTTTGGCCTTGCAGGGTACGCCTTTAATCTCAGCACTTGGGAAGCAGAGGCAGATGGAGCGCTTAGGAGTTTGAGGCCAGCCTGGGCTACATAGTGAGACCTATCTCTAAATAAATGAATGAATAAATACAGGGCCCAAAGTGGTTGTGCAGGCTTTTGACCCAGCGCTTGGGAGGCAGAGGCAGGTAGACCTCTGAGTTCAAGGTCAACCTGGTCTACATAGTTCCAAGACAGCCAGGGAGCCAGTGAGACTTTGTCACAAGTAATTTAAATATTGCCATTTATTCTTTATTCATACAAAGACCCAAGCAACCAAGGTAAACAAATTCTATATCTACCTTTTTTTTTTTTTTTTCAAAAACATTTCCTGTGTAACCTAGGCTGACCCCAAACTTGACTCCTGCCTCCTCCTATGTGCTGAGGTTGAAGGCAGATCAGCACAGCTACACTCAGCCCTGCAGATTCTCTCAGCCAGCTGTTTTCTGAAGTCTTTATCTCAGGAGAGTGGGGTGAAGGCTGTTCCACTGCTGGAACACAGCAGGGATGATTGTGACAACAGGCCCGTCCCCTGAGCCTTTGCATGTGTGAACAGTGTCAGGGATCAAGTCACTGGTCCGCCAGGATTGACTTTAACTAGTGTGCCTACACATAGAAAAGATAGTCATAAGCCAGGCAAGGTGGCAGGCACACACCTGTAACCCTAGTACTCAAGAGCATTGCCACATGTCCAAAGCTAGCCTGGGATACATAGACCGTCTCAAAAAAAAAAAAAAAAAAAAAAAAAAAAAAAAAAAAGAGTAATGGTACACATGTAACCTTAGCACTGAGGAGGTAGAGGTAGAAAAGTCATGAATTCAAGGCCCACCACATGCTAGTAACCCAGTTCTCAACGGTAAAGGGAAGAGAATAGTTTACATAGCTAATTGAGGCCAGCCAGGTCTACATAGCACGCTGCACCTGCCAATCAGCTGCCTTGGAGGAAACCAGAAGGGAAGGGGAGGTGTCTACAGTAGGATACTGCGTGGTATAAAGTGGGACCCACCATGCTTATGACCCAGCAGTGGGAAGTAAACTTGGGAAGACAACATAAGCTTCGCAGGAACCCCTCCGTATAAGGTCAGGCAGGCGGGCTAAGGCAGTACGGCCCTGAGGAGAACATCCAGCTGAGTGCACGTGCTGACGTACAAGCCTGAGCCTTGAAAGGGAGGGAGGGTTTCAGTGGTCCAGCTCAATGGCCGTTTACTAATGCTCAGAATATGCCAGGCACCATGCTAAAATACAAGGTGGATGATCCATGCCACTGCCATTAATGAGATGACATTGGGGGGATTGCAAGAGAATGGATGACATGGTGATGTTACATTCTAGCAGTGGTGGTCCATCTACACAGAGGATAGAAAAAACAGTATTTCCTGTACTAGGCTTTCTTGGACTGGCAGCCCCCAAATCATGACACGGAAACTTGCAGTTATGAATGCTTGGCCTTAGCTTAGGCTTGTTTCTAGCTAGCTCTTTTTTTAAACTTAACCCATTTGTATTAATCTTGTGCTACCTCAAGGCTTGTTTACCTTATCTACATATTGTCCATTTGCTTTCCTGCTTTCCTCCATGTCTGACTGGCTGGTCTCCAGCCGGCTGCCCTTTTCTCTCTGCCCTCCAGCCTTGCCTATCCCTTCTCTGCCTAGCTGTTGGCCATTCAGCTTTTTATCAGACCAATCTGGTGCCTTAGGCAGGCAAGGTAAAACAGCAACATATCTTTACATAGTTTTTTTAAAAATATCCTATTCCAGGGCTGGAGAGATGACTCAGAGGTTAAGGGCACTGGCTGCTCTTCCAAAGGTCCCAGGTTCAATTCCCAGCACCCATATGGCAGTTCACAACTGTAACTCCAATTCCAGGGGGTCTAGCATCCTCACACAGACATTCATTCATGCAGTCAAAACCCCAATTTACATAATTTTTTTTTTTAAGTTTTAAAAAAAAATTCCAGCCGGGCAGCAGTGGCGCACGCCCTTAATCCCAGCAATCAGGAGGCAGAGCCAGGCAGATCTCTGTGAGTTCGAGGCCAGCCTGGTCTACAGAGCAAGATCCAGGACAGGAACCACAACTACACAGTAAAACCCTGTCTCAAAAAACAAAACAAACAAAAAATTCTATTCCACAACAATTTCCCAAATAGTTTGAGCAGTGTTGTCAAGCAGATAATTAGGATCAACTCATTTAATCCTAGTTCTATAATGTAGGTTCCTTTGTCCCGGTCTGTAATTCCAGCTCCAGGGCATCCTACACCATGTTCTGGCTTCCGTGAGGATCAGGCACCCATACAGTGCACTCATATGTACAGACAAAACACTAGACACATAAAATAAATAAAAAGGAACAGGGAATACAGGCATGGTGGTGCATCCTTGTAATCCTAGCACTTGGGAGGCTAAGGCAGGATTGGAAGTTCCAGGCAAGCTACAGTGTAATAAGGTTCTGTCTCCAACCACATGTGGTAGCAAATGCCTGTATCCTAGCACACAGGTCACAGACGCAGGAGGATCACCACAAGTTTGAGGTCAGCCTGGTCTACATAGCAAGTTCAAAGACAGCTAGGTCTGCATATGTGTCAAAAGTGAAAAGGGGAAACTGTGTATGAGCTCCGGGCACACGGGTCTGAGAGGAGAGGAAGAATACTGGGTCAACAACAGAGGGAGGGAGGGAAGACTATGAGGAAGTTCTGACAGACACGACAGCTTCAGGAGACTGGGGGGGGGGGGACACGACACGGACACTGGTAGAGGCACAACACTAGACGTGTGCAAGAGCCTGGACAGAATCAAGAACTGCAGACTCAGGGCCAGGCCAGGGGTAGAAAAGGAGGCGGCGACTCCCAGAGGATAATATATGTGCAGCGAGTGTAGGGTGTAGGAACCACCAAGGGGATTTCAAGCAGAAATCTGCTCCGGTCTGTTTTAGATGGGCCCATGCCAAATTGTGGGGAACAGGAATTTATGTTTTGTTAATTTGATGGAGATGCACTTGCATGTGTGTGCTGGTGCACTCACCTGTGTGTGTGCGTGTGGAGGGCGGAGGTCAATTGCAGTTGAATCAGCCAGCTAGATTTTTTTATTACATGGTATTTATTTAGTGGGGGATGGTAGGAGGAAGCAAACACCACAGTACTGGCAGAGGTCAGAGGGCATCCCTGGGAGTTGGTTCCCTTTCTGCTTAGCTGGCCTGGAATTTGCTAGGTAGAACAAGTTGGCCTTGAACTTTCTAGATCCTGTGCCTCCCAAGTGCTGGAATTAACAGGCACGTGCCATCGTGCCTGGCTAAAGAATGGATTTAACGGCAGTGTGGCTGCTTAGTTTTAAATCCTGGGTTTGGTATTTTGATTTGGGGGTGGTCGTGATGTGTGTGAATATGCATGCAGGTGTGCATGTGGGTGGCAGAGATCACCCTCAGGTGTCATCCTCTGTCAGGCACATGCCACCACACCCAGCGTCCACGTGGGCTCTGGGGATCCGAACTCGGGTCTTCATGCTCGAGTAGCAAACACTTTATGCACCATGTGCCTGACTGGACTTTTTTTTTTTTTTAATTTAAAAACGAATTATTTTTATGTGTATGGGTGTTTTACCTGCACATACGTATGAGTACCCCCTTTATGCCTGATGCCTGGAGAGGCCAGAAGAGGGCATTGGATTCCCCGAAATCCAATGCTGGGAACCCTGATTTTCTTTTATTTTTTACATTTTATTTCTTTGTGGGGAGGGGTGTGTCCATGAGTACCACAGCTTGTGTATGAAGGTCAGAGAACAACCTTTGGGAGCTGGTTCTCCCCTCGACCATGTGGATACCAGGAACTGAACTTAGGTAGTGAAGCTCATCGACAAGTGCCTCTACCATCTCACTGGCCCGATCTTTTGTTTTTGTTTTGTTTTATATTACTCTAGACAAGTTTCTTAAGCTACCTCAATTGTGTATAGCGACGTGTGTATCCATACAGAAGATATGATTAAATTATATGAGACAAAGCGTATAAGAGCCTTCAGGGCCATAGCAGTGTGGCTCAGATCCTCAAGGGGTTCACTGTCCGTGGGAATGTCATAGACAGATTGAGCCGGGGATATAACTCAATGGTGAGCACTCATTGAGCATGCACAGAGTCCTAGGTTCAACCCCCAGTGCCACACACACAGGTAGGTAGGTAGGATAAATACAGGGATCCTGGGCTGGAGAGATGCTCGGTGGTTAAGAGCGCTTGTTCTGCAAGCGTGAGAACTCTGGAGTTCAAATCCCAGGTCTGGCTGTGCCCAGCATTGGAAGGATGCAATTGGCAGTCCCTGGAGCTCCCTGGCCAACCCAGCTGAGTAGAAATACAACCCACTGTTTTAAGTGAGAGACTCCGTGTCAGCCCAGTAGGCAGAGATTGATAGAAGACCCAGCCTCCTGCTCTGGTCTCCGTATGTGCATGCACCATGTACACACACATGTACAAAAGAACACAGAGCCTCCATGCTAAACCCGGAATAAAACAGCTTGCTCTGAGCATGTGCAGGGGCAGGTGCCCTCTCAATCTGAGGAGGTGTGGGGAAGAGCAGAAAAATGTTTTCAAAAAGGCAGGTCTTTAAGCACTCAGGCTGAGGGCTGAGCTTACAGGCTCCAACCAGGAACAGACTAGAAAGTTAAACTCCAGTTATTGAAGAGCTGAGGCAGTGAAGATGCGGCCTGCCGATGGTGATTGCATGTTGTGAGCTAGGTAGATGAGGAGTGCTGAATGGGAAGGGGCATGTCGCAGTAGACCAGCAGAGCTTCTTGGGAGAGAGCATTTGAGCCACTTGAAGAATGAACAGGAGACGAGGTGCGGAAGGTGTTTCATGGAGGTTGTAATCCAAGTGTCACACGTGGAGGGATCTCTGTAAGTGTCAGCACATACTGAGGTGAGATTAGTCAGGGAGGATCACAGGATGGAGGGGGACATGACAGTCTTTATGTAGTGCATGCTCACTAAGAACTCACTGGCCGGCCCTGGCTGGCCCTGGTTGAGCTCCTAATCCTTTTGCTGTCTCTGTTTCCTGGTCCTGAGATTACAGGTGTTCACCTCCACTTCTGGATCAGGAAAATCCTTGCACCTAAGGTCTATTGCAGCTGGGGATGTCACTCAGTGGGTAGAGTGCTTGCCTAGCCCAGACCCTGGGTCTGATCTCAGAAGTCCAGTTCTCCCATGACTACACAGCAGGTTCAAGTTCAAGGAAGGCTTAGACTGCATGAGACCAGTCTTTTAAAAACGTTTTTCTAAATGGGATGTGATGGCAGAGTAGGAGCAGAGCTTATGCAGATGCAGACCTTAGACTGGGGAAATGTCACTCATAAAATGACTCAGAGATACTGCCTTCTGCAAACTAGAAACAATCCATACAAGGGCGAGGCAGAGATGGGAAGGAGGCAAGAGCGAGATCATCAATGGACCTTTGAACTTCATCCTGGAAGCAGGGAGAACCTGTCTAAAGATTTTGTGCCAGACGTGGCACACGCCTGTAATCCAGCACCCTGGAAGGAGAGCTGTAATTGTGAGACAGCCTTCGCTAGACATAGTGAGTGTCCAGACCAGCCTGGGGTGCAGAGACCTTCTCTCAAAAACCCAAACAACAAAATAAACGATGTTGAAATGGGCATGGGGGTTGAAACAATCACAGTTGCAGGGCCGGAGAGATGCTCAGTGTAATGGCACCGGCTGCTCTTGCAGAGGACCTGAGTTCAGTTCCCAGCACCCACGTCAGGCAGCTCACAACTGCCGTAACTTCTAGACCCAGGGATGTGTCTTCTCTGGCCTCCCAAGGCCACATACAGACATACACACCTACACATAATAAAAACCTTTTAAATAAAGAACACCTAAAAGTTGTTTTTAAGAGGCTAGCCTGGGCTACATAGTGAAACTGTTGAAGATACAGCTTACTTGGTAGAGTGGGAGTCTACAGAAAGCCTTAGATTCATTTTCCAGTACCATCTAAAGCCCTGTGTGGTGGCCCATGACGAGCATTTGGGAGGTAGACTCAGGATCACAAGTTCAAGGCTACGTAATATGTTCAAGATAGGCCTGGGATACATGAGACCCTATCTCAAAAAAAAAAAAAAAGAAAAGAAAAGAAAAAAAAATTGTAGCACCTAGGCATGGTGGTCCACATGTGGAATCCCAGGACTTTCAAAGGTGAGATAGAATGATAAAGAGTTAAAGCTTAGCCTGGGCTACATAGTAAGGGAGTTAAGGATGTAGCTCAATAGTGAGCACTTGGCTAATATGTACCAGCCCCTGGGTTTGATTCCGTGTGTGTGTGTGTGTGTGTGTGTGTGTGTGTGTGTGTGTGTGTGTGTACAGATTTCTTTTTCTTTCTCTTTTTTTTTGGGGGGGGTGGGGTTTCAAGACAGGCTTTCTCTGGAATAGCCCTGGCTGTCCTGGAACTCACTTTTTAGACCAAGCTAGCCTCAGACTCACAGAGATCCGCCTGCCCGCCTCCCAAGTGCTGAGATTAAAGGTGTGCAAACCACCACACCTGGCTTAGATTTCTATTTTTGTACGATCCTACTCAAAACTCTGAAAAATGCAGAAATAGCGATAGTATTTAAAGGGTAAACATGCAGGCCAGTGTGTGATGTACACCTGAAATCCAGCGCTCAGGAGACTGAGGAAGAACCATTGCTGCACATTTGAGGCCACTCTGATCTACAGTGAGTTCTAGGCCAACCTGGGCTAGAAAACCCTTTCTGTGCATCCATACATATGTACATACACACAATGTGTATCTTGACTTTCTGTACATCCATACATATGTACATACACACAATGTGGATCTGGAATTTACCATACAGTGTAGTTTGTTTGTTTGTTTTATTTTAATTTTTAATTACATGGGGTGAGCTTATGCATGTGAATGTAAATGCCAGTGATGGGGAGGGGTCAGATTCCCCGGAGCTGGGGTCACAGGCAGCCGGGAGCCTCCTGATATGGGTCCTGGGAACTCAAATCTTCTACAAGAATAGTATGTATTCCACTGAGCCAGCTCCTGTCTGGCTGTTTGGGGATGGCATCTTACATATAGCAAGCTGGCTTTGGATAGTAGCAATCCCTCACTCTGCCTTCCAAGGGTTATCAGCCTTCATTAAAACCCCTGGTAAATTTATACCTGAGGCACAAATTAGGGGACATTTAAGCTATTAAATACTTTCATAGCCAGCTCAAGTTGTTAAAACTGCTTTTTTGTTTATTTTAATTCATCTTATTTATTATTGTGGAGTGAATTTAGGCACACACATGTCATAGTATGTGTGTGGAGGTCAGCAAACAGCTTTCAGAAGTCACTCATTTCCTTCTGCCTTTCTGGGCTCAGGGCATCAAACTCAGGTCATCAGGCTTGGCAGCAAGCGCTCTTCCCATTGAGCCATCTTGCCAACCTAAGTTATTAAATGCTATTTTATTAATTTAATTATTTTTTTTGAGACTTCAAAAAACCTTTTGGGTTTTTTTGGCCTCAAACTTGCTGGCCTGGAACTCACTATGTAGACCAGGCTGGCCTCGAACTCACAGAGATCGGCCTGGCTCTGCCTTCCAAGTGCTGGGATTAAAGGTGTGCTCCACTGTGCCTGGCTTTTTCATGCTTTTTTAAAATTTATGTGCGTTTGTGTGTGCATAGCACATGCATTGCAGGGCCCAAAGAGGCTGGAAGATGGGGTTGGATCACCTGGAACTGGAGTTACAGGTGGTTGTGATCCATCGGGCGTTCCTGTTAGGAACTGAACTCAGGTCTTCCGGAAGAGCAGCAAATTCTCTTAATCACTGAGCCATCTCTCCAGCCCTTAAATGATTTTGAAAGTAATAAAGATGAGGTCAGGGACACCTTGGGCTGCCTGAGCCGCTGTCTCAAAAACAAGCAGTGACGATGAGCTGGTGTGGCGGCAACGGCTGTAATCTCAGGACTCGGGCGCTGAGGTAAGAGGCTAGTGAATTTACATAACGTGAACCACACAGTGAGCTGGGGTCAGGGTGACTCCACCTAAGGTATAGATACATTATTTATAGTCAAATTTAAAAGATGAAATAGTTAAGAGCATTTGCTGCTCCTGCAAAGGACTTGGGTTTAAAAGCATGCACTACCCACCATGTCCAGCTGCCTACACCATTCTTTCCTTAACTACCAAATCGTCCTGTACCGTCCGATTCCACATGCAGGAGGACCTCACCTCTACCAAACTACTGAAATTGGTCTTAGGAAAGCTAAGTTACAGATCCAGCAGATACTCAGTCCAGGAGGCTGGAGCAGGGAGATCTCAAACGGAAAGCCAGTCTGAACCACTCAGCAAGTTCGAAGCCTGCCTAGTATATATAGGAAAAAGGGGGTGGGGTAGACACTTGTGAAGGATCGCGTGGAAAGGATAAGTAGACACGGAAGCTCGGCCCGTGATGATAGTAACTCTAAACCTGGGCTCTGGAAGGAGAGAGTGGCTGTGAGCGCCAGGTGCATGTGTTCAGTTACACAACAGCCTGGCTGAGCAGACAGCTGCTGAGCTCGCTGTGTGCCTGCCTCTCCCGGATGCTCAGTTTTGTCTGGGTGGGAAGCCAGTTGAGTAAGACATTGGCTTTAAGGAGAGGGTGTGCCCCTCATCCTGTCTGGACTGACAGCAGTTCATGATTGGAGGTAGGCAACCGATGGCCATCCTTCCCTGGCCACCACTTTTCTTCATAAAGAAGGCTGTAGATTGGACCCAGGGCCTCACTTATCCAGGCAAGCACTCTACTACTGAGCTGACAACCTCCCGGCCCTGTGAAGTCAGATGTTCAAGGTACTAGTTGAATTGCCAAGCAAAAACTAGGTAAAAAGGACCAGAAGCCAGGGCCATGTGTGAGCAGCTGAGCCTACTCATGGAGGCCGTCTGAAAGGAACAACCAAGGGCTGGAACAGACTGCAGACGAGGAATGTGCACGAACACCACACAGCTCTCCCCGGCAGTGCTCAGCTGCCCGGGTGTAGCCGTGAAGCAGATTGTGTGGGGCCTGAGTCATCATCTGTGGACACATGGAGTGGACTGGCGAGAGAGCAGAGGGTAAAGGTCCTCATGACAGACGCTTAGCTCCTGATAGATAAGCCTAGAAGTGATGTCAGCAGGCTGAAGACCGAATGATTCAAAGGGGACGGAAGTGAGTGGCCTGGAAGCCCCTGACCTTGTCACCGGATGGCTGTTGGAATCCCGGACTTGGGAGTTGGATGAGCTGGGTGCCTGAGGTGCAGGAGACGTTCGGGTGGGGTGATTCAGTTCCTCAGGCCTGTCACGTAAGGCGGTGACGCTGAGGACTTGCATACCTGAGGTCTGTTCTGTCATTTTCTTTGTTTTGAGAAGGGGTGTCCTGAAGCTGAGTCTGGCCCGGGCCTCCGTAAATGGGTTCTGACCTTGAATGTCTCCTCACCGCCCCCACTCCCACCCCCCCTGAGACATAGGCTTCCAACCACAGCACTTTTGTTGGTGATAGTTCTCCAAGGAGACCATTAAAATGCTTCATCAGGTTGGGCGGTGGTTCCCAGCACTCGGGAAGCAGAAGCAGGCAGATCTTTGTGAGTTTGAGACCAGCCTGGTCTACAGAGTGAGTTCCAGGAAAGGCGCAAAGCTACACAGAGAAACCCTGTCTCAAAAAAAAAAAAAAAAAAATGCTTAATCAGGGGCTGGAGAGATGCTCAGCAGTTGAGAACACTGGCTGCTCTTCCCGAGGACCCGAGTTCACTTCCCAGCAGCCACATTGCAGATCACAACTGTCTGTAACTCCAGTTCTAGGAGATCCGACACCTTCACACAGACGTGCATGTGGGCAAAACACCAGTGAACATGGAATAAATAAATAAATAAATCATTTAAAAAATGCCTAACTAATACAGACTTTTTTTTTCCAGACAGGGTTTCTCTGTGTAACAGCCATGGCTGTCCTAGAACTCACTCTGTAGACTAGGCTGGCCTGGAACTCACAGAGATCCACCTGCCTCCACCTCTGGAGTACTGGGGTTAAAGGTGTGCGCCACTGCCCCCCAACCTAGTACAGACACTTTTAAAAAGAAGAGTTAATGGACTGGAGAGAGAGCTCTGGCAAAGACCCAGGTTCGGTTCCCAGCATGCACGTGGAAGCTCACAACTGTCTGTGACTCCAGTTCTAGGGGATCTGACATTATCCTCCGGCCTTTGCAGGCACCAGGCACATGTGGTGCTCAGACAGACATGTAAACACACACATAAAATAATATTTTTTTAAAAGGTAAAATATTCGTAGATACATCTAAAAAGGAAAAAAAAAACCTACATCTACCTGATAGTCATTGGCCAGATCGTCATCTGGGTTGTTGAGTAGTTTTCAAGGTAGAATCTCACTACATTGTTCTTATTAATATATATTAATGGTATGCAATGATTTTGTTATGACACTTTATACATATATGTTAATTCTGAATTTGAGAGAGAGAAACCAGTCCACAATTTTGAGCCAAATTTGAAGCAAGCTTTAATTAAATACTGGCCAGGTTGATGGACTCTGGCCAGGACTATCCCTGGATTCCCAGGGAATGGCCACAGGTCACGTTTTGCAGGGGCATAAAAGGACAAACCTCACAATTCACCACATTTCCCATGGGGCAAGCATGCATCCTGATGCACAATTTCCTGCCTGTGTATCTCTCACCTGCATGTGGTCGATCACATTCGGTGGTATAGCTGGTTCAGGCAGTCTTGTTTAGGGGAGTAAAACATGTGGCTTGTTATTTCCCAAGGACTGCAGCTCCCAGCATTCCAGGAAGTTATTTTGTCCTTGGGCAAGTGGGACTTGCAGGTTAACTTTAGCTCTGATGCAACTTTTGGTTATCATATTCACCCCATTGCATCCCTCTTCCCCTCATCCTCATCATTTCACTGATCCTGAGCAGCTTAATTAGAGATGCTTTTCTTTTTACTTTTTATTTTGTTCTTGTTGAGACAGGGTGTCCTACAGCCCAGGCTAGTCCATGTATCTGAGAATGGTCTTGATCTCCTGCCTCTCCCTCCTAAGTGATGATAGACGTAAGTAAGCCAAATCACGGGGGTTTATGTGATGCTAGGCCTTGGACCTGGGGCTGCATGCTTGCACCCTTAACTGAGTCTGCCTCCGGACACAAATGTACTTTTTACAAAGGGAAAATTAAAGAATCTAATTTAGAAACAATGAAGGGACTTGGAGAACTGAGTCAGTGGGATACTGTGTGAGCCTGGGGAGGAACGGATGAAGCTGGGGTCTGTCCTAGTGTAGGACAGGACCGAACGTGTAGAGGAGCTTCTGATGGAACCACCTCTGAAGCAGGAAGGGCGGTGTGCAAATGTCCAGGTGCGGAGGGCTACCTCGGCAGCAGAGCCTTTTCCTAGGAAGGCCTGAGTCCAAGCGCCAGGGTTTCAATAAATAAGAGGGTGTTGGAAGAGCCACAGGATGGCACAGGGTGGCACAGGGTGGCACGCTCCTGTCATCCAGATGAGGTAGAAGGGTCAGCAGTTCAGGGTCATCTTTAGCCACCTGTGAGGTTCCAGTCATCTGGGTCACATGAAACCCATCTAAAAAGACAAAACCAGAGTGGAAATCCAAGTGACCAGGCCAGAGCTTACGGGGACAGGAACAGACTGAGCCATGAATTAGCCTAAATTTCCCCAAATTTGTAAGACCGTCTCCAGCAGAAAGAGAAACAGAAGAGAAGCCCGCTTGGGGAAAGTCCTGGACACCGGGGAACTGAACCCCTGAACCCTGACAGAGTAAAGCTGCAACTTCCTCCTGCTGGAGCCACTGATGATGACCTCGGCCCCACCCACATGAGAATCCTAGACCTCACTGACAGCCTTTGCCACCCTTTGCCCACTGTGCACAACAACAAGCTCTCATTGGGTGCTGTGGTGAGTGTGACACACACACACACACACACACACACACACACACACACACACACACACCACTACTACAACAGCTGAGGCAGGAGTTGGGGGAACTCACCAAAGTCGTTTCCGTGCTGGCCACAGAGCTCCTTGGTGGTTGCCTCTTAGCGTGCTGAGTGGTGACGTTAAGTCCCACCTCTAAGAAGATGCTGGAAAAAAAGAAGACAGACTAGAAGCTTGGGGAAATAAAAAAAAGACAAAAAAACTTTAGCCCAAGCAAAACAAAGGGGAGAGAACTTTTATTCAGTATTCAACAAACACAAAATTATTTTATTTATTTATTTATTTATTTATTTATTTATTTATTTATTTATTTATTTATTTATTTTAGGCGTACTGATTTTGTGTGTGTAAGTGTTTTGCCTGCAGGTGTGTATGAGTACCACACGTGTGTGTGCCTGGTGCCTGAGGAGTCAGATTGTGACCCACCATGTGAGTGCTGGCAACCAAACCTGAGTTCTCCATGAGAACAAGTCCTATCAGCTGAGCTATTATCTCTCCAGCTCCGAACACTTGATCCTTTTGTGGTTGGTTTTTTAAAAATGATTTATTTATTTTTATTTTATGTGCATTGGTATTTTGCCTGCATGTATATCTTGTGAGAGTGTCAGATCTTGGAGTTACAGACAGTTGTGAGCTGCCATGTGGGTGCTGGGAATTGAACCCGGGTCCTCTGGAAGAGCAGCCAGTGCTCTTAACCACTGAGCCATCTCTCCAGGTCCCAAACACTAAACGATTTTGTGTGGCTTTGAAAGTCCTTATAATTATAGGTTCTTCTCGCCCTAGGTTTGGTGTCTGGCTAAATACTAACATGCAATTTTGTGTCTCAAGTGACTGTGTTCTATATTCTTGGTGGCTTTGGTTTTTAGATAGGGTATCTTGTAGCTCAGACTGGCCCCAATTCCCCAAGTAGCTAAAGATGACCTTGAACTCCTAGAGTTAGAACAGGAGGCTGTAGCTTTAGGCCAGTCTCCGGCCTGAACCAGGGCTTGCTTCCCACAGCTGTCTCTGGGGCAGGGAATTAAGAAGCAGTCCTGGGAGGAGCCAGCCTCTTGATTTATGACCCTTTGTCATATCTGCTGTGCTGAACTAAATCACGTGAGGTAGAACTTCCCACCACTCCTAAAAGGTTTAAAAAGCTCAGGTCTGTCCTTTGTTCTGGGGATTTTGGTTTGGAGACACTTTAGGGGGTTTTGCTTAGGGAGGTACTCTGGAAGCCTCTCTCTGAAGAGGTCCTCTGTCCTCTTCCATCCCCATGCTAACCCCTCATGGTGGTGTGCTCGCTCTCTCTCTCCCTCTCTCTATTTCTCTCTCCCTCTCTCTCCCTCCTTCCCTCCTTCTCTCTCCCCCCCCCTCTCTCCCTTTCTCCCTCCCTCCCTCCTCCTCTCTCTCCCCTATCTCTCATTCTCACTTTTTTTTTCTTTCTGAGACAGAATCCTGGCTGGCCTGGAACTTGCTCTGTAGACCAGGCTGACCCATGTAGACCAGGCTAGCCTATGTAGACCCACCAACTTCTGCCTCGCCATGCTTGGATTAAAATCATGTACCACTGTGCCAAGCCTTCATTCTCACTCTTTTTTATTTATTATTTGAGAATTTCATACAATATATCTTAGTCCCGTTCAGCCCACCTCCCTCCCCTAACTCCTCCCGGGTCCACGTCCTTGTTATTTACTTCTTATTGTTGTGTTGTGTGGGTGTGGGTGTTTTGTCTATGTGTCTGCGCACCATCTGTGTGCCTGGTATCAACAGACGCCACAAGAGGATATCAGAACTCCTAAAACTGGAGCTAGATGTGGGTGCTGAGAATCAAACCCAGGTCCTCTGGAAGAGCAGCAAGAACCACCTCTGCATCCCCTTTCTTATTTTTTAATGACCTGTCAACTCTACTTTGTGCCGTCCAGTTATGCCTGGTGCGGGGCCATCCACGAGAGCATGGTCAGCCCACCAGGGGCACTTACAGAAAACTGTCACTCCCCCGACACACCCCAGAAGCCATCAGTTTTCCATGCAGCTCTTCGTTCAGGGGTGGGGCCTACAAACGCCTTCCCACTCCTTGCCAGGTTATTAACTGGCTTGACCTTATGAAGGCAAGCACGTCTGCTGTGCGTCCGTCCGTGAGAGCAGCGGGCCTGTCCACAGGACAGCATTCTGCTCTGGTCCTCCCTGACCTGTGACTCATACTCTCTTCCCCTAAGCCTTGGGAGGGGGTGTGATGTAGATGTCCCGTTTGTGGCTGGTAACGCCACGGTCACTTACTGCCTACACTTGGGCCACCTGTGAGTTTGTGTGTTAACCACCGTCCAGCACCCAGAGGTGTCCGAGGAGCTTGAGGGCTGCACTCACCTGTGGGTTAAAGGCAGGACTCGGAAGAGCAGTTTGACACTCTGTCCGTTTAGCGGAATAACAGTCCTGGGTTCACCCTGGGGCATAGGTTCTTGGGCAAGTTTATAGTACCAGGCCCGAGTTCCTCGTGTGAAGGAGGCCTTCGGTCCAGTCAGAAAGCCGTGGGTTGGCTACCCGAGTTCCTCATGTGAAGGAGGCCTTCGGTCCAGTCAGAGAGCCGTGGGTTGGCTACCCCGTGACGCCCATGCCACTGTCATGCCCACCTTGCCACACTTGTCTTCATTGCCGTCCACAAGGGTCACTGCTGGGTACGGCTGTTGACTCTCTTCCCCAAAAGCCTGAATATGCTAATGCTAGTAAATATATGTTTTTTAAAAAGACCTAAAGGCCCATAAATAACTGTTTCTGATCTTGCAAACAGTAGCCTTCCACATGGCCCCAGGGTCTAAACAAAAGGCGCTTGTCGTGGAAATGCCACATGTCGCTCACTCCCGTTTGAAAACCTCCAATGGCAAAAGTGTGAGCTCTCCGAGAAGGATGCTGGCTGTCAATCATGGCGCGACAGCACTGGCCTTCCAAGCAAGACTGGATTCTGGGTTCCACCTGGGAGCATGAGATGGAAAGGTGATCAACTGTCCATAGGAATGGATGTTTGTGTGGTCCAGCTGCGTGCTCCTGAGCATACACTCCAGGCTGGCATCCCAGACACCTGCACAACCATGTACTGCCGCGCTAATCACAACAGCCAGGGGATGGGAACAGCCCAGGTGAATGCATAAAGAATGGAGTGTAGCCGGGCAGTGATGGCGCACGCCTTTAATCCCAGCACTCAGGAGGCAGAGGCAGGTGGATCTCTGTGAGTTCGAGGCCAGCCTGGTCTACAGAGTGAGATCCAGGACAGGCTCTAAAACTACACAGAGAAACCCTGTCTCTGAAAAGAAGAAGAAGAAGAAGAGGAGGAGGAGGAGGAGGAGGAGGAGGAGGAAGAAGAAGAAGAAGAGTACAGTGTATATACATATAGTGGAGTTGATTCAGCCATAAGCAAGAATGAAATCATGCCAAGAAATACAAATACTACATTTTCTCTCGTAATCAAAATCTAAACCGCACATGCATATTTGATGTGAAAGTAGAAGGGAACTATTGGAGAAGAGGAAGGGGCCAGCAGGAGAGAGGAGGGGGAAATGTATGCAAAATACATGCATAACATACATATATGAAAATCCCATAATGAAACCCAGTGTATTGTGCAATGAATCTATGCTAATCATTTTATTTTATTATTTATTTTTATTTTGTTTTTTTGAGACAGGTTTCTCTGTGCTAATCATTTTAAAAGTAGAAAAAAAAATGGACTTTTTTTTTTTTTTTTCAGGCAGGGTCTCATGTATTCTTGTCTGGCCTAGAACTCACTATGTAGCCAGGATAGCCTTAGATGTCTGATCCACCTGCCTCTGCTCCTCAAGGACTAGGATTACAGGTATGGAGCACTATACCAAATGTATACGGCACTTGGACAAAACTCAGGGTTTGTGCATGCCAGGCCAGCTAGAGTCGCAGCCTCTATTAGATTATTAAATCTATTAAATTTATTAAAATCTAACCTATTAGATTTTATTAGAAGATGAAGATTTAGCTGGGAAAAACCGAGATGAATAGAATTTACACACTACATCAATTTTTCTCAGCTCATTCCTGGATCCCTCCTTGGATCACACACTCAGCATCCTTTTGTGTATTTGGTTTTTTTTTTTTTTTTTTTTGGTTTTTCGAGACAGGGTTTCTCTGTGTAGCTTTGCGCCTTTCCTGGAACTCACTTGGTAGCCCAGGCTGGCCTCGAACTCACAAAGATCCGCCTGCCTCTGCCTCCCGAGTGCTGGGATTAAAGGCGTGCGCCACCACCGCCCGGCCCTTTTGTGTATTTGAAACAAAATTTCAATATTAGCTCAGGCTGGCCTGGAACTTCCTGTCCTCCCGCCTCGGCCTCCTGAATGCTGGGAGGATCATGTCTATGCATCACTAGACAGAGTGCATTATTTTCAAAATAGCATTTACTTTTAAAATTACTTTTCATCTTTATGCATTTGTTTGTAGGGGGGGCACATTCATGTGCATGCTGATGCCCTCGGAAGCACGAAGAGGGCCAGGTACAGGCTGTTCTGAGTCACCTGACAGATGTGCTGGGAACTGGGATTGTGTCCTCTGGAAGAGCAGCGAGCGCTCTGAACAGCTGAGCCACGTCTCCAGCCCCTACAACAAAACTGTATTACATTTATGGTGTGTGTCTGTGTGTGTGTGTGTGTGCGCGCGCGCGCGCGCGCGCGTGCATGTGCGCGTGTGCATGTGTGTGTGTGTGTGCGTGTGCGTGTGCGTGTGTGTGTGTGTGTGTGTGTGTGTGTGTGTGTGTGTGTGTGCTCCCTCCACCATGGTCAGTCCCAGAGGCTTCAAGCTTCGGGCTTGAAAAGGCTCCAGTCTTCAAGCTGGATGGAGGTGACCTTACCCTGGGCTAAGCTGACCTACAGGACTTCAGACGTCAAAGTAGGGCGTGGTACTGCACACCTGTAATCCAGCACTTGGGAGGTGTGAGCAGGAAGCTCAGGAGCCATCCTTGGCTACAGGGGGTCTGAAACCAGCCTGGGCTACATGAAACCCTGGAGAGGAAGAGAATGCAAACATCAGCAGACCTAGGAGGGAGATTTTTTTTTTTTTTTTTTTTTGGCCGAGACAAGCTGTGACTAGTCACCCCATGTGAATACTAACTGAGCTGGGTAAAGGAAAGTCCTGGGGATACTCAATTGTCATGAGTCTTACTTGACATTAAGGGTCATGTCAAAATGCTTTTTATGATTAGGAAAATCTGAGTCATTGTCCAGCTTCCTCTATTGGATTTCTGAGTCACTTCCTCTTCTATTGACCCAAAACTTACAAGAAATACCCACGATGGGTGTGGTGGAACATGGCTGTAGGGGCAGCTTCTTAGAAGCCGGAGGCAGGGGAATGACTGGAACCCAGTGTGAGGTCGGCCCGGGCACCACAGTGAGATCTGAGAGGAGACCAGGGGAGGGGAGGGGAGGGAAGGGGAGGGGAGGGGAGAGCAGAAGGGGAGCTCCTGGGGGCTCAGTAACAGTGCTTGCCTGGCGTGCATGAGTCCCAAGGCTCAGTGCCACAGCCAGGGAGTGCAGAGGCTGGGTCTCAGTTGGTGAAGTGCCTCCCTAGCATACAGAAAGAAAGCCCTACATGCAACTGTATACACTGGTGGTGGTGCATGACTATAATCTCTGAACTCAGAAGTTTAGCTACGTTGTGAGTTCTAGGCCTACCTGGACTATTGAGACTCTGCCTAATAAAATAAAAGAGAGAAAAAGGAATGTCAAAAGTACAGGATTTGGAGAATTTGGGAACTAGGAGGGCACTAGAGATCGGTTTCTGTGTGGTCACTACAGATGATGTAAACAAGGTTAGGACATCACTCCACTTTCGAGGCTGTGTGGCCCCTGTCACGTAGCTCCTCCTAACCAGAGCCTCTCCCCTACAACAGCTGACTTTTTAAAAAGATTTTTATTATTTTAATTATGTGTATGTATGTGTGGAGGGATGTGCACACAAGTGCAGGTACCCTTGGAGGCCAGCAGAGGGCATCGGATCCCACGAGCTTGAGTTGCAGGTGGTTGGGAGACACCAGACGTCCATGCTCCGAACCCAACTCAAGTCCTCCGGGTAGAGCAGGAAGTACTCTTAACCAGAGTTAGCTCTCCACCCCTGCCTGCCTGACTGATTTTTGGTTTTGGGGACAGGATCTTGCCCTGGCCTTTCAGCAGCCTTCCTGCCTCAGCTTCCAGGTGCTGGAATCACAGGTGTCCACCACTGTACCCCAGCTCTGAGTGAGTGGATCCAAGGCAAAGGTGGACCCCATTCGATTATTGTTTTGTGCTGGGAACTGACTCCAGAATTCCTCACTTGACCACACGCTGTATCCCAGGCTCCAGTGTGGACTATTTTATTAGAAGTAAACTACACACTACTCAAAATGCTGTAGCAGGAGGATCACAAGGTCAGCTTAGGGGTCCTATCTTAAAAAAAAAAAAAAAAAAAAAGACAAAGAGGGGGAGAAAGAAAAGACACCACACAGGGAGCATCTCTTACTGAGCCCAGCTGGGGTTTGTCGGTCTTTTGAACAACTTTTGTTCTGAGGACTGCCCTGTGCCTTTTAAGGTGTTTACTAACATTACTAGCCAAGTGTGACGGCTCACACCTGTAACCTCAGTACTCTGGAGGCAGAGGCAGGAGGATTGCCAGTTTGAGGTTAGCCTAGACTACCATAGTACCGAGCCGGCCAGGGCTACAGGACAAGAGCCTATCTCAAGAAAGGGGAGAACCACAAAACTTACCAAGCATTGTCAAATGCCCCTTGGAGTCCGCCTGAGAGAACTCCCGTACTGGTTTGTGAAGGGCGGCCTGGTCTCCCACTGCTCTGGGCCCGCCTCTCTTCCAACTTCCCCAGGGGCTACCCCACCCTCAGATGGGAATGTCCTGAGGCTTGGGAAATGTCTTCCTGGTCCAGAGCACTGACTGCTCTGCTAGAGGATCAGGGGTTAATCCCCAGCGCCCACATGGCAGCTCATCTGTGACTCTAGTCCCAGGGGACACAGTGCCCTTTCCTGGCCGCTGTGGCGCACACTTCCAGACAAACACCCTTACAGAGGAAAACAGTGAGATGGAAGTCTCCCCTCTGCCTCCCCTCAGTGGGTGGCCCCGAAAGTGGCACCTGGGGTGAAAATGGGAAGCCGCAGCTTCTGCCCTTCCTCTCGCTCATGACGGGGATCCCCCAATTGGATAAAAGTTTACATAATTGGTAAAAATAACACAAAATATTTGCAAAGCTTAGCTTACCTGTGAGTGCCATAAATCAAGATCAGGGGTTGAATCCCTTCTGGGCCGGGGTACGTAGGTCAGAGGTCAGCAAACAGTGCTTGCTTAAGCCAGGAGCCGACCTGTGAGCCCGCAGTCAGGACACAGAAGAAGGATGACCAGAAGTTCAAGGCTGCTTAGACTACATGAGACGCCATCTCCCCACTCCCACCCCCCAACCCCCACCCCGAAAAAAGTCAAAGAATGAAAGGGTGTCTTCCTGAGGCCCTGGGTTTGATTCTCCTCAGAACCAGCAAATTAAAAACAAAGCCCTTGCTGTGGCACACTCCTTTAATCCCAGCACTCTAAGGCTGAGGCAGAGGCAGGAGGATCTCTGTTAGTTCGAGGCCAGCCTGGCCTACAGAGCCAGTTCCAGGACAGCCAGGGCTTTGTAGAGAGACCCTGTCTCAAAATAAATAAACACAAAACAAACAAAAAAAGTCTCTCTCTTACCACCAGAGGCAGTAAGGATAGACCAAGGAAACTGCTTAGATTGGGAAGTTATATGGCGATATATATGTAGATATCTTTTTCTTTCTTTTTGAGATGATGTGTCACCGTGCCCAGCAAGATTTTTGTTTTGTTTTGTTTTGTTGTTGAGATAGGATCTTACTTTGAAGCCCTGGTAAGCCTCAGACTCACAAAGATCCACCTGCCCTGTCTCCCAAGTACCAGGATTAAAGGTACCCATGCAGGGCTCCTGCAAAGTATGTTAATGAAGGTCTAAGCCTGAGGGTCTAGAGAGGAAGAAAATCACCTGGAGAAAGTGAGGCACGCAGGGAGCACAAACTTACGCTCCTCTGAGGAGCAAACACTGGTTTTCCGTCACGTCTTCCTCGACTCGGGGACCACGTACTTGCCCTAGCCTTATTTAGGTCCTTGGCCACACTTAAGCAATTCAAGCTGTGTAGTCATAGGAAGACAGGAAACAGATGGTTGCTATAGAAACTTGTCTAAATACACACTGAAACATGCACCAGGCTGAAGAGCAGTTTTGGTTTTTGCTTGGACTTAATTTTTTCCCCTCTTAATTTGCTATTTTTCTGTCTCGTCTCACTTTTTTTGTTGTTGTTTTGTTTTTTGGGTTTTTGCTTTGTTTTGTTTTGTTTTGTTTTTGAGAGTTTCTCTATTTAGCACTGGCTGTCCTGGATCTGGCTCTGTAGCCCAGGCTGGCCTCAAACCCAGAGATCCACCTGCCTCTGCCTCCTGAGTGCTGGGATTAGAGGTGTGTGCCACCAACACCTGGCTTTTATTCACATTTTTATGCTTTGCACTCCTGCTTCCCAGTGCTGGTTCCCAACTTGCTAGCTCTGATCTGAAGCACCTCTTTTCCTTCGGGAATTCATAGTTTCAGCAGAATTACTGGGGGTGGGGTGGGGGAACAAGATGAGTGACAGCGAAGTATAATGAGATACATCTATGGAAACAACAAATCCATTACTTTGCATGCTAATTAAAAAACAACATTTGGAAGCTGGGGTGGTAGCACACACCTTTCATCCTAGCACTTGAGAGGCAGAAGCAGGTGGATCTCTGCGAGTTCTAGGACAATCAGAGCTATATAGAGAGACTCTGTCTCAAAAAGCCTTGGGCTAGCTACGGCTGCACCTTTAATCCCAGCACCACAGAGGCAGTCTGCACAACAAGCCTCAGGCCAGCCAAGACTGTAGAGTGAATCCTGTTTTGTTTTGTTTTATTTAAAAAAAACAAAAACATTAATTAGCCAATAGTTGTGGTGCACACTTTTAATCTCAGCACTCCAGAGGCAGAGGCAGGAGGATCTCTGTGAGTTGGAGACCACAAAGGGAGTTCCAGTCCAGCCAGGGCTACACAGTGAGGCCCTGACTCACAAAGCAACCGTTAGGGAAGTAGGAAGCCTTCCCTAACAGTGGTTTTGACTTTGGAAGCCTCTGACGAATGTAATTCACAGCCATTCTCTGGGGATCCAGATGGGCCTGGCCAGTGTCCATCGTCCTGGCCACTATTTACTATAGTTTGCTTCAGCTTTGGCTAAAAAACAAAAACATCAGCTACCTGGACATGGTGACTTACTTATCCCTGCAGTCCCAGCCCTCAGAGGTAGAGGCAAAGGATCATAGATTAAGGTCCAGGCAGCGAGATCTCTTGGCACGCAGAGGCACTTGCTGCCAAGCCTGAGGATGTGAGTTTGATCCCCAGGCCCCCAGGGTGGATAAGGACTCCCAGATGGCATCCTCAGAGCACACACACTCAGTGGTGCACTCACTCACTCCTGCACACACGTGAATAAAAGAGACTAATGTGGGGACATCCTGAGCTACATAGTGAATTCGAGGCTAGTTCGGGCTAAATGATCTTGTCTGAAATTAGTCATACTATCATATCACACTTGCCTGCCTGTGGAGGAGGCCGGAGGGAGCAGCATTCTGCTGGGTTTGGGCCTTTGCACCGCACAAACGCTATTCAGGGGGCCGGCTGTGCGCACAGCATGCAGGGTCTGTGTGGCGTCTATGGAAGGTTTTTAGAAACACTTCTGTAGTTTCTTTCTTTGGGGGTGGGGTGAGCAGGGATGTTTGTCCCTGCTGACAGGGTCCCACGCAGGCTGACAGGGTCCCACGCAGGCTAGGCTGGTCATAAACTGGGTGACCTGGAGCTTCTGATCCTGGTGTCTCCATCTCACCAGTCCTGGGATTACAGGCAGAAGCCTCCATACCTCATCTATGGAATACTACAGGTCAAACCCAGGGCTTCCTGGATGCTAAGTGAGCACACCACCTGGTGAACTGCACCTCAGCCCAGCCTTGTATTTCATGATCCCAGATGACAGTCTTTTATTTAGTTATTTTTATTTGATGTGCATTGATGTTTTTGCTTGCATGTATGTCAGGGTGAGGGTGTTGGATCCCCTGCAACTGGAGTTACAGACAGCTGTGAGCTGACATGTGAGTGCTGGGAATTGAACCCAGGTCCTCTGGAAGAGCAGCCAGTGCTCTTAACCGCTGAGCCATCTCTCCAGCTGCCCTCTCCCCCCAGATGATAGTCTTAACCACCCCAGAAGTAGGTAAGATTTTCTCTTCTTCAATTTGATGCCCAGTGTATGACTTGGCCTGTAAAGCATATGGACACCAGACAGGGAACAGGGAAGGATGGGAGGCAGACTTGATAAGGGAGACTATGTATTACATGTAAAGTGTTCACCTGGAGCCAGTGGAGTGGCTTAGCATGTACAAGCGCTTGCTGCCAAGACTAACAACCTGGGTTTGAGCCCTGGGACCCACATGGTAGCCGTGGAGAACCACGGTCCACAAGTTCTCCTCTGTGCACAGCCCCCATACATTTATACATAGTGTAATAAGCTTTTAAAAGTTAAACTGGCTCTTTTAGCTGTGGTACCAAGACATACAGATATGAATTCCAGTGGGAAACATTAACAGCAATGAAGATTTTTTTTTAAGACATTGTCAAGGACTAGTTTCATGAGGCTGGAGAGATGGTTCAGTGGTTAAGAGCACTGGCTGCTTTTCCAGAGGACCTGAGTTCAATTCCCAGCACCTATATGGTGGCTCATAACCATCTCTATTGGGATCTGATGCTCTTCTCTGGCATAAAGGCATACATACAGATAGAGCACTCATATACATAAAATAAATAAATCTTAAAAAAGATAAAAAAAAAAAAAAGAAGAAGAACTAGTTCCATAACTCCTGAACCCTTTCATCCATTTCAGGGGTAGAAAAAGTAACTTCCTTTTTGTTTTTTCTCTGAGACAGCATCTCATTCTGTGTCCAGGCTGGCGTGGAACTCACAGTGTAGCCCAGACTGGCCTTGAACGTTCCATGATTCTCTTGCTCCAGCCTGCTGAGTGCTGAGATTATAGACAGGCCACCAAGCTTGGGTCTTGTGTTACAAGCTTGTAACACCGACTCTTGTGAGACCAAGGCAAAGGATTCAGGGCCAGGCTGTGCTACACAACAGCCAGACCCTAGCTGAAAACAAAACAGTTCAAGGGTCGAGGTGGAGCTCTTGCCTAGCATGCTTAAATCTCTGGGCTCCCCCTCCATCATGCACACATATGCGCGCACTCCCTTCAGAGACAACAAGAACTGTGAGCATTCTGGGAGTCAGATCTAATCCCTAGGAGGAGCACAGAATAATGCCTGAGACTTTCTAGAAGACGAATGGTATGAGAAAGTCAAAAGGCTGAATAATACCTGAGCTTTGGGTAACAAAAATGAGAGTCTGGGACTGTACCTCAGCTGGTAGAGTGTTTGCCAAGTACGCACGAGCCTAAGGGAACCTGGAAGTCGAAAGCATCCTCGGCTGCAGAGGGAATGCAGTGCCAACCCTACCACGAGACCGGGTGAAAAGGTGGAGGGCCCGTGTCAGAGCGTACACTCTGAGGAGAGAGTCCTCTGCCACCAGGATGGAGTTCAGAGAGCCGGGGAACAACGCTAGAGCTTGATTCCTAGGGCATCACTGCATCAGCACTGAGAGCATTTCTAGTTAGTCAGAGCTTGAAGGACCTCTGCTCGGAGCCCCCCTCAGTCAGCCTCTTTCCCCTGAGGAAGGAGATTTCTAGCAGAGCAGCATCCCCAGTTTTCCCTGAACTGTCTATTTGTATTTGCTTCCCATGAAATTGAGATTATTCATTTTACTTAACAGTATGCCAAGGGACCTATTGGTTAATACTTGCCCCCAAAATAAAACAGCTCAAAAGACAGGTATTTTAGGGAGTTAGGACTTGTCAAATATGGCTAAAGCCTAGGGAACTGAACAGACTCCTAGTGAATAGTGACGTCATTTACACGAGGAAGCTCACTTCGTCTGGAGGCTTCCACCAGCATGCCCAGAGGGTTTGCTTGATGTTCTGTGCGACGTCCATGGGGGAAACCGTGAAGTAATGTGCCTTTCTTCAAGGATATCAGCAAGCTTGCTGAAGATCTCTTCAGGAACGCTCTGGAATGTTCTAGCTCTTTAAAAAAAAATTCCATTTACTCAGTAAGTATGCTTAACAAGTCCTGCTTGAAAATAGCCTTGATCAATGGCCCTGAGCTTCCCATTGCCAGGAGAGCTGGAGGATACAGTCCACGGCAGCCTGGAAGTCACGAATGCTGTGTGTCTCAGTGACTTCCCACAGCATCCATGTCAGGTGATCATTTCCTCACACCACCACCAGCATCTCAGCCTACTCTTTCACCTCATTCTACCCTCAGGAGTTGAAGGACCACTTCTCTCAACTCGATAAAGCTCTCCCTGCAGCTACTCCAGACCAAGTGGAAACACCGCATCACTTTCACGCATCCCTAGCCGCTCAAGTGTGTCGATGTGCCGGCCAAGTGTGGTCCAGCTGTGACCTGAGCAGGCCAACTGATGCTGTCCATCACTATCTTGTAAGGACATGTACCTCCACTCAGACCTTTTACACCAGGCTGGCCTTGAACTTACTGATAACCACCTGCCCCTGCCTCCTGAGTGGCTAGTCTTTTTTTTTTTTTTTTTAAACATGCTGACTTTAAATTTGTTATGTAGCTGAAGATGACCTTAAACTCCCGATTCCCCTGCCTCCACCTCCCAAGAACTGGGATTACAAGTGTGTACTGCTGTGCCTGGCTACACACTAGAAGTTTTAACACATTAAAAATTGCCCTAATGTGATTTCTACACCCCCCCACCCCCCCACCCCTGCCGTCCATTTTGTGTGAATGCTGTGGGAGCCAGGCCTGGGTGCCCTAACTACTATATAGAGCTGAGACAAGATGATGGCAAGTTCAAGTTTTCCTTCATATAATGTGGATTCAAGACCAGTCTAGGCATTTTATGAGACCTTGTCTCAAAAACCCAAACAAGAAAGCTGGATGGGACTATCTGGAGTCAGGTAAAGGGGACCAGGAAAAGTGGAACAGGAGGAATGGGGGAGGGGTAAATTAATGATGGGCTGGAGAGATGGCTCAGTGGTTAAGAACACTGTCTGCTCTTCCAGAGGACCTGGGTTCCATTCCCAGGACCCATGTGGAAGCTCACAATCAGTAACTCCAGTTCCAGGGGATCTGGTGTCCTCTTCTGGCCTCCATGGGTACCAGACATCGACATAGTACACATACACACACATAGACAGAACATCCGTACACATAAAATAATGTTTTAAAAAGGAGAAATATAATACATATATGTATGGAAGTGTCACAGTGGAGACCGTTTCTTTGTATGTTGTCCAAAAAGTTAATCTTTCTCTCTCTCTCTCTCTCTCTCTCTCTCTCTCTCTCTCTCTCTCTCTTCCTTCCTTTCTTTCTTTCCTCCCTCCCTCCCTTCCCCCTTTCTTTCTTTTTCAAGACAGTTTCTGTATTGTAATTCTAGCTGTCCTTGAACTCACTCTGTAGACCAGGCTGGTTTCAAACTAAGAGATCCACCTGGCTCTGCCTTCCAAGTGCTGCAATTAAAGGTGTGCACCACCACTACCTGCCTCAAAAAATTAATTTTTAAAAAGTGAGAATCCCAGCCAGGCAGTGGTGGCGCACGCCTTTAATCCTAGCACTGGAGAGGCAGAGGCAGGCACATCTCTGTGAGTTCGAGGCCACCCTGGTCTACAGAGCAAAATCTAGGAAAGGTGCAAAGCTACACAGAGAAACCCTGTCTTGAAAAACGAAAGAAAGAAAGAAAGAAAGAAAGAAAGGAAGGAAGGAAGGAAGGAAGGAAGGAAGGAAGGAAGGAAGGAAGGAAGAAAGGAAGGAAGGAAGGAAGAAAAAAAGAAAAGAAAAAGTGAGAATCTCTAAAAAATAAAATAAAGCCAGCTGTGGTGGTGCATGTCTTTAATCCCAGCACTCAGGAGGCAGAGGTAGGGGGATCTTCATGAATTTGAGGCCAGCCTGGGCTACAAAGCAAGTTCTGGGACAGCCAGGACTATTACACAGAGAAACCCTGTCTTGAAAAACCAAAATAAAACATGCCAGGCACAGTCGTCCACATCTGTAATCCACAGTATTTCTTTCCTGTGGGAGCTATATGACATGGTACCCTGTGAAGGCCAGAGAACAACCTGAGGGACTCAGTTCTCTCCTTGTCCCTGGGGTCCCTGGGGTCAAACTCAGATCCTCAAGCCTGTTGGCAGCAAGCACTTTGACCCCAAACCATCTTTCAGTGTTTCTAAATGTATCTTTCCACATCTTCCTCTCATTGGAGGTTCCTGCCCTTTCTCTTTCTGATTTTGTTTGGTTTTTAACTTGTAGTTATTTTGGTGTTTGAGACAGGATCTCATGTAGCCCAGGCTGGCCTCAGAGTCATTACATAATAAGATGACCTTTGACTCCTGACCTTCCTGTCTCGCCTGTTAAGTGCTGGGATTACAGGTATAAGTCACCACTCTAGCACCAGAGTGTTTTGGTTTGTTTTGGGTTTGTTTTGGTTTTGTTTCTAAGAGACAGAGCCTTTCTATGTATCTTAGGCTACATTTGGATTCGGAATCCTGTCTTCAGAATGCTGGCTTACAGGCGTGTACCACGACAGCCATCCAGAACATTATTATTTGACTACCGTATTGCAGCAGAGAAATCCTCACTTATTCCTTTGCCTCTGGTCCCTTCTGCCGATTCATCTCAGCCCCACAATTAAGTAATGAAACTGAATTGGAGCATACACTATCTATGGTATCTAGTGTCATATTTCCCAGCTGCCTACAAGTCCTGTGGTGCAGCCTTGGAGGCAGAAGCAGGAGGATTAATTAGCTCAAGGTTATCCTCAGCTACAAGGCAAGTTTGAGGCCAGCCTAGGCTACATGTGACCCTGTCTCAAAAAACTTTAAAGGGGGGACTGTTGAGATGACTCAGGGGTTAAGCCAGCATACTGTTCTTCTAGGGGACCCAGGTTCAGTTCCCAGCACCTACGTTAGATGGCTCACAAACCCCTGTAATAGCTCACTTCCAAATGCACCTGCACACATGTGCACACCCACATCACTAAAAATAATAAATATATTAAGTTCAGGCTGAGTGTGGCAGCTCATATCACCCCAGAGTGTGGCAGACTGAGGCAGGGAGATGGCCTCCACTTGGGGCCAACCTGGGCAAATCTCTTCCATAAGGTTTTCCTTCAGGTCACCTAGCCCAAATGAATGTCTCTAATTCCATCATTGAAATTGTTGATGCCTACTGTGTACCCCATTTGCACTGTGGTTAGTTGTTGCTTCCTGTATGCCCATTTCACATTGTGGTTAGTTGTTGTTGCCTCCTGTATACCCATTTCACATTGTGGTTAGTTGTTGATGCCTCCTGTATACCCATTTCACACTGTGGTTAGTTGATGCCCCCTGTATACTCATTTCACACTGTGGTTAGTTGATGCCCCCTGTATACCCATTTCACATTGTGGTTAGTTGTTGTGCATGACTAAAAGTTTCTTACAGGCCAGGCAGTGGTACATGCCTTTAATCCCAGCACTCAGGAGGCAGAACCAGACAGATCTCTGTGAGTTCAATGCCAGCCTAGTCTACAGCACGAGATCCAGGACACCAAAACTACACAGAGAAACCCTGTCTTGAAAAACCAGAAAATACAGAAATATTTCTTAGTCACTACAATTACAAGATGCTTCTCTCCCCACTCCCTGCCACACCCTATAAAACTAGGGTTCTAGATCCTGCTTTCCAACAACCACATGCTCCTGTGTCTCCTTGCTAAACTGTGATTTCATGTTTACATATTTCATGAATGTGTGTGGAGGTCAGAGGACAATTTCCAGGCGTAGGTTCTCTCCTTTCACCGTGTGGGTCCAGAGACAGAACTCAGGTCCTCAGGTTTGAGGCAGCTGCCTTTACTCACTGGCCATCTCTAGTCCTAATTTTTGTGCCTCACAAGTTCTGAAATTAAGGGTGTGCAGCCACTTTACAGCGTTTTGAACCCGGGGTTTAATGTTAGACAAGCACTCCACCAATTAAGTCATATTCCCAGCCTGCGATTTTGTTTGTTTGTCTGAGACAGGGTCTCAGTATGTAAGTCTGGCTGGCCTGGAACTTGCTCGGTAGATCAGGTGCCCTAGGGTTTCTATTGCTGGGATTGAAACACCATGATCAAAAAGCAGCTTGGGGAGGGAAGGGTTTATTTGTCCACATCAGTGTTTATTGAACACACCAGGAACTGGAGGCAGGCGCTGATGCAGAGACCATAGAGACGCCCTGCTTTCGGGCTTGCTCCCCCTGGCTTGTCCAGTCTGCTTTCTTATAGAACCCAGGGCCACCAGCCGAGGGACGGCACCACCCACTATGGGCTGGGCCTCCCCCATCAATCACTAATTAAGAAAATGCCTTACAGCTGGATCTTATGGCGGCATTTTCTCTATTGAGGTTCCCTCCTTTTAGATAACTCTAGCTGGTGTCAAGTTGACATTAAGCACACCAGGTTTGCCTCAAACGGAGATCCCCACCTCTTTATGAGGTGCCGGGGATCAACCCAGGACTTCCACAGGGGTAGGCAAGCTGTCTACCAACTGAGCTCTACCCTTGGCCATCAGAAATGACTGTTTTTAGACTACAAGGATGATCCTCTGGGTTTCCTGCCTCCACCTCCCCAGGGCCGGGCAAGCACTCTCCCACCTGAGCTACAGGCCCAGCCACCATAGATGACATTTTTAGACTTTATCATTTGGGGGAGGGGGAGTGAGGAGCCGGGCTCCTGTGGCAGCCATTGGACAACTCTGTGGGGCTGGCCCGCTCCTTCCCCCTTCCGGTGGGTTCCAGGTCCCGAACCCGGGTCTTCAGGTTTGGGTTTCAGTGGCAGGAGCCTTTCGCCAGTTGAACCTTTTCAGCGGCTCCACAGAAATAACTGTCATGGTGGTCTAGGAAGCGTCCTCATTTCAAAACAGAAAAATGACCCAGGTCTCCAACAGTGCGCTCCGATTGACTCCTATTTTGCAAACCCTCCCCCTCTTTCCTTAATTTCTAAGTGAATCCATGGTTACGCGTGGTGTGCAGGGGGCTGGGGAGACGCCTGGGCGGTTACGAGCCCTGGCTGCTTTTCCAGAGGCCTCGGGTTCGACTCCTGGCACCCACATGGAGGAGCACAACCACACACACGCGCGCACACACGCACACACACAACACACACACACACACACACACACACACACACACATCTTAAGTGGTATGGTATGAAAACCAGGCGGGCAGGGCAATGTTAGGGCCAGCCTGAGCTACACAGGGCGTTCCGGGACAGCCCGGGCCTCGGGAACTGTCACAAAGCCGGCGCCCCCGAGCGGGGGAGGCCGAGCGTTCGGCCGGGGCGGGGGTGGGGGGCGGCGAGGGGCGTCCAGGTCGTGAACGCGCACACGCGCGCCGCCGCCGCCCGCCCCGTCGTTATGTAACCGGCGGCGGAAGGGCCGCCGCGGCGTCCGGCGCGGCTCTCCGGAAGCCACGCCCCTTTCCCTTTTACGGGACGTCGCCGCTTGCGTCAGAGCGGCCCTAAGGCGGCGGCCGGTTACCGCCGGCCCCACTCCTGACTTCCGCCTGCCTCGAGTCCGGAGTCGTCGGCCCGATCGCTCCAGCCTGCGGCGTCCGACCATGTTTGGCCTGCGGAGGAACGCGGTGATCGGCCTGAACCTGTACTGCGGCGGCGCCAGCCTCGGCGCGGGCGGCGGCTCCCCGGCCGGGGCGCGCCTGACGGCCGAGGAGGCCAAGGCCCGGCGCGAGGGGGGAGGGGAGGCCGCCCTGCTGCCCGGCGCGCGGGCGGTCGCGCGGCCGCCGCCCGTGGGCGCCGAGGACCCCGACGTGACGGCGGCGGCCGAGAGGCGGCGGCTGCGCTCGCCGGGCCTCCTGGCCGTGGCGCCCGACGAGATGGCCGCGCCGGCCGCCGCCTCCGCCGCCGCCATCATGTCTCCCGAGGAGGAGCTGGACGGCTGCGAGCCGGAGGCGCTCGGCAAGCGCCCGGCCGTGCTGCCCCTGCTGGAGCGCGTGAGCGAGGCGGCGAGGAGCTCGGGCGCCGACGGCTCGCTGCCCTCCACGCCGCCGCCGGCCGAGGAGGAGGAGGAGGACGAGCTGTACCGCCAGTCGCTGGAGATCATCTCGCGCTACCTGCGGGAGCAGGCGGCCGGCGCCAAGGACACGAAGCCGCTGGGCGAGGCGGGCGCGGCGGGCCGGAGGGCGCTGGAGACCCTGCGGCGCGTGGGCGACGGGGTGCAGCGCAACCACGAGACGGCCTTCCAGGGTAAGCGGCGCCCGGGGCGGGCCGGGCCGGGCCGGGCCGCGCGGGGAGAGCGAGCGAGCCGGGCGAGCCGAGCCTGGCTCGGCGGCCAGAATGTTCTGGCCGTGAGTCATTGTTTCCGCCCATCTGGCAGGCAGTTGGGTTCAAAAGCCGGAAAGGGTGGGATGTCAGTGGCGGCGTGGGGTCCGCCCGGAGGCTGCTCCGCGCGCCGGGAGAAGCCCCGGCCCCTCGCCGTGGGTGGGCGAGAGGGGGTCACCCCCCCCCCCCCCGCTGCAGACAAAGGAAGAAAGGCCACGAGGTTGCATGCTTTTTCTTCTTCTCAGGCATGCTCCGGAAGCTGGACATTAAAAACGAAGACGATGTGAAATCTTTTTCTCGAGTGATGGTCCATGTTTTCAAAGATGGCGTAACAAACTGGGGCAGGATTGTGACTCTTATTTCTTTTGGTGCCTATGTGGCCAAACACTTGAAGAGCATAAACCAGGAGAGCTGCATCGAACCATTAGCAGAAAGTATCACAGATGTTCTTGTACGGACAAAACGGGACTGGCTTGTCAGACAAAGAGGCTGGGTAAGTGTGCCTTGTGGTTTAAAGGGGCCGCGGAGTAGAAATGGGGTGCAGGATTTTGTGAAGGTGGACGCAACTAAAGGTTTTTACAAAGTGCTCCCCCTCCCCCCGGCTCCAGATCTAATATATGTATCTCTGGTTGCTTGATGTTGGACGTTGTAAGTGATAGGTCCAGAGAAAAAGTGCTATGACGGTCTTGAATTGTACCAAAAGGTCTTGTATTCTGTAGGTTGTTCTTCTAATTCAGTTGGATAATCTTCAGAGCAGTGGATTCAAACCGTGAAGAAGTAAGAGTCACCTATGATGACTGAATTTCGTTCCCAGTGGGCCCCTCATTTTAATCAAATGGACACGGGGTAGAGCCCGAATTTCAGAAGTTTAGTTCTCAAAGAGCTCTGGGTGTGAGGTGTACTGGACCTCATTAGGAAACACTGACCCACGGGAGAATGCTGCAGAGCGATCTGAAGAGTGGTTAGGATTTCTTTCTGTCTTCTGCCATGTTATGAGGGCCCTCAAAATTCTTTTGTTCAGATTGCAGCGCAGTTGCTGTGAGTTAGTTTAACTATTGTGAGTGGTTACTCACTGAAAAGATCTCCAGAAATGTCTCTTGCATCCCAGGAGTATATAATAATTGGTTCACCATTGTTTGGGGGGATATTTTAATTCACCCTTTCTCTATATTTAGTGTTGCAACCGCAGAAACCCATACTTGAAAAATGTGTTTCTTTTTGTTTTCTAGGATGGGTTTGTGGAGTTCTTCCACGTACAGGACCTAGAAGGCGGCATCAGAAATGTGCTGCTGGCCTTTGCGGGTGTTGCTGGAGTAGGGGCTGGTCTGGCATACCTAATAAGATAGCCTTGTGAGAGCAATAGGTAACTCTTAACTCCGGCCACCAAACCACACGCTTCTGTGAAAACAAGTGTATTTATGAAGTTGGACTTGAAGCTGCCCGCTTTAACAATCCAGGAGTTCCACTCTAGCAACATAGCCAGAAAGCAAGCAAGTGGCTGCAGGATTGACTAACAAGAATAAATACACGGGAAAGTGCTCCCTGTGGAAGAGTACTGTCCGAAAGAAGCAGTTTTCCCTCAGCAGACTGTGGAGGCCGTGGAGGAGGACTTGTAGATTGGACGAAAGTGGGTAGATGGACAGACTTGATTCCTTATCTAGAAGAGTGGCCAGTCAGGCTAGTCATAGAGCTCAATAAATGTGCAGAGTCCACCACTCTCCTGTAGTGTTGAAAGAGAAGCACTAACAATGGCGGTGACCTGTGTGGAGTGGATTTAAGCTACAAGTGACCAGCTGTGACTAGAAGCCCCAGTACTTACTGTAGGAGGATGTGAAGGGGCCCTTCGGGGGAGCTTCCCAGGTGCACTCCGTGACGGCCCAAGTGCTCTCGGGACAAGAGGCCTGTCTGCTCGGGCTTGGTTGGATGACTAAGTTCATCAGCCTAGTTACGGCCAAAAGTACTTGACTCAAGTTCGCTAATTAGTTACAAGACTGAGAAGCCTCAATTTTTAAGAAAAACAACTTATAAAAAATGTATTTGTCTGTAAAAATTGTATATATTTTTACAGAAAGTCTATTTCTTTGAATATAAAAAGAGGGAAGTCTTGGATTTAGTTTTTCCATACCCTTTTGAAATTGCAACTTCTCTAGTTAGAAATCTATTTCTTACAGCTTTTTAAAACTTGGTCCAGACCCAGTTGTGTGTGGACTGGTTGTAGTGGGACGAATCAGATTCATAACTATGCAGGTTTCGTTTTCCGGTCTGATTTTGTATCACAGAGGTAAGACATTTGACCCCCATTTGACGTGCTAAAATTGTAAAGTGGTTTGGGAACACAGGCTAGACTCATAACCATGGTGCTATTCACGGGGTTTACTTGTTTAACACAAGTTTAAGCCCGGTGGTGTCAATAAACAAGTTATGTATTTCTTTTCTACTAATGATTGCCAAGCTTTGTTTTGAATTTCTGTATTGGTCTGTCTGATGCCCCACCTATTGTAATGAGTTAACCTTTACTTCCTTTCCTTTCTTCACATACTGGCTTGTTATGCTCTCCCTGGCCCCTCTACAGATATAATCGAGGTCTATATTGCCTCCCTGAACCCCCACCCCCCAACTGGGAACCTAAGTGATCTCCCTCCCTCCGTCTTTGTCTCCTTAGGGTAGTAACTTCCTCTGAGCCCTGTGACGGGCAGTGACAGCTATGGGGGTGAGACCCCCTTTTCTTGGATTGGCGTCTTCTCCACTGTTGCTTCTGTTGTCGAAAAGCGTCCAGAGTCATAGCTTTAGCTACGGTTTGCTCCCGGTGTGAATCTGCTCACTGAAATGTAGAGAGAGGTGGTTCTGTTGAGCCTCAGTTACCTAGAAGCCACTGGTAAGCTGAAGGTGTTTGTTTGAGCTAGGGTCATTGGGAAGCTTCGGTCCCAGAACGTGACCTTTAGTCAGGACTGCAGATAAAAATAGGCATGAATCAGATGACTAAGAATGCAGTGGAGAAGTGCCCTGCCGCCCATCTCAGCCATAGGTCATCCTGCTGGAGCCATTTGTACCTGTGTATTTATCCTTGGTTATAAATTGCTTATTTATGTTTATGTCTTGGACTTATAAGCACTTTATGTAGTTTAATTAACCCTACAGGTTAAGGTGACTGAAAGACTAGCCCCCCATATTCAGTTGTGGAAGTTTGTGTATATGCAGACAGGATCTTAGTAGGTATTTTAGCTCCAGGGCCCTGAAGACTTGGAGAGCTCAAGTGGTTGAGAAAAGGGGTTTATTTAGAGGGAGAAGAGAGAGGCACGAGGCCTGAGTGCTGACTAGCTGAAGAGTTGAGACACATCCTCCAAAGGGAAGAGGGAGGGCTGCTTGGAAAGACGGCTCTCAGCAAATTCTGTTTGTCTTACACTTCTCTCAGGGAAAAAACCAACAGTCTTCAAGCATCCATGTACAATCTACCTGGGGTGGTGAAACCTTCATTCTGGTAGAACCGGCATTTCTAACATCTGTTCCCGAAAGGGTTAGGACCAACTGCAAGTTAATGTGGGTTGTAAAAAATGTGTTTCCCTAAACTGTTTCTTCTCCTGAGGAAAAAAAAAAATAAACCTTTTTTTTTTTCTTCTCCAAAGTAAGATGTGGTGTATGGGTCTTTTCTTATCGCCTTCCTTCCCCTTACGCAAGTCTCTTTAGGGAAGTCAGCTGGGCAAACATGTAAGTCAACTAAAAGCAAAAGTGAATAGCAAATGAATAGAGTCCTTGCAATGTAGATTTGAAGTCTTGTGTTTAATGTATTACTGCTTAAACTAGTTCTGTACTTCTTTGCGTGGTGGAGGAGAAGGCTTTTTAGTTTCCTCTGAGACAGTCTCAAAATAGCCCAGGCTGGACTGTCTTCAACTCTGATCTCTTAGCACCACACCTAGCTTTCTTGTTGACAGGTTTCTTGTCTTAAATTCACTAGCAGAGGTTGACCTTGAACTTCCATGTTCTGCTTCCACCTCTGATGACTGCTTTAGCTGAGATGATGGGTGTGTGTGCCTTCCTTGAGGTGTGTTATTGTAACCTGCCCCTGCAGGAAGTGTACTTGGACAAAGGAGCTTTCCTCCCCCCAACTCCCCAAGTGCTGGAGTCAAACCCAGGACCTGTGTGTAGTAGGCTGCTTCACTGAGCCACACTCATACACCGGGGTCTTAGTTATGCGACTCTGGGCCCAGTCTGAGCAGTTGAGCCCAGGACCTGGTGTGTGGTACACAGGCACTCCTCAGCTGAGCTGCAGGCACTGCCCCCAGTCCTTGTTAATGCACAGATCAGAAGCTTGCTTACCTCGTGAGTTACCACGGATCGGTGTACATGGAAACAATTTTATCTGAGGTCAGTTCAACTTCGAAGTCAAGGTTCTCCCACTGGGAGCTGGGGATCAAACTGGGCTTGGCAGCGAGTGCCCTTACACACTGATCCGGCTCAGCAGCCCTGTTTGATCGGGTGTTGTGGTGTTCACTTGTTTTTAATGTGAAAGGGTTCACAAAGGGACTACCACACACACACACACACACACACACACACACACACACACACACACACACACACACACACCCTTTTGAGATGAACAAGATTAATCACCTGAGGTTTTAGTAGTTCTTCGCATCTGTCGGTGCCCCTCCTTCCAAGAAGGAGGTGAGAATAAGCCGGTTTGAAGAACTTATCCTGCCTTTGTTGTCAAATACCTTGAAAGGAGCCGAATCACCATGGAAATGTGCAAATTTGAGGTTTGCATAACTGGTTTTCAGCCACAAACACCAAACGCTAATCATGCAAACAGCATCTGCACCTTCTCCACCCAGTGTTGTCTGTCTAAACATCTGCTCCGTCTTCCATGGTTTCACTACCAGATGACAGTACGATTGCCTCGTCTGGTCTCCCGCACACCTGGTTTCACTGTGCAGCCCTGGTTGTCCCGGAGCTCGCTCTAGACCAGGCTGGCTTCGAACTCAGAGATGATGCACCGCCGCTGCCACCACCCCCGCCGCTGCCTGGCAGTAACTTGATTATAAAACTGCTTTGTGCCTGGCGTAGTGGCTGGTGCCTGTAGCCCAGCCTGTCACTTGGCAGGAGTACTGCTGGAATTCTAGGCCAACATAGGCTGCATAGTAAAATCCTCTCTAAAGGGGGCAGTGGCGGCCCTCAGAGGTGGCTCTGAAATTTGGGAGCACTAACTGATCTTCCAGAGGGCCAAAGTTCAATTCCCAGCTGCCATGTAAGGCAACTCGAAAGTCACCTAAGTAACTTCAGCTCCTGGAAATCTGATGCCCTCTTCTACCTTAAGTCTTGTTCACACACATTTCACAGACACAAGAGGGAAGGAAAAGTTCCATTTGTTGGGAATGTTCAATTGCTGTCTGTCCACACACACACATAAGGTCCTGGGTTTGATTCCTAGCACCGAGAGCAGAGCTGTGTACATAGGCATGTTGGTTCAATTCAAATGGCACCCAAGGAAGGGTAAGACTAGCATGCTAAACCTTGCTTGACACACACTAGTGATCCCAGCAGGATTACATCAGGTCCAAGGCAAGGCAAGCCTGTGCTACATACCCCTACCCCCCCCCCCTTTTTTTTTTTTTGGCTTTTTGAGACAGGATATCTCTGGAGTTTTGGTGCCTGTCCTGGATCTCACTCTGTAGACCAGGCTGGCCTCGAACTCAGAGATCCACCTGGCTCTGCCTCCCGAGTGCTGGGATTAAAGGCGTGCACTACCACCGCCCGGCCAGACCCCCAAATCTTGACCTGGGTTAAGTTTCGCTTAGCGCTGTTCTTTTTGTTGGTTTTTAGTTATTTTTTAAACAGGACCTAGGCTTGCAGTGAACTTTGGATGCTCCTGCCTTGGCCTTCTCTGCCACTGTGATGGCCATTGATGCTTTATGACATGAAGCTATTCCTGTGCAGTGTCTTTTACCTTAAACTTGAATCAAGCCAGCTTGTGGACAGCACTCTTGTAATCCCAGTCCAGGGGAGGTTGAGGCAGTGCTGTGTGCTGGAGGTCAGTCAGGGTCATATCACCAGCTTCCATTTCCAAGAAAAAGCTGTAAGGCCGGGAGTGGTGGTACACACCTGGGACACCTGAGACTGGAGATGGCGGCCTGAGAATCAATCCAGAGCTAAAGGTCAGCTTTTGCTACTGGGTTTTGAAGCCGGTTCAGGCTGCCTGAGAACTTGTTTGGGGTAAACAGTAAAATTAAGTGGGTGTGGTGGCACATATCTTAATTTCTCTGCCACTTGGGAGGAGTTTAAGGCCAACCAGGACTCTAATTCAAAGAGTAAGCTAGAGGACTCGGTAAGGAGACCTACACCCCATCCCACCCCGGTGTTTGACCCAACTAACGCTCAGTTCTCTTTTTCCCCGCCTGTGGAGACCCAAGTTCTGGCCCCCTGCCTCAGCCTCTCCTGTGCCAAACAGGTGTGTGCCCACGGCAGCTTCAGAACCCAGGGCTTCTGAGTCCTAGGCAAGCGTCAGCCAGCCGCCACCCAGCCCTTTCATTTTCTGTTCTTGTGATTTTCCGTTTTCTGAGTTGTGCTGGTAAGGGTGCTGGAGTGGAAACCGAAGCCTCCTAAACTGTGGAGCTGCTGAGCCACACCAGCTGGCCCTGGTCGGTACTTGAGAACTGTCATTCTGTTGCTTGAGAATTTTCTTTCCAAGGTAGGGGTGCCACTCATTTGTTAGTGTGTATATTTAACCTTTGCAGGGTCCTGAGTCCATTCCCCTGCGTCCCCACGGCCACCCAGCTTTCCCCTTTTCTGGCACTCTCCCCTAGGCTGGGATCGAACTTGAGATGATAGTCTTGTCTTAGCCTCTCAAAGTTCTGGCCTGAGGTGGCCATAAGGCCAGCCTAAAAACTTTTTCAGGAACCAGTTTTGGTAAATAGAGGATTTTACAAAAATTAGAGTGAAAAAAGTACAACCATTAGCAGATAGCATGGCTACAACCAGATAACCAAAGCACCAGCAGTTCCTGAGGCTGAAGACTGCAGCATGTTCTCTCTCGTGCCTCCAGGCTTCTCTTGTTCAGTGATTTCAGAATTCTGCCTTCATGGAGCCGACTCTCCACCCCCACTTAGTGACTTCTCTGGAGATTTGAAAACTTGGTTCTGTCTCAGTTCACAGTAGTTACAGTGTTAGGTTAGCTTATCTCAGTTATGGGAAGCATCTGGGGGGGAGGGGCATCCGCCAGGAGGCTGATGAGGCAAACAGCTCTCCAGAATTGAGGGGGGTTTTTCCTTGGGGGGAGTTCCCAGACAATTTCTCTGTGTAACAGAGGCTTCGCCTCTCAGGGGCTGAGGATATAGGCCTGTGCTACTACACACTAATAAATAGTTCTAATGGAGTAGAACTAGTTGACTTTTTCTGAAGTCTTTCTAAAGCCCTGACAGGCTTGCCAGTCTATATGTAGACTGGATTGGCCTCAAACTTACGTTGTCTTCCTACCTCTGCCTCCCACGTGTGGTAGCTTTGTGTTTCCTCAAAATAATAGTTCCTGACACCTGGAAATGTGTTGGAGCCCCTTCTGAGTCCCATCGATCCTCACGTTACCACAACCAACTTTACAGTGCTTTGAAAACTGAAGTTTTTGTTTGGTTGGTTGGTTGGTTTGGTTTGCTTCTAAGTTTGTTTGGGAGTATTTTTTGTTTGTTTGCTTCTTAAGATTCTAATTTATTTCAGTGTTTGAGACAAGGCCTCACTATGTAGCTCTGGCTGTTCTGGAACTTGCTATGTAGACCAGGATGGCCTCAAACTCAGAGATCCCCCTGCCCTGCCTCCCAGGTGCTGGGATTTGTATGTGTCCCCACACCCTGCTCTGTCTTTGAAGTGGGGCCTCACTCTATAGCCTTAGCTGGCTTGGGACTTGCTATGGAGACCAGTAGACCATGTTGGCCTCGAAATCCCAGAGTTCTGTTTCCCAAGAGTTGTGATTAAAGGTTCATAGTCCAGCCTGGTTTTATTTCTTTTTAATTACCTGTATATGGGAGGGGGTTATGTAGATGTGAGTGGGTTGGATCTATTAGATCTGGAATTACAGGCATCTGCAAACCACCTGTTATAAATTCTGGGCACGGAACTCTGGATTTCTACAAGAACTCTTCACAGCTGAGTCCTCACCAGCCCAAGAGCCTAGTCTGCAGTTTCTTCTGGGGAAGTCATACAAAATGCTTTATATCCTGGCGGTTGGGGACATCCGCTTCTGCCTAGCTCCCAGTCATCTGCACCTCAGGAGGGGAAAAAACTGATAGCCCCCCACCCCACCCCCACGGGCCACCCAGTGTACTGTGGGGTGCAGTCTTACATAGACCAGCTGGATTAAGTGCCTTGTCTTGCTTGAGACATTCTCTGTGATGGGCTCCGTCTTCCAGTGTTGGCATTATTGCCATGTCCTTACCTAACTTACTCATGAATAACCTATTTTACTAGAGCTCACACCTCACAGCTACCTGGTCCTTCACCTTCCAGACCCTCACAACCAGGGAAAGCAAATCTGTTTTTGAACACAGGACCAAGAGCTACACTGCAGAACAACATTTAGTAGGAACAACCTTTGAAATTTACTCAAGTTTGTTACTAAATGCATGGTGTCTCCTAATCTTGTTCCCGTGGGAGACTCAATTCCTGCTCTTCCCATCCTGATTCAGAAAACCAGTTTGTTCTGGCTGCCCAGACTTCCCCACAGACTGCATTTTTCTTGCCCATGAGCTCATTGTTTTGGCTTCTTTGCTGGTATAAATCCACCCAGCCCATTGGGGAGATCTCAGCTTCTGGTCCCCTAACTGGCTGGGGCTGCATTCCATTCAGAATTTCACCACCCCCACTTGATGTGGTCACATGCGTGTGTTTGTTTATTCAAGTTAGCCTGGGACAAGGTGTGCTGGGAAAGAGACCAAGAAAATGGTCCCGGAAAAAAGCTTAACTGTTAGTATTATCCTGGGTCGGAGAGGTTGGCAGCGTTTTTGAAGAGCATGGTTGTCTGTGTGTGTACGAGGTAGGACTAAACTTGTAGCAGTCTCCTGCCTTAGCCACCACTGCATGCTAGAATTATAAGCATGAGCCACCACCATGCCTGGCGTTCCTATGCATATGTTAGTTATTCCTGAATCTTCTCTACCTAGATCTGTCATGGATTCTTTGCTCAGCTCACATCTCCATTCCTTAGTGTGCCTGGAGCAATCTCTGCCTTGGAAGTGGGGCCTGGGCGGGGGACAGCTGGGCTGCAGCAGAGAAGCAGCTGCTGGGTTTGTTGTTCACCTTTCCTGAGGATGATAGTCTTGTTGATTTCCTCTTGACCCTGAGAACCCGATCTGAGAAGCCCAGTGCAGCCTGCAGGTGAAGCTGTGCGGAGGAGCCGCGTGTTCTCCCGGTGGGTAACGTGTAACGTGCCGGATTAGTAGGAGAAGCCTGCCTGAGGCATGTCCTCTTGCCCTCCCTCTCTCTGCCATCTCTTCATTTTAAAAAAAAGCTGTAAGTGGGCCGGGCGGTGGTGGCGCACGCCTTTAATCCCAGCACTCGGGAGGCAGAGCTAGGCGGATCTCTGTGAGTTCGAGGCCAGCCTGGGCTACAGAGTGAGCTCCAGGAAAGGCGCAAAGCTACACAGAGAAACCCTGTCTCGAAAAACCAAAAAAAAAAAAAAAAAGCTGTAAGTGATGCCAGTAATTCCAGTTCAGCACCTGAGAGACAGACACAGAAGGATTACCCTAAGTTCAAGGCCAGCCTGGGCTACAAAAAGACCCTCGTCGAAGAAAAATAAAAAAACAAACCCGCACACAGTGGCTGTGGGAAGTGAAGTTTTGTCATTTCTCAGAAATCCCTCCTGAGGCAGTGAAACAGAAACGGGGAAACAGCTGTGTTGAAACAGTGAGGGTGTGTGTGTGTGTGTGTGTGTGTGTGTGTGTGTGTGTGTGTGTGTAGATGATAGGGCTTGTTTTTAACTGTGTGTGTGTGTGTGTGTGCGTGTGTGTGTGTGTGTGTGTGTGTGTGTGTGTAGATGATAGGGCTTGTTTTTAACTGTGTGTGTGTGTGTGTGTGTGTGTGTGTGTGTGTGTGTAGATGATAGGGCTTGTTTTTAACTGTGTGTGTGCTTGCTGGAGACCCACTTGGGGCCCTTGGACATACTAAACACAAACTCTCCCACCAAGGTGCACCCCAGCCCTGACCCATCATCAGCTGCAGGAACAGCCGCTCAGCGGAGCTCCTGGGTGATGCTGGGTGCAGGGAGCCCTTGTGCCCCTCCCCCAATCTCACTTTGGTGGTTAAAGTCTGGTCTGAGGTAGAATGGATGTCTCCCTTTCTGTTTCGTGAACTATGAAGAACATAGCAGTGAAGTCAGGTATGGCGGTGAAAACCTGCATAAGAATTAATTAAGCCAGGAGTGGTGGCACACACATTTAATTCTCAGCACTGGGGAGGCAGAGGCAGGTGGAACTCTAGGAGGCCAGCCTGGTCTACATAGTGAGACCCTGTCTTAAAAAAGAAAAGGGTTGGGGTTTTGGAGCTGGAGAGGTATCAGTTAAGAGTGTTAGCTGCTCAGTTCGCCGCAATGCAGAGTGGCTCACAATTGCCTGTAGGTCCAGCTTCAGGGGATGCAATGCTCCTCTGGCCTCTGCAGTTGCAGTTGTACACACATGACAAATTTGAAAAAAGAAAGAAACTGGTTAAGAGAATTAGAGGAATTCATCAATGCCCAGTGAAATAAAAACTTGTAGCATAAGAATTTGACGAACAGTCCCAGATAAAGGTTATTTTCAGAAGAAATACCATTCTACTGCTTTTAAAAACAGCATACTAAGGTAACTCACAGCAGTGAATTTGTAGGGAAAAAAATTGGATTCCATATTTTTTTGTTTGTTTTTCAAGATAAGGTTCAGCTCTGGCTGTCCTGAACTCCCTTTGTAGACGAGGAGGCTGGCCTCTAACTCACAGAGGTCCACCTGCCTCTGCCTCCTGAGTGCTAGGATTAAAGGCGTGCGCCACCATTATGTGGCTGGATTCCATAATTCTTATTGCTTGCGATAATAATAACAACCTTGAATATCTGATCTTTAGCCTGCCCTTATCTCCCAAATCCTGAGACTACAAGCATGCACCACCATCACCTGGCTTGCATTTTTAAACCTCATTACATTAAACAATTATTACGTCTATTCTGTGTGTATCATGGAAACACCTATGTACCACCTTACACAGGTGGCGGTCAGAAGTCAGTTCTCTCATACTCTGGGAATTAAACTCCAGGGTCATGCCTGGCAACAAGCACCTTCACTCACTGAAGAGGAGGCAGGGAGAGGTGCAGGTGTGGAGGTCAAAAGATAACCTGTAGATGTTGGCCCCAGGAATCCATCGTGGCATCAGTCTGGGTGGCAAGTGCTGTGACCTACCCAGCCAACGTGATAGCCTGGCGTGTGTTTTTCAATGGTTAATAAAAGTCTGAAGTATTTTGTGAGGTGTTGAAATATGACGAAGTCGGAAGTTCCAGTGTCCTAACTTTAATGGGTACACAGCTCGTTTGTTGCTTGTGTGTTACTGTCCGTCACGTTTGTATTGCAGCATGCAGAGGTGCATGGTTGCAGCAGAGACGACTCAGCCTGCAAAAGCCAACACTGACCATCTAGTTGGATAGAGAAAAGCTTGCTCAGCCCTGGACTGCACTAAAAGCAAGTCTCATTTTGTGAGAAAGGCTAAGCATGGTGACACATGTCTGTAATCCCAGCACTGACTGGGGAAGTGGAGGCAGGAGGAGCTGGAGATCTGGAGGTAAGTGCTGCCTCAGCTACAAGAAACCCTGTCTCAAAACAACTGGGACAGACCTTTAATCCCAGCACTTGGGAGGCAGAGGCAGGGGCATCTCTATGAGTTTAAGGACAGCCAAGTCTACACAGAGAAACCCTGTCTTGAAAAACCAAAAAAATAAAAAATAACGGGCTGAGAGAAATGGCTCAGGGGTTAAGAGCATTAGCTGCTCTTCCAGAGTTCAATTCCCAGCACCCACACGGCAGCTCACAACTGTCTGTAACTCCTATTCCAGGGGATCCGACACCCTCACATAGACTTACATGCAGACAAAACACCAATGCACATACAATAAAAACAAAAAAGACCTGAACAGCCAGTGGTCAGTCCTAGGGAGGGCAGGGCAGGCAGATGTAAGAGCAAAGGTAACTAATTCAGGGGCAGATGGACTCCACACCAGCACCTCCCTTGATCGGGACCTCATGCACCTTTCCCCTCGCATCAGGAAGGACTCAGGCAAGGCCTGGAATAACCTAATGTGGAGCCAGCAGACGGCTATGCCGCCAAGTGTGACGACTGAGTTTGTGGCCCTGGTCCACGCGGCGGGAAGAGAACAACCTGACAGTTGTCCCCCGGCTTCAGCAGTGGCACTTGAATGCTCTGCATGCTCCTTCCACACACAAACTAAACGGGCGGGTGGGGTGGTACTGGGTGGGTCCTCCACAGCTGAACCAACAGGTTTTGGTTCTCACCCAGGGAATGAAGGCCACGGTCGGTTTCACTTGTGTGGGAGTGGAGTGAAGGGGAGGAGGGTCTCACTGTAGCACAGGGTGGCCTAGAACTCTTGATAATCCTCAGCTTCAAGTGTTGGGGCAGCGCTGGGCAGCACCCCAGCTCTCTGTCCTCTGCCATCATGCTGTACCTCCGGTCCCACCCACCTTCCAGCCTCAGCCCGAAACACCTGCCTGTGAGGCGTCCCCCAGCTCCAGGTGTAAGAGCCCAAGCTCAGACTGGTGACTGGCGCTGATTATGCCGAGGTTAGCCCAAACTGTTTGTCTCTTGTCAGACTTCGGTCCTTTCCTGAGACTTTCTACTTCCTGTCCAGAGAAGGTGCTTTCCACCTCTTCACCTGCCTGCAACAAGAACCCAGCGATGGTGCGTTTGAAGGGGGTTGGGTGGAAAGGACACTCCTATTTCCACTCAGATCTCCACAGACCACAGGTCACTAACAGGGGGCTCCTTGGCTTCAAGAGAAGCACCCCTGATTCAGTTCACTGGTTAGAGAGGGGAAGCAAAGTCTGTAAAACGTTGAGTTTGGGATGGTGGCACATGCCCAGCACCTCAGAGCCACGGGCAAGGAAGATCGCCACAAACTTGAGGCCAGCCAGAGCTACAGAGGGGTCAGGCAAGAGAAAATCCAGAAGGCTGCGGCTCCTGTCTCCTCCTCCACCCCACATCCTGATCCTTAATGACCACTTGGTCCTCAGCTCTAGCCTCAGGACTGGTTTCTTGAAAGAGTAGCTTGTGACCGACACCCGGGCACCGGGCAGCAGCTGGTATTTTAGTTTGTGCTCTGTTCCCTCCTGACCAGAGTGGAGTCTGCATGAGTGGACGTGTGGAGGGAGTGGTGGAACTCATCAGGGCCACCTTTGCAGCTGTGCACACCTGCTTACAGGGTGGGGGAGGGAGTCTGGTCGCTAAATTTAGTAGGGCTGCTGCTACAATGGAGTAGGTATTTACCCCAGGAAGTTGAAGTCAGGGGGAGGGGAATCCCTACCTGCTGGAGCTTTTAAAAAATAATGCATGACCCAGGGCTTCATGCATGCAGAGTAAACTCTCACCAGCTGCTCCCCCAGCACAGCTGAGCTGAGAGCTGAGTTCTCTGGAGACTAGAACCAGCTCCTCCCCCGCAGGCACGCCGAGGATCCTGTGGTCTTGTGCTGGCTTCTGCATGCTTGAGCTCTCTGCATGTCCTTTGCTCCTGTCACCACCACCCCCATCAAGTCGCAGGTCCAGTTCCTCTTAGGTCCTTCCCTAAATTCCCCCTCCTGCATCAAAACCAGGGGCTTCACCACGCCGAGCTGCCCTTTGGGTCTTAACTTCCTTACTCAGACCCCAGAGGTCAGCAAAGCAGTGTCTGGCCACACTGCTCCTTCTAGGGCGCCAGGGGAAAGGTTGCTGTAAGTCAGGTTTCCTTGCCTAGGGATGTCTACTGCTCTCGGTGACCAGAGGACAAGCCTTCGTTTATAATGAGGAAGAAGGCAGGACCTCCCCTCCTCCCCAGGGTAAGAGGCTGAAGGCTGGAAGCTCGGGGGCTCTCAGAAAAAGAAAGGCGGTCTTCGTGATGTTGGGGGAACCCTAGAGGGCTGTGGCTGCATTCTCCACCTGTGATTGGCTCTCAGGCCTAGACCAGACTCTGAACCTGCCCAGCAACAGCCCTAAGAGGCTTGAAAAGGGAGGGGAAGTCAGCTGAGCTGTGGCCTCCACCCCAGCCCGGCTTCCAGGAACTGAAGGGAGGGCCTGAGACCGAAGCCACCCTCCCTTGCCCTGGGACTCTGCCCTCTGCCTGTGTCTGTCTCCCTGGGCCCTGCATCCTTGCCTTCCAGGCTCACCAGAGAAAGAAACACATCACACAGCTCTTCGGAGGCAGGGCATTCTTTTTTCTTTCCTTTTTTTGGGGTGGTGGTGGTGGTGGTTTCGAGACAGGGTTTCCTTGTGTAGCCCTGGCTGTCCTGGAACTCGCTCTATAGACCAGGCTGACTTTGAACTCACAGAGATCCTCCTGCCTCTGCCTCCCAAGTGTTGGAATTAAAGCTGTGCGCCACCATCGCCTGGCAGAGGCAGGGCATTCTTGTAGCCTCCTTGCCTAAGCCCTGCCATGGACCAAAGTCAGTTTTGTTTTCCTGGTGTTTTTTGAGACAGAGTCTCACAGTATAGCCCAGGCTGGCCTTGTGGTCCTCCTGCCTCAGCAGGAGTACGGGGGAGGGGGAGTCGCCCCATGGCTTCATTTCCTTCCCCACCCACGCCCCTCCCACTCTGCTGTCTTGTTTCTGCTCAGCCACATCCAACCCAAGGACAGCCTGAGCTCCGAGGCAGTGCGCTAAAGGCTCTGCTACAGCAGAAGGTCCCACTTCTAGGGAGCCTAGACATGCTCGGAAAACAGTGGTCACCCGGGGAAACTGTCTGCGGGCCTTTGCTGGTGGCCAAACTCAGCTTGCTGGAGAGGCAGGGACGGGTCAGAGCTTCCTCCGGAAGCGGGACCACAGCCCTCAGGACTGCAGGGGGTCGGGGAACAGTTGGCACTGGTGAATAAAGCTGCCCCTTCACATCACCTTTAGCAAGTTATTTACTTTGAAAGAAACACAGGGAGCGGGGAGGGAGGAGGCCTGGTGAGACATCTCTGAGGAATGTGTCTCTGGCAGGACATCCGTTACTGCCTTGGCCCCTCCTCCCTCCTGCAGCCCCGGAGAACCAGGCCGGGCTCCTCTGATTCTGCTGAGCCAGGGGAGGGGCCAAGGCAGCCTTTAACCGGGAAGTGGGTGAAAGAGAAGCTGGGGCCGCGGCGGGAGGGCCTGGCTGAAACGTCCTGCCGGGCTCCCGGAGACCACAGCAGAGCCCGCCCCAAAGCCCACCCCAGGCTCTCTCTGCGCGGATCCAAGCACCCACCTCCGCCCCTAAACCGGGAGAGGGGGTGGCCTCTAGTGGCCAGGGAGCCATCTGCAGTTCTGGGGCCCAACAGGCTACTCCCCAGCCCTTGGGGACTGCCCTCCCACCCGAGGGCTGTGCCCTCCCCACACCGTATCTGGCCCCACACTGCTTAGATGGCGGGGTCCTCATGAGGTTAATGAAGAGTGTTATTTGTCACAATCAACTTTAATAAAAAATAAATTAGTTCTGGGATGGCCATCACTTTCGGTGACGTGGGGGTGGGGGCCAGGGTGTCTCAGGCTGACGGCTCACTCTTTCATCATCGGCACAACTGGTCCCTGCTCTGGAGAGGTGTGGTCCTTCCTGGGCAAGGTAAGGTAGCAGGGGTCCCCTAGCTCATGGGGAGGTAGGGATACAGAGGCTAGATAAGGGAGGGGTAGGAACGCAGGGCAGCGCAGCGGTGAGGCCTGGCCCGGAAAGGAGGATTGGGACACAAAACTGGAACTTCCGGGGGGCACAGTCTAAGTAGCTCAGACTAATCTGGAAATGGAGCCTTGTTCCTCCTCAGCCCAGAAAGCATCCGGGAAGCAAGCGCTGCCCACTTGCCACTCTTCCTCAGTCTGCTTCCGAGGAAGTGACGCCACAGGGCACACACCTCGGGGCGTCACGCTGCAGCACACACCCAACAGCAGGTCGGCAGCCACCTTATCCTCCCCCCACCGGAGGACATCTCCGGCGACACAGACCAGGGGAGAAGTCAGAGGATACGGAGTGGGCTGGTCAGTGGCTGACCGGTGGGGGCTGAAGGAAGCCATGAAGAAAGGATCTCTCGGCCCCATCTCAAGCAGGCTCCAGCTGGGACCGCGCCAGGACGTGGGCACAAGAGCGGCAGCAGGTCGCCGAGTAGTAGGGGTAGACGCAGAGCCGGGCCTGTACCACCAGGGGGCAGTGTGGAGAGCTGTCCTTGCATTGGTCATCTGAAGACAGAGGTCAGTGGCACAGGACAGGAGTGACATCACCCCTCTGGAGGGTGTTCCCATCCCCACCAGCCCTCCTCACATCTGCCCGGACTCCGGCTACACCCCCTCTCCTGGGCATGGGCAGGGAAGCTCTTTACCAGGCCTCTGGTTGCAGGGTTGGCTGTTACAGGACCGCTTCCTGGAAGGTCGCAGGTGAGGAGGGCATCGGGTGCTGAGAGTCTGGTTGGCACTCAGGCACTGGACCTCCCTCGTCTGCGTGCCTCCCTGGCAGGAGCGAGAACACTGGGGGGACCACAGCCACCAGATCAGCTCTCTAAAGTTCCCAGGGCTGCTCCTCAGACCACCCCTCCCTCTCTGAAAGATGGTGGGGGGGGGGCTGGAGAGATGGCTCAGAGGTTAAGAGCACTGGCTGCTCTTCCAGAGGACCCGAGTTCAATTCCCAGCAACCACATGGTGGCTCACAACCATCTGTAATGAGATCTGGTGCCCTCTTCTGGCATGCAGGCAGAACACTGTATACATAATAAATAAATAAATCTTTATAAAAAAAAAAAGATAGTGAGGGACTATTATCCAGGGACATTATAACATCCCAAATGGAGAGGGTCCACCAGACTTCCCAGTCTACAGGAAGTGGGGCAACTTGAGAGCCCAGCTGGGCTGTCCTGGGCTGAGAGGGCCTTGGCCGAGTGCAGTGGGAAAAGCCCTCTTAGCTAGAGGCCCAGGGCAAGGGAGCCAAGCACTCACCGGACTCCAGAGAGTAGAAAACCATCGGTCTTCACAGGCCTGCCCTTGACAGGGCTGCAGCCCGGGGGGCCTGGGGAGGTGGGAGCAGTTACTGGGAAACGTCACATTGAACTCAGCTCCTAGTTTGGACACACAGATGACGTCTCTGTGCTGCGTGCCAGACCCACACTCTGAGGAACACTGTAAGGGAGGGGAAGAGAGATCGCTCTTGAGTTCCCGACCTGGGACTCGCCAGGACAGGCCCCCTCCTGTCCCCTCAGCAGCTGACCTCACTCCAGGGCCCGGTGTACCAGCGCCATGTCCTCTCGCAGGGTCCTAAGCTGCAGGCACGCATGTCGGGAGGACGGCTTCTGAGAGGGCAGCCCTGCTCCGGGCTTCCTGCTTCTGCTTCCCGGTCCCCCTGGAGGGTCTCCCCACTCCTGAGGCAGACCACTGAGCGTCTCTGGATTCCGGTCCCGCACTCGGCTGAGCACTGTTGAGAGGGAGAGGGAGTGGCCTGTGTGAAGGGAGGCTGCTGGTGACCGGAACTGAGATGTGGAGGGCCCACATCCAGAGTTCAGGAATGCCCTGGGGTACCAGCCTGTAAGAGGAGACAGACAGCTGGGTTCCAGACTGGCCTCGAACTTGGTATGAAGCTGAGAGGACCTTGAATTTCTGATCCTCCTGGGTGCTGGGATTACAGGTGTGTGCCTGTATTACACCTGGTTTATGTGATACTGCAGATCAAAAGTAGGGCCTCATACAGAGTGGACAAGCACGCTACCAACTTAACTACCCCACCTAATTTTCCTATAAAACTGTGTTACTGCATTATGTAATTATTGGTTTTTTATTATGTATATAGTGAGTGTTCTGCCTGCATGTGTCCCTGCAGGCCAGAAGAGGGCACCAGATCTCATTACAGATGGTTGTGAGCCACCCTGTGGTTGCTGGGAATTGAACTCAGGTCCTCTGGAAAAGCAGCCAGTGCCCTTAACCTCTGAGCCACCTCTCCAGCCCGTAATTATTGTTTTTATTATTACCATTATTTTAATAATCAGGGTCTCTTATGTCGTGGAGCTCTCTGTGCAGACCAGGCTGTCCTCAAACTCACAAAGATCCTCTTGCCTTTGCCTCCTGAGTGGTGGAATTCAAGGCGTGTGCACCCAGCCAGTGTGTACTGTGTGTGTGCAGGGACCTCACTCAGGAGTCGGTCCTCTCCTCACTGTGGGACCCGGGGACCTCACTCAGGAGTCGGTCCTCTTCTCCACTGTGGGACCCGGGGACCTCACTCAGGTCATCAGGCTTGCCCAGCGAGTCCTCTTCACCAACTCAGCCATCTCACCAGTCCCTCTGACGTCTGTAACTTTGTTATTTTATGTGTGTTTGTGTACGTCACACACGCTCACAGAGGTCACACATGCTCACAGAGGCCAGAGGAGGGCACCACATCTGGCGCTGGAGTTACTGGTGGTTGGAGCTGCTTGACGTGGGTGCTGAACACTGAACCCAGGTCCTCCAGAAGAGCGGGGAGTGGGCTTCACTGCCGAGCTCCCTCTGTACCCCATTTTCCTCTTTTCTTTCTTTCTAATTTTTTTTTTTTTGTTAATTTTTTTGTTGGTGGTTTTTTTTTTTTTTTTTTTTGAGGTAGGATCTCATTTTGTAGACCAGACTGGCCTCAGACTCACAGAGATCCACTGCCTTCGCTGGGATCAAAGGTGTGCGCTGCCTTACCCAGCCTGCTTTTGTGTTTTAAAGACAGGTTCTGCTGTAGCTCACGTGGCCTGACACTTACTACGTAGTCCAGGCTGGCCTTGGACTCGGCCAGTCCTCTCAAATCGGCCTCCCAAATACTAAAATGACAGCTGTGAATGTCAGTTTCCCCCACTTATCTCTGAGGTCCTAGGTCAAGGAAAAGAAAAGTTTATCAAGCTGTTGTGAACAGGCTGTGACACCAGGGAAGCCTGGGACATGGTCACCAGGGAAGCCTGGGACATGGTCACCAGGGAAGCCTGACGTGTCCAAAGACGTGCGGGGACCCACCTTGGAACTCCAGTCGCTGTGGAACCAGGCTGTGGTACAGGGTCCCATGTCACAGGCCTCTCTGCTGGGGGGTGGGGGCGGCCCTGAAGCACACTCCTGCCTGCTCACTTCGTCACCGTTGTTCCCAACACACCGAACTTGCCGGCTCCTCTGACCTCGGCCACAACGCACAGAGCACTGAAGGGTGAGAAAGCCCAGGCCGGGCATCGGCCACCATCCTCCAGCCCTCCTACAGAACCCGTCCTGGTGCATCTAGCTGGCTAATATTGGGGTTCCACATAGGTCCTGTTTGTAAAGTTTCTGATGACAAATAAAATGGTAAAAACAGACAAACAAACAAACACCCCACCGCCCTAGCTCTTTGGAGCCCACTTCTCAAGGTCCCCCGCCTCCCCACGCACTCACCTGGCTCCAGGGGGAGCTGATCTCCCAGTGGCCACAGAGGTGCAGTTGACAAGGCTGAGTGATGTTGGGCCGGGGGAGGTGTCCACAGCGCTCTGGGGGCACCGAGGAGCCACCGCCTCCAAATTCCTGTCTGCAGAGCAGCTGACGGTGCTGGGTGCCGGGGCCGCAGGATCGGCTGCAAGACGTCCACTCACCGGCCTCCCAGCTGTGGGGTGGGTGGGGCAGAGGGGAGAATGGGTGGAAAGGTGTGGGGGTGCCAGGCTGGGACCCTCAGAGAGAGGCATGTTTCACACTTGGAGTCTGCGGTTCTGGCTGGCAGCGAGGCTGCCAGTGTTCCCTTGCAGTCTAAGGGGTGCCAACCTTTCTAATCTACCGCCTCCTGCAGCCAGGAGCTATGAAGTTGCTACAGAATCCAGGTGAGAACCTGAGGGCAGGGAGCAAGTCCAGGGCCATGGTGTTTTAAGTATCCTAACCTTCCCTGTGGACCATACTCACTATGGGGGACACGGGGGCCCATGGCAGGGTTCAGGGGAAGCTGGGGGCCTGGCACCCAGGGCACAGCTCTGTTCATCCAGCTCCTCTCCTGACTCACGGGAAATGCAGAGGAAAAGGGGGCGCCAGACACCTGAAGGGAACAAGAGGGCAGCCGGGGGGAGGCAGGAGCTCAGAGCCCAGTTCCAGGGACGGTCCAGACCCATGATCCAGGATGTAGACTCTACGCAGACACACAGAACAGGAATTCGGGCCGAGGGGCCTGAAGACAGCCCTGAAGTCTCACCTTTGCCGCAGGATGCTGAACATCCCGAGTGCCCCACTTGCTTCCAGTACCCGGCCGCAGACCCCAGGGATGTCCTGGCATGCGTCAGAGCAGGCACTTGGGGAATTCGAACCTGACGCTGGAGGGTGCCTGGTGCCCGAACTGGGCGGGGAGCTGAAGCAGGTAGGGGCTCCCCCCTCAGCATCTCTGCAGGGGGGTCCAGGAGCCAGGTTAGACGCCTCCCTGCAACCCCGGGGCTCCGTCACAGCCTCGCCCCCCTCTTCTGGGTCTGGGGATCCTAGTTTTACCCGGCTGAAGTTGGAGGGCCGGAGGCTTCGTGGAGGGGCTCTCTAGGACCGCAGGAGGGGAAGCGATGACGTACTGGTAAAAAACACCGGGATTGTCCTCCTGGAAGATCATCTGCGGAGAGAAAATACAAATCCATGTTTGGGGTGAGGAGAGGGGCCTAGGCGTCCGCCACCTCTCCCCGCCCCCTGACCCCCACTGCTCTACCCGGGGCCTCCCTCTCCTCCCGCCCGCCTCAGGCTCACATAGACATCCACAGGCTCGGTGGTAGGGCCTTCGGCGGACATGCTCTCCCCCTTGCCTTCCTCCCGAGGAGGACGGTTGTACTGGAAGACAGTCCCGATGGCCGAATAGGACCCTGGCGGATCCACAGCCCAGTTTCCGTTGATAATCGAGCGGCCCCCAGGCCCTCGAAGTGCTGGAAGACAGAAAGCTGAGCTGAGTGACCGTGGTATAGCTTCCTAAGCCTTTGTGCATGCCACCTGCCCAGAACCGAGGGACCCGGTCATCCACCTCCCTGCCCTCTCCACCAGCCTCTTCCTGTTTGGCCTCTGGCTGCAGAAGGCAGACCAAAGACACAGGATGGACCGGGACTCAGAACTGAGGTCCAGTTTCTCACCCAGGTAATTGGAGCTGGGCCGGAGCTGGGAAATCTGAAGGCGGGAGGCCCCCGCAGGGATCCACAGGATCTTCTGATAGCCCAAGGGGCCCCCTCGGTCAGTGAGGTTTCCCGAGACGAGCCGACAGGTAGATCCATCACCGCCACAGACCCCACAGCCATCTGGACGCCTGCCAGAGCCAAGGATCCCGTCACAGCCGGGGCTCTGGGGAGAGGGAGGTGAGGCAGGGGCCACACAAAAGCCGGGCACACCTCATACCTGGCCCCACCCCACTCGGGGGCTCCCGCTCACCCCCTGCCCCGTTCTGTGTGCTCCTCCATCCCCAGCCAGGTGTGGAGAGGCCTAGCCAAGTCTGGTGGGATCCTGCCCACAACACACCCCTTGCTGGCCACCTCAGTCTGGTGTTTTCACTGTTATATAATAAGGAATTAAAGGAGGGTGTGTGTGTGCGTGTGTTTGTGTGTGTGCGTGTGTATGTGTGTAAACCAACACCCTGCCCCCCCTCACCCACACCCGCCCCCCCTCACCCACACACCCCCTCACCCATACCCTTCCCTCCCTCACCCACACCCGCCCCCCCTCACCCACACCCGCTCCCCCTTACCAGGCAGCGTCCTGCCACACAAATGTCTAGGGATCCAGGCTGACACAGGGTCCCGTCCTGGACCTTTTCGGTGTGACGGACATAGAACCGGAAGCCACGGGGACGGCAGTTCAGCTCACAGCGCTGGGAACCCTGAACTAAGGGATGAGATGTGATAGCTGGGGTCCCTAAAGGAGGCCATCTGCCTTATTGGGGGGGGGGGCATCCTGAAGCTGCCGTGGAAGAAGGGAGGCAGTTTCCCAGGCTGAGGGCTTTTATGTTTCTTGGTTTTGTTATGCTATACGGCCTCAAGTTTACGAATTTTGCTGATTCTCCTACCTCATCCTCCTAAAAAGGGGCAAGTTCTGCACCTGACCCTCAGAAAGGATTTTCTGTTGTTTAGTTTTAAGATGCTCGTGTGGGAGTCAGGACAATCTGCAGGAGGGGGTTCTCTCCTTCCATCGTGCGTCTGGAGACCAAACTCGGGCCATCAGGCTGGAGGCAGGCTCCTTTACCCACTGAGCCATCCTACCTTTCCTCAAAAGGGGTTTTGACACCTGTGATTATGAGTTCATAGCCCATGAAGGTTTGTCCTGGTGTCAAGCTGACACAGGCCCAAATCCGAGCGGACAATAACTTGGGAGCAACTGACATGACACCGTGAAGACATTGGCTCCCTGCGGGAACCAGTGGACTGATCCCGTTCGCATGCCCTCCCGGATCACAGCCAACAGGTACCTCGACAGCTCCCCTCCCGGCCCGCCTCCTGTCCTGACCACCCAGCCAGTACTGTCTAAAGGCTCCTCCTGTCTGTAGGCTATTGCTGAGTCTCTGATGTGACCTGAGAATTAAGACACAGGAGGAAGAGGGGGGGCCACCCCAACCTGAGTCAGCCCAGCCAGGGGGACTGGAAACTGCACCTTCAGTGAAGGGTTCCCACTGGTACAGCTGGCCCATGAATTCCTGGGAGTCAAAGGCGGCACACTGCAGAGCCCTGGGGTCTGGCTGCTCAGGGGGGCAAGGCTGAGGAGGCAGAGACACAGGCATCAGGCAGGGCTGGAGAGGAAACCTGGGGTGCGGGCCAGCTCCACGGAACACCACCCTTGTGTCCAAGTCCACAAGCTGAGGACTCGGATCAGGGGCCATCCTGGGAAGCCCAGGCCAGGAGACCCAGAGAAGAACTCACCTCTTGGTGGCAGGCTCTCATCTGTTCACTTTCCCCAGAACACTTTGGATCAGGGCTACTGGGAGCAAAAAGGCTCCAGAGGGGACCGGAGTCTCTTGTCAGAGGCAGCCAGCCATCGGGGGACCTGGGAGAACTCCCTCGGGGTCTCCAGTGCCCCCGGCTCTGCTGGCCTCCACTCCGAGGGACAGACGGTAAAGGATGAGGGCGTCGCCCTGATCCCTGGGGACTCTTCCAACCCTGGGAGGTTGGCATCCGTGGCCCAGGGGATCCCTGGGAAGACCTCCTGTCTCCAAAGGAGGGTGTGGGTGGGGGCATCTCTGTGTCAGAGGGAGCAGGACTGCTTCTGGGGGGCACCTCTGTCTGAGCACTTCCAGGCCTTGGGGTTTCGGCAGGGGGAGTGTGGGGGTCGGCATGCAGTTCAGGAAGCTGCGTGTGAGGGCTGCGGTTTTCGAAGGCCGGCTCTGAGCTCAGAGGCGGGGATGGCAGGGTCTCATCCCCTGCAGAAGAGTTCTTGGGTTGCTCGGGTCTACGGGGGTGCCTACGGCTCCGGTGCAGAGGCAAGGCAAAAGGCACTCTCCCATAACCAAACATCCCTGGCTTGATCGGGTCTCGAACCCAGGACCTGAGAGGATGATGCAGACGTAGAGCCATCTCTTAGCCTGTCTCCCCAATCCCTGTCCTGAAAGATCAGCCTGCAGAGGTGAAGGCCCCTCGCCCCTTTCTGTTAACCCCACCCCTCCCTGTTCAGCTCTGCCCTCCTCGGGGCCTCACCTCTGGGCCCCTGGAGTCCCTTGGGGCTTCTCTCTCCCCAGCTGGGAAGCAGGACCTTGAAGAGGGCCACCCCTTCCCCGAGGCTGTGGCCTGTACAGGGACTGGGGGTCCCGGGGAGTCTGGGGTCTGGGCCGGAGGGCTTCTGGGTGTCTTGGGGGTCGGGGAGGGAGGGACAGGCTTGGGTGCAGTTCACACATTCGGCTCCTTCGCTGCACCCCCACCCCACAAGGCTGGGAGCAGGGGGCCCACCGGCCCCAACGTCCCCAGAGGCCCTCAGGGGCCTGGCCCTCCTCCGATGGTGTCTGAAGAGAAGGTCCAAACAGCTACATAGGGGGAAAAGGTCAGAATTAGTGCCAAGGTTCAAGGGTTGTTAGTTGTCCAAGGTCACACGCGCTGGTAGCGTCGGACTCCAGCCTTTTTTGTGATATTTAACTGAAAACGAGACTGGGTGGACCAAGCCACGGGCTGAAGTCTCCCAGTGGGGATAGGGGAGGCCAGGGCAGAGCAGAGGGATCCCGCGCAGGGTGGCAGCGGCTTCCTTGGTGAGGACTCACCTCCTGATGCTGGCCGAGCTGAAGAAGAGGCAGAAGCGGCAGCACACACAGCCAGAGCCTGCACAGGGAGGGGTGGGGACCTCAGACGGAGCCAGAAATGTTACGCCATTAGCCGCCCCCACCCAGGCTCCCCACGGCCTGGTCGCCAACTTCTCGGGAAGCACCAGTTCCCTGTCACTTCCCAGGCCCCTTCTCACAACCCCTTACCCTCTCTCTTCCTTTTCTTTTGGTTTTTCAAGACAGGGTTTCTCTGCGTGGCTCTGGCTGTCCTGGACCTCTCTCTGTAGGCCAGGCTAGCCTCGCACTCAAAGAGATCCACCTGCCTCTGCCCCTGGAGTTTAAGGCATGTGCCCCCACTGCCCAGCCCGTTCCCTGCTCTTACTGCTAGAGACAGGGCTGTCCCTCTGCACCATGGCCCTTGCTCTTACCTGCCCAGCCAGGTCTCCATTGCTCTTTCCTCCACTGTGCCCGGGCTAGGGGCCAGGGGACAGGATAGCTACTCTGGCATCTGGGCACGGAGGGTGCTCTGTGGAGGAAGAAGCATAGTGGTTACCCCTCCAGATAGCCGGGAGACTGAAGGGCTGTCTCGGCAGGCACAGCACCAGCGGAGTGGAGGGGAAGACTGGTCCACCCCTTTAGGACCTAAGGGTGGGAGCAATAAGGAACGCTGTCTTTGCCATCTGCTGAGGCGAGGGGTGGGGTGGGGGGGTCTGACCTCAGCCTTCGAGTTCATTTTAGTCCCTCCCTGAGGCCCAAGACAGGCTTAGCTTCTCTGGAAGCCTAAGGAGGGGCAGTGCGCAGCCAGCTTGAACCAGGAGGGTCTTTCTCCCAGAGCTACGGGACCAAGAGGAGGCAGGCTATGCCAGGCGCCCCTGTGAGGGGCCAGCCAGAGGGCCCTTGGCACCAGGGGTGGAGGCAGAAGCCTTAATCCCACCCTTTGGGATGGGGAGCAAGAGGATCAGGAGTTCAAGGCCAGCCTGGCTGACAGAAGATCCCTACCTCAAAAAACAAAACAAAACAAAACCAGCCTTCCCCTCCCCTGCTTCCCCCCCCCCCAAAAAAAAATAATAAAACAAGACAAAAACCCGAGTATTTGTTTGCTCCCTCTCCAGGCCTTACTTCCCCTCTTAGCTAAAGCTCCTTATGAAGGAACAGTCAGGCACTTTCTTGTCCAAGGGATAAACTAAGTGGTCTAATGGCTTCATCTCGGGAGAAGGCGGTGCTTAGCCTCCCTGTGGGTGCCAGCATCCACCAGGCATTGGCTCATGGCGACCTAGCTCGTGTACAGCTAGTTTTCTTCTTTTTATTTTTTCTTCCGATGCTCAGCCAAAATGGCTGGGCCCCTAGGAAGGAGAGAGGCAGCCATGCAAGCTCAGACTTCCCAGCCACCAGCTTCTCCTTCTGGTCTACCCGGGAAGTCCACCCCGAAGTCTAGCCTTGAACACTGGGTAGAGAGGGGCTTCCATACCCTGTCCTCAAAGTCTGTCTCTCCCCACTCCCTGCCCTCCAGCCCCTTCTTCTCTCTGAGGCCCTCCCCACCCACACCCATCATCCCATCTCAGCTCTGCTTTCCAGGAAAAACACTGTTTCTGTTGGATCTGAATGGCAGGCACCACCAGAGGAATCCAAGGATCGCTGGCCAAGGTAGGCCAGCTCAGGGCAGGCAAAGGACCCCAGGAGGGAACTAAAGCTAGGTCCTGCTCCCTCCCACCCCCCTGGACCCCAGGACCTGGGAATTTGAAGAAGGAAACAAAGTGACTGGGCCCTCTCCTTGCCCTTGCTGGGCCAGCCACAGAGGTCCACATCAGCCCTGATGGAAAAGCAGCCATGTTCAAGCCATGTTCTACCTGCCTGCCTTAGGCTGGAAGGGGTGATGGACACAACCTGTCTCTTCTCCGATGATGCTGGTCCCCTGTTCACCTCCCTCTGCTTCTCTCTGCTCCCCCAGGTCTGTCCCTGCTGCCTCTCCGTGGTCTACCCAGTACACATAATCCTGTCCTGAGCTGGCTTTGGCAGCTCTCTGGAGAAGTGAGGGGTGGGGGGTGACGAGAGCTCCTGGGGCCAGGGCCAGGCCTGGCTCCCTCTCTGGAAAAGTCCACCCCACCCTCCCCTGCATAGGGGAGCAGGCGCCGACTCCCCCTCCCTGCACAAATGTATGCTTGTTGTCCCTTTTCACACCCAGGGTGAGGAAGACGCAAGTTGGAGGTGGGCACCCCGAAGTCAAGGTGGACCATGGTAAGGACCAGTCTGGGCTGCTTCTGGTCACACCCCACACTGGGCCCTTTGACAGCAAGGAAAGCGACCTGCACAGAGCTGACCCTTCACCCTCGGGCTCACCTTGGGGCAAAGGAGCCGATGCTGGCTGGGGAAAATGAACACTAGTAAGGGCTGGGCTGGCAGAGGAGAGTCGCTGTCCTGTCAGAATTCCGTCCCAACAGGTGTCTTTCTGTTCCCTCAGCCTCCCAACAGGCTGGGCTGTGCGAGGAGCACTGACCCGCATCCCTCCCAGACACCCTGTCCCTGCGGTCCCCGAGTGCAGGCGTCGGGGCGCATCCTCCCGAAGCCCCGCGGGGAGAAGCGGGCGGCGCTGGCGTGCAGGGAGGTCCCGTATGTTTTCCAATTTCACTATGTGACTTCACAGGAATCTTGCTTGGCTCAAGCCCTCGCCCGGGTGATGGGACCAGACCCCCTCCCCAGGAATTCGCCCCAGGGTCCGCTGTTCCGTGACCATCAGAGCCCAGGCGGGGGTCGGGGAGGCTCTACCTTCTCTGCGCCCGCTCTCTCCAGCTGCCCTCGGCGGCGGCCACCGCGGCCGGGAGCCCGGGGACAGCACCGCCCGCTGCAGGCTCCGCCCCGCGCCGCCCGCGCCCCGCCCGCCACGCGCCCGCCCGCCGCAGCCACCCACCCCGGGCGCCCCCGACGGCCAGAGGCCAGGCAGCCACGCCGCGGGCACCGGTCCTGCGCCCACCCCGGGCCTTGGGACCCCACCGACCCCGGCGGAGCGGCCTTTGGGTGGAACTTGGACCCCCCCAGAACACGGGGATTTACAAACCGGACCCCGGTGGCCCTGCGCAAGCTCAGATCCACCCAAGCCGAGGCCCTCTCCTCCACGCAACCCATGCCATCCCCTCCGCTTTTCCCATGCTGGGCAGTGAACCGTGTGGCTCTGATGGCCGAGGACGTCTGTGAGCCTCGGTTTCTTCATCCATAAAATTTTACACCCCGGAGCTTAGCGGAAGGAATGCACGTTGAATTATGAGTCAGACGAATTTGGATTTGAGTTTCAGCTTGAGCACTTGCCAGCTCCATGGTCTTTCACGAGCCCTTCAGCTTCAATGCGGCAGTCTGTAAAATGGGAGAATCTGATGTGTGTATTAGGCTAGACGCGTTTGCCCATCTCCACGTGGAAGAATGACTCAGAGAAGGGTGCCCGGGTGAAGAAGGCTTTTACTTTTTGTGCTTTTTATTCTATTTGTATTCTGTTTGTATGCCTTTTTTAGATATTTATTTGGTTGCTTATTTTTGAGGCAGGGTAGTACTATGAAGTCCTGGCTGGCCTGGACCTTATTGTGTAGACCAGGCTAGCCCCCAATTCACAGAGATCCACCTGTCTCTGTTTCTCTGGAAGTGTTGGGATTAAACTCATGCACTATCACACTTGTGCAACCTTGTAAAACTTTTGAAAAACAGAAACACATAGGGCATGGTCATGCGTCTAATCTCAGCACTTGGGGGACTGAGGCAGGAGGACCACTGCACATTCAAGACCAGCTTGGGAAACCCAGTAAGTTCTAGGGCAGACTGGGCCACAGAATGAGACCATCCCAGTCTCAAGAACTATAAAAACACCCAAAAAAGGTTAAAGAGATGGTTCAGGGGGCTGGAGAGATGGCTCGGAGGTTAGGAGCACTGGCTGCTCTTCCAAAGGACCTGGGTTCAATTCCCAGCACCCCCATGATAGTTCACAACTGACTGTAACTCCCGTTCCAGGGGATCTGGCATCCTCACATAGACATATATGTAAGCTAAGCATCAATGCATATAAAATAAATAAATTTTAAGAGATGACTCAGGCCGGGCGGTGGTGGCACATGCCTTTAATCCCAGCATTCCGGAGGCAGAGCCAGGCAGATCTCTGTGAGTTCGAGGCCAGCCTGGTCTACAGAGCGAGATCCAGGACAGGCACCAAAACTACACAGAGAAACCCTGTCTTGAAAAAAACAAAACAATACAATACAAACAAACAAGAGAGAGAGAGAGAGAGAGAGAGAGAGAGAGAGAGAGAGAGAGAGAGAGAGAGAGGGCTCAGCCATTAAAGACCAGGCTCAGAACCAAAACGTCAAAACGCTCAGATATAGAAGTACTCGCAACATTGTCAACAGAGACCCTTGGGTGCCCCACCTAACATTTCTTGGATAGCTTTTTTTTTTTTTCCTTTTTCTTTTTCTTTTTGAGACAGAATTTCTCTGTGTAGCTTTGGAGCCTGTCCTGGAACTCCTTCTGTAGACCAGGCTGGCCTCGAACTCACAGAGATCTGCCTGGCTCTGCCTCCCCGAGTGCTGGGATTAAAGGCGTGCGCCACCACCTCCTGGCTTCTTGGGTAGCTCTTGCTGAGGGCACACGGGAAGCCCGGTTTCCACCCCGGCCCTGAAAAGGGCCGAACACTATTGTTTGTTATTGAGTCAGGGCCCTGCGACTCTAGACAGGCTGGTGGAAACCCACTGTGTAGCACACGCGGACCCCAGACTTGAATACCTCTGGCTTCAGCCACCTGAGTCTGGGATTCCAGTCCTGGGATAAACCAGAATTTTAACCTTATTTGAAATTTAACATGCATACTTTGTTTTCTCAGCAAATCCCCACATTCTTTCAAGACAAGCACTGCTTACACACTTTGATTTTTCATGTTCTGTATTCGTGATTTGTAGAGTTACAAGAAATATGTGAATCGGTGGTAATAGGTGTGATCCTAGCATTAAGGAGGCTGGGGCCTGCAGGAGGATTGTGAGTTCAAAGCCACCCCAGAGGGAAAGGCTCAAGAGATGACTCAGAATTCGGAGTCTTTGCAAGGACCTTGGGTTCCATTCCCAGCATCCACGTGGTGGCTTACAACTGAACTCCAGTTCCAGGAGATCGAGTGCCCTCTTCTGACCTCCCCAGGCACCAGGCATGCATGTGGTACATGCACACATGTGCAGGCAAAGCACTTATACACATAAAATGTTTTTGAAAAGGAGATGGAAGAAAGAAAGCTTGGCTTTAAGAGGGTGGGGGACAGGATGGGTGAGGAAACAGGGGCACTAAGGGAAGGAGTAATGTCATTTGAACTGGTCAGGGAGCTGGAGGCATGGTTCACGGTTAAAGACATACTGCGCCTGCAAGAACCCAAGTTCCAGGCCTAGAACTCAAGTCTGGGGCTTTGTAACCCAGCTCCACTGACCACTCCTTCTGCAGGCATTGGACTGAAGCACAAATACCCTCCCACACACCTGTAAACATAATTTAAAATCGCCGGTTATTGTGGCACACACCTCTGTTTCACTTTATTTTTTAAAGACTTGTTTTTATTAGCTGGCATGCTGGCGCACGCCTTTAATCCCAGCACTCTAGATGTAAAGGCAGGTGGATCTCTGTAAGTTCCAGGCTAGCCTGGTCTACATAGTAAGTTCCAGGACAACCAGAGCTACATAGAGAGTCCCTGTCTCAACACCCCCCCCCCCAAATGTATTTATTTTATGTGTACGAGTATTTTGCTTGCATGTATGGATACTGTGCATGCCTGGCGCCTGCAGAGGACAGGAGAGGCCTTTGGGGCCCCTAGAATTAATGTTCCAGGTGGTCGCTGGGAAACAAACCCGCGTCCTCTGCAAGAGCCGAAAAGGACTCTTAACCTCTGAGCCACCTCTCCAGCTCTATTTTTTAAAAAGTTAGATAAATAAATTGAAATTAGCATATTTTTAATTTAATTTTTTAAAAAAAATTTTCATTGGCCGGGCGGAGGTGGCGCACGCCTTTAATCCCAGCACTTGGGAGGCAGAGCCAAGTGGATCTCTGTGAGTTCGAGGCCAGCCTGGTCTACAGAGTGAGATCCAGGACAGACTCCAAAGCTACACAGAGAAACCCTGTCTCGGAAAAGCAAAGCAAAGCAAAACAAAACAAAATTTTATTGGTGTTTTGTCATGGATGTAGTGTTCCCCTGGAACTGGAGTTACAAACAGTTGTGAGGTGCCGTGTGGGTGCTGGGAATTGTAGAGCAGCCAGTGCTCTTAACCTCTGAGCCATCTCTCCAGCCCCCAAATTAGTATATTTTTAAAGAATCAACTGGAGCTAATTTAAAAATTTTTTTATTTTAGATTTTTTTAGTTTGTGTGTGAGTGTGTGCACACGTATGCTCGTGTGCACACGCCATGAAGGTCAGAAGAGGGTGTCGGGTCTCTTGGAATTGGAATTACAGGTGGTTGTGAGTTGCCTGACCTGAGAGCTGGGAACTGAACTCAGGTCCTCTGCAAGAGCACCAAGCACTCTTACCCGCCTGCTGTCCCTCCAGCCACGCCCCACCCTAATTCTTTTGGCTGAGTTATAAAGTACTCTAATTTAGAATTTTTGACAAGTCACTAAAAATACCCAAAACAAATTTTAAAAATCACAAAGTGTGTTGGACGGTGGTGCTGCACGTCTTTAATCCCTGTCTGGAAAAAACAAAAAAAAACAAGGCAAAACAATACCCAAAAACAAAAAACCAAAAACCAACAACAAAAAACCCCCCAAAAAAAACAAAACAAAAAAACCACAAAAGTATCACAAAACATGACAGCAGCCTCCCCTGGGGCCTCTCAGCCTCCCCTGGGGCATCTCCTTAACCCTGCTCAGATCCTGGGTCTGGGTTCCTTCCTGAAGAGCTCTGGAAGGCAATGGTTAATGCCCTCTCTGGAGGTGAGGCTTCTCTAAGAACCGCTGTGGACTCACAGTCCTAACCTAGAGGTGTATTTATAGAGCTGTTTGCTCAGGGAAAGCCCCTTTGCCCAGGCCAGGGAGTGCCAGGGCAGAGGATCAAAGGCAGTCCGCTTCACCGGGATGGGGGAAAGGCTTTTAGGCCAGGCAGCTTTTGGAGCTGACCCTGGCTGTCCGAACACACACACACACACACACATACACACACACACCTATGAGGACGCCAACTGCAGGACTGGCAGGCAGGCTTACTGCCTGAAGGGGGAGCAGGTGGAGGGAAGGTCTGTCTGCCTTTGACATTTATAACTGCTGAGAGCTGATGGTCACAGACAGTCCTTTCCATTAGGAGATGGCTGTGCACCAAAGTGCTCCAGAGCTGTCACCTCCCTGGACGTGGTGGTCTAGGGAACTTTCAGACAACTCAGAGACTTATGAAGGCTAAGATTAACTTTGTGGATCCTGTCTTGAACATTAAATTTTTTTCTTTGTTTAATGTTTTTTTAAAGATTATATAAGGGTTGGACCTAAACCAGACATGGCAGTGCACGCCTTTAATCCCAGCACTCAGGAGGCAGAGGCAGGTGGATGGATCTCTGTGAGTTCTGAGGCCAGCCTGATCTACAAAGTGAGTTCCAGGACAGCTAGGGTTACACAGAGAAACCCTGTGTTGAAAAACCAAAAAAGAAAAAAGAAAAGAAAAGAGCTGGGCCTAGTATTCACGCCTGCTACCCCGGTATTTGGGAGGCTGAGAAAAGAGGACCGCTCGGAGGCCAGCCTAGACTACAGAGGAGTTCCAGGCCAGCCTGGGCTAGAGTCGAGACCCTGTCTTTAAAGAACAAGCTAAGAAAACTATGCAAGAGGGCTGGAAAGATGGCTAGGTGGTTAAGAGCACTGGATGTTCTTCCAGAGGTCCCGAGTTCAATTCCCAGCACCCACATGGTGGCTCACAACCATCTGTAATGAGATCTGGCGCACTCTTCTGGTCAGCAGGTGTACATGCAGACAGAACACTGTCACATAATAAATAAATAAATAAATAAATAAATAAATAAATAAATAAAACTACGCAAGAAGTAAGTGTTCACTGGAAAGCATCCCTGGGGAAGGGGCAAACAGAGACAAAGAGTGGACCAGGCTGGACGTGGTACTGCGCGCCTGTAATCCCAGCACTTGGAAATTGGAGTCAGGAGGATCCGAATATGGAATATAGCCAGGGTAGCCAAGGCTATCTTATACCACAAGGCCCAAACAGACACCAAAAGCATACTGGTCGGTCTTTGTGTTCAAAACAGAACATTCTCTCTCTCTCTCTCTCTCTCTCTCTCTCTCTCTCTCTCTCTCTCTCTCTCTCCAAAGATATGGAACATTTCATGAATTTACCTGTCACCCGTGTGCACAGGGGCCAGGATGATCCTCCAGTTTTAGTATGTGGCCGCCGAAGCGATCACAGAACGTCCTCTCTCCGCTGGCTAGCTTTCAGAAAGTGCCTGTGGGCTTCTGGGACAGAGACAACATCAGTGGACCTGGTGCTGCATGCGTGCCCTGCATGCTACAATCCCAACATGCCAGGCAAGCTCTGCCTACAGGTGCAGGGTAAACAGCAGCTTCCGGTGGAAAGCCCATGCGGCCAGGAGGCCACAGGTCCCGGCGTGGAGCCTGCTCTTGTCATTCTGCTAAGTGCTCATGCTGTCAAGTTGCCCTCTGGAGTTGTATGTTGATGCACAGACCTGGGCTATCTCAGCCTTGGTCAGAGAGCCTCGCTTCTGCAGTGGGCAGCGCAGAGGTCAGAACTAGTGGGGGTACCGGAAGTGCGTGCCGGGAATAGGAGGCTGAGTGAGTGCTCAGCACCACATGGGACATCTTTCTTGAGCCATCCCTCCAGCCAGGGCTCAGGAGGATGAGGAGCAGCGCGGTGAAATGCTGTCTCCTGGGTGTGACACCTCTATCGATCATGAAGTCAAAGCATGGCAGCCTACACAAGAGCACGCCGCCCAAAACGCTGGTGTAGATGGTGTGTGTGGACGTGCGCATGCGCGCTTTCCAGGTCCCATTCCTTACAGAGTCATTATATGCAGGGTTATATTTAAAAAAAAAAAAAAACAACCAAGTGTGGTGGTGCACGCTTTTAGTCCCCACACTTGGGAGGCAGAGGCAGGCAGATCTCTTGAGTCTGAGACCAGCCTGATCTATGGAGTGAGTTCCAGGACAACCAGGGCTACACAAGGAAATCCTGTCTCAAACCCCATCCCACCCACACCTGCAAAAAAAACTACATACTGCTCTTGCGGAGGACTTGAATCCAATTGCCAGCACCGCATCAGGCAGCTCCCAATGTCCTGTAACGTTAAGGAATCCAACACCCTGTTCTGGATTCTCTGGGCACCTGTACTCACACGTGCCCACCCCCACATGCACACACAGACACACTAGACACATAATTAAAAAAAATAAATCTGAAGGAGAAGAAATGAAGTCTGGAGGGAGGGGAACATGTCTCAGGGATGGGGGGGGGCGTGGGAGGTGAATAGGACCCTATTTCTTTGTACATATGGATGAAATTCTCAAGAACAGAGAAATTGGTTTTGTTTTTGTTTTTTGAGACATGGTTTCTTTGTGTGTAGCCTTGACTGTCCTGGATCTTGCTCTGTAGACCAGGCTGGCCTCGAATTTATAGAGATCCACCTGCCCCTGCCTCCCGAGTGCTGGGATTAAAGGCATGTGCCACCACCCTAGCTAAGAAAAATAATTTTTAATTTTTAGCTTATACAAAAAAATTTATTTGTTTGTTTTTTCTTTCTTTTTTATTTTTTTTAAGAATTTTTTTAAGATTTATTTATTTATTATGTATACAGCATGTATGCCTGCAGGCCAGAAGAGGGCACCAGATCTCATTACAGATGGTTGTGAGCCACCATGTGGTTGCTGGGAATTGAACTCTGGAAGAGCAGTCAGTGCTCTTAACCTCTGAGCCATCTCTCCAGCCCCCCACCCTTTTTTTTTTTTTTTTGTTTGTTTGTTTGTTTTGTTTTAAAGACAGGATTTCTCTGTATAGTTTTGGTGCCTGTCCAGGCTGGCCTCGAACTCACAGAGATCCACCTGGCTCTGCCTCCCAAGAATGCTGGGATTAAAGACATGCGCCACCACCGCCCGGACAAAGAAATTTATCAACAGAAAACAATTTGAGAAGTCCTACTCACAGACGGCGACCACAAGGATCCCCACTTCCTTCGGGTGCTGTCGGAGGGGATGGGGGTGACATCGGAGTTGGATATGCAGGGCAGTGATGCCCAGCTCCTTGCACCTCTGGGCCAGGTCCTGGGCAGCTAACATGGCTGCATGTGGAGAGGACTCAGCTCTGTCAGCCTTCACCTTCACTCCACCAGTCACCCGGCGATGGTTTCCTTGCCAGAAAGATCGGTACCATGGACAAAGATGTTATGGAAGGATGCGAAGATGTGGCAGACACCAAATATGTTCTCTCCTTCAGCCACTTGAGGCCCTGTTCTTCCTTCTTTTCCTTCCCCTGTGAGCCGCCATTTCTTCCTTTCCTTCTTTCTTTTTTTTTTTTTTGGATTTTCGAGACAGGGTTTCTCTGTGTAGCTTTGGTCCTGGAACTCACTCTGTAGACCAGGCTGGCCTCGAACTCACAGAGATCCGCCTGCCTCTGCCTCCCGAGTGCTGGGATTAAAGGCGTGCGCCACCACTGCCCGGCGTGAGCTGCCATTTCTGAACGTCATCTCCAGACTCATCTACCGGAAAGAGAAAAATAATTTTTAAAAATCCAGAGCATAGGCCGGGTGGCGGTGGCACTTGAGAGGCAGAGGCAAGCAGATCTCTGTGAGTTCGAGGCCAGCCTGGTCTCCAAAGTGAGTTCCAGGAAAGGCACAAAACTACACAGAGAAACCCTGTCTTGAAAAACCAACCAACCAAATAAATAAATAAATAAATAAATAAATAAATAAATAAATAAATAAATAAGAGTTTCAGAGACGGCCCGACAGTGAAGAGCACTGGCTACTCTTGCTGAGGACCCAGGGTCAGTCCCAATGGTGGGTCACAGCTGTCTACAACTCCAGTTGTAGGAGATCCCACATCTGCTTCTGGCCTTTTTGGGCCCGGGCACCAGGCACACAAATGGTGAACTTACATACATACAGGAAAACACTCACATCAAATAAAAATAAATAACTCTTAATAACAAAACAGCACGCTCAGGGTACTGTAGCTCGGTGGCCAAGCTGAGTGCTAGAGCTCAGCATGTACCATCAAAGCCCTGGGTTTGACCCCAGCACCCAAACAATAATTTAGCGACAGACATGGATGTAGCCTTTACTCTGCCTGGGGCAGCTGTGAGGGCTTTGTACACATTATGTCATGCTGTCCTTGCTGCAGTCCAGTCTGATGGGGACTGTTAGTCTATTTATAGACAGGCTAACAGTCCTAAAGCCAGCTGTGGTGGCCTGCCTGTGCCCGCACCTCGGAGGCTCTTCATCACTTGAGCTGAGAAGTTTGAGAACACCCTGAAAAACCTGAGACTCTGCTTTAGGAAAAAAAAAAGGAAGAAAAGACAAATAAACCCAGTAGACTTCCCTCAGATCTTACAACTACAAAGGGACCCAGTTTGCCCCCCAGGCCGCCTGGGTTTTCTTTTCCTTAAGCTTTGCTTCCTTTTGTTCCATGTGAGTGGGTGTTGGGTCTGTATGTACGATGTCTATGCCTGGCGCCCGTGGAAGCCAGAGGAGGATGGCAGACCCCCTGGGACTGGAGTAACAAGAGAGCCGCCATGTGGATGCTGGGAATCAACCTGGGTCCTCTGGAAGAGCAGCCGGTTCTCTAAAGATGGAGCCATCGCCTCAGCCCCTGTCCTGGCATTTCTAGTCCGTCACTGTTACCTATGTTTGTCTCAGGCCTCAGATTTGCTGTGTAGAGAAGAATCACCCCAAACCCCTCTGCTCGGCACTGGGGTTCCAGGTGTGGGCCATCTGTCAGCATGTTGCCCATGTATCTTGTGTACAAGGAAACCTTTTGAGAAACTCTGATAAATGTGCTCAGAAGCGTCTTTCTTGCCCAGAGTATCTGTAACCCCAGCACTGACTGGGGCAGGAGGATTGAGAGTCCCAACCTGCCTGGGCTGCGCAGTGAGGTTAATCTGGCTGGGTATTGAATTAAACAACACGTTAAACTGAGTTATCCTGTGAGATGTTATCCTTAAAGGAAGTGCAGAACCCAGGAGGGAATCTGAAACTCCGTCTCTGGTGTGTGGCCATGACAACCATTTCCGGAAAGTCTGGCCCCTCTCAGATTCATGGTTTACTCACCCCTGTCCTTCCACAGGCAGGGTTCCATTCACGACTGTTACACGCCTGGCTGGTCTTCAGCCATGACTTCCTGGTCGTGTCACACTGTCCTCTCTCATTGATGATGCCCTTCTGACCTTTAACCTTTGCCTGGGCTCAGCTCCCTCCCACACTGCTCCTGAGGGAACCGCCAGGAGCATCCCAGGTGCCCGGAAGGCGGACCCTCTATCACGTGTCCTGTGCCTACCTACCTTCCCTTGCACACAGTAGGTGTTTATTACGTGCTGTGGGGTGAGCCCATAAGCAGGACGTGGTCAGCACCGCCTAAGCAGCTCTGGCTGCGTGCCAGCTCTTTCTGGCTGCCGCTGTCTCATGCCGTCGTGGGTGAGCTGGCCCTTGGGTATTGAGACAATGAAGAAACAGGACATGACCCCATTGGGTAAGGTGAGGACTGGGGTGTGGCTGGGCACTCTGGACTCCAGACAACGGCACCGTGACACCGAACCTAGTCAGACTCTCCAAAACCAGAATCCTTCCTGATCTGATGTCTATGTTTTCATCTACTAGTGACTCCCAGCCAGGCCCGGGGGGTCCCCAGCTGAGTGTGTCTGCTTGCTGTTCCGGGTTCTCAAAACAGGAAATACCTATGGGATTGGAATGATCAGACGTGACCTTGACAGGCATTAGGGTTACACAGTCATCAATACTATGACAATTATGTTAATTGTGTTTGAATGTCCATAAATCTCCCTACATCTCTGCTTGGGAAACAAGGCCACTAACTAGAGCGTCTGGATCAGGCTTCTAGAATGTTCTCTGCTGATTGGAAAGGTTTCTCAGATGATAGTCTTTGGTATTGTCTTGACATAACCATTTTACAGATTTTTGAAAATGTATTTATTGTATGTATGAGTATTTTGCCTGCGTGGGTGTGTACCCGGGCAGTTCAGAAGAGGAACCCTCTGGAATTGGAGTTGGCCACCACATAGGTCTTGGGAACTGAACTCAGGTCCTCTGTAAGAGGAACAAGTGCTCTCAACTGCTGAGCCATCTCTCCAGCCCCCATTTTACACATTTGATCAAAGAGTGGCTGTGATGAGGGAGGAGAATGAGTAGTTAGGGACCCCCCTCCCTCTGACACAATGGGCTCCCTCCCTCCATCATGGAGCCCTACCCCTAGGATCTTAAGGAAGAGTAGAGTAGCCACACAAGTGGTTATCTGGCTGGGAAGCCCAGAGTAGTACCCAAGACTGCTGCTGCTGCTGCTGGCTGGGCAGTGGGTCTGGAGATACAGGGAAAGGGCAGGAGAGGCAGCTTTGCCCTCTGAGAGGCATGTGACCTGGAGCAGAGTGAGCTTCGGCTTTCCCTGTGAAGTCTGGACTAATACCAGAACCCAGCTTATCTATTCATAGGTCGTCATAAAAACTGAAGAAGAAAGCCCGTGTGTCAAAGCTGTAGTCACACACCAAAATAGCACAGTGTATTCTTAGTGATGCTACAAGGGAGACGTTATTTTTAGCTGGTGTGCCGCTCAGAGTTATCTGTCTTGACATCTGTGGTTTTCGGCCGAGGATGCTTTGAATCCAGCACCCGGTAGGACCCTGTTAGTCTTCACTACTGACAGGATATTCACGTTTTCAGGCAGGGTGACCATGATCATCAGTAATAGACACTCCTCTGCACAAGGGACTCTAGGAAATTGTGTGTGGCTTTCTGGGTGAAACCCCTCTTCTGTTTTTTTTTTTGTTGTTTGTTTGTTTTTTTGTTGTTGTTGTTTTCTGAGACAGAGTGTCACTATACAGACTAGTTTGACATTAAACCCTTCTGGCCTCTACCTCCTGAGTGCCAGGATGAGGGGCATCAAGCTAAGACCTCAACCAATGTGGCACCAGGGCTGAGCTCTGTGATTTCTTCTCAACTTAGCAGGTTTCTTGTGCCATGAGGCTCCTGGCCTGGAAGCTGAGGTGGCCCTGGACTGAGGAGTCTCCTTGGCTTTTGAGGGCAGATGCTGAGACAGAGGCGGGACCACAGAGGAAGGTGGGCTCTTGCCTGAAGGTGGGGCGTCAGGCTGCGGCCTCAAAGCGTGTTGAGAATACAGAGCAACCCACTGTTTCCTTCCTCAGTCTGGAACTGCAGTTAACTACTGACCACAGCTGAACTGTGACCAATTCCCAGATCAATGGCAGATGCTGGAGTAAGGGCAGGGAAGACTGCATTCTGTCTGGAATAAGGAACGTTACATAAACCCACCTTCCTCCACAAAGCGTGTCCTAGAAGAGCAGGATGGTCCTGTGATGATGGAGTCTGACGCTGGGCCTGCCCATTTGTCCAAGAAATTCAACCAAGAATGTTTCATGCAGAGTCCAGGCACACAGAGAGGTCAGCTCTGGAGGTGACAAGGTCCTGTCAGTCATTAGAGGGGTGCCTCTTTAAGAACTAGGGAGAAAAGCGAGGGGGTCAGGGGGCAATGAGCAGAAAAATATCATTCCCATCCCAGAGCGCCCAACAAGGCGTCTCTTCTTCCTGGGCTGTGGCGGGCCGAGCCGAGCCTCTGGCCACAGGTCAGCCCTTATCACGGGAATCTGCCCCACACAAGCCTTGTTCGGATGCCTAGACATTTCCTTGTCTTTCCAGAGAGAGCCGGTTCAGTGTCCAATTAATCTTGACAAATTGCTCTGAAGGCTTATTAAGAACGGCAGACACCAAAGGGTAGGAAGAAGGGCCGTCACTCCACCGTGGCCAGATGTGGGCCGGGCAGCCACAGGAGAGGCAAGAATTTCGTACATACCAACGGCTTGAAGTCAGAAGTAGGAGAGTCTCGGCCTGCTGTGAGGGAAACAAGCTGAGGCAGGAGGGAACTTGTTTGGCCTCTGACCACAGGCCCCTGCCCATCCCAGTGGACAAAGGGAGGACCAAAAAGGGGCCATGTCTGCCCCAGTCCTGGACGGGTCTCCTCTGCTTACGGCCTACCTTATCCTCCCAGCTGCCGGATCTTGTCCTGGCTCTCTGCTCTGTAGCTCATCACAAGGCTTCTTCCTGCCAGACTCTGCCCCCTTTCCAGTTTTACCATCCCAAACAGACTGAGCACCCCAGCCAGGGCCCGGATCCCTCCTTGGAGCTCTCCGTGAGGACAAAGATCAGTCATCACAGAACAGGGTCACCTCCTTGGTACCAGCCATTCTGCCCAATGCCCTGGCCACTTGCCCACCCCAGGGCATCTCTCATTGTGTGCCTGGCTATTCCCCTTGGAGAATGCCCTGTCACACCCAGGAGAGAGATGCCTGGCTCTGATTCCTGAGGGGGCGTTCGCTGGGAACCAGATACTGTTCAGCACCCATGGACACAGATCTCTGAGACAAGTCCACTTTGTTTCCCGGTGACAACCAATTTCCAGTCCTGGAGCTCTTTGTCCATTGTCCTGGGTAGGTTTTTTTTTTTTTTTGTTAATTTTGTTTTTTGTCAACTTGACACAAGTTGGAATCATCTGGAAGAGAAGCTCATCTGAGAACATGCCTCCATTGGGTTCTGCTGCAGGCCGGCCTGTGGGCCCTTTTCTTGGTTAATGACTGACCTTGGAGGGCCTGGCCCACTCACTACTTGTGCACGGTGCCATCCCTGAGCAGGTGGTCCGGGTTGTGTAAGGAAGCGAGCTGAGAAAGTCAGCGGAGGGAAACCCACAAACAGCTCCTCCGTGGCCTCGGTTTCGCTTTCTGCCTCCAGGTTCCTGCCCTGACTCTATTAATGGACCTGTAACCCCTAAGTCAAATAAACCCTGTCCTCACCAAGCTGCTTACGGTGTTTACCACAGCAATAGGAAAACAAACGCAAACAGAAATTGGTACCAGGCTCCTGGGAAACTGCTGTGAGAGACCTGCCCGCATTTTGAGGAGGCCCGTGGAAGGACTTTAGAGCAGAAGACCCACCAAGTGTTCAGAACGTGGTGGGCTGCCGTACAAAGTAAGAAGGTAACGCTGTGAGCAGCGTGGACGACGGAGACCTGGCTTGTGAAGTTGCCGAGGGAAATGAATAAAGACTTCGTCAGGGCCACGCATGTGCTAGTTTGTTTGTTTGTTTGTTTGGTTTGGGTTTCTCTGTGTAACAGCCCTGGCTGTCCTGGAATTCCCTCTGTAGCCCAGGCTGGCCTCGAACTCAGGGAGATCCTCCTGCCTCTGCCTCCCGAGTGCTGGGATTAAAGGCGTGCGCCACCACCGCCTCGCTCTTGTGCTGTTTTGTTAAGAATCTGTGGTTCTGGTCATCTGGGGCCGGAGAGTCAGTGGTAACTGATGAGAGACCAACACCACTGAAGTGAAGCCTTTTCTGGGATAATTGATGCTGGTCAGCCAAGGCTGTGATTAAATTAGCTGTGATTAAGAAGAGACCAACATCGCTGAGGTAAAATCTGGGAATATTTCCTCAGGGTCAATGGAAGCTGTGGTCTGGAGGGAGCCGTGGCCGCACCTCATGCTGACAGCTGAACTTGGTCATGTGTAAGAGTCACTCGGGAGATACTGGTTTTGAAGATCTGGAGAGGTCGCGGAGAACAGCTGAGGCGTGGCAGTGTGTAGCTTCTGGAGGCTCTGAAGACAGGCCCCGAGAGGCCGTTGGTGAAGGTGTCTCCTCAGGTGTAGTTGGAGATGCCAGGGCCTTGGAATGACCCCACGGACAGCAGCAGCTGTGGATCGGAGCTGCCTGAGCCCAGAAGCCCAGAGAACGTAGGCAGAGGAGTGGAGCTGTCCAAGTCCGTCGGAGGCCCACCCTGTCCCCCTTAGCTCAACAGTCTCCTGCAAGTCATTTAGCCTGTTGCTTTCCCATTGACCCCTGGGAGGGACTGGAACCCCAGTACAGACGCCCCGGACAGAGACAGGCAACCATTTTTTGGGGAAGCATGACGTCACTTACATCCGGTGACACCTGGGCAACATTCCGAGGCAGAGGCTCAGAGAGACCCACAGCTAATAGGCTGCCTAGCGTGGCACCTCACCCATGTCCCTGCCTGCCCTGCCTCTGGCCTCCCCTCAGCTCTGGGAATGGACTCTGAGTCTCGAACATGCTCAGGAATTGCTGCACCACTCGGCCACACGCCCAAGCTCTGCAACCGCGTTCTGGCTTCACCGTGTCATTTATTGTCCTCAAGACATTATGAAGTGGGGTCACAGATGAGTGGGGTGACAGGTAAACCAGAGATGCTTGACTTGGGGGCAGAACTGGAGTCAGAACTCGGGGCTGCACACGCCCAGCCCAGCTCTGCTGGGAGCCTGTGACCCCAGCAGCCAGGAGCTGATGCTTTCATTTCATGTTTATTTAAGCATGTGTGTTTGTGTGAGGGTATATCATGTGTGTGCTGGTGCCCTCGGGAGCCAGAAGAGAGGCCCTGGAATGAAGGTCAGGTAGTTCTAAGCCTTGGGAGTGGATACTGGGAAGCAAACCCAGGTCCCCTGGAAGAGCAGCAAGTACTCTGAACTGCTCAGCCATCTCTCCAGCCCCTATATTACTTTATTTATTTATTTATTCATGCATTTATTTTAGTTTTTCGAGACAGTTTCACTGCATAGCCCTGGCTGTCCTGGAACTCTGATGCTTTTTCCCAGAGTAGCCTACAGCATTTCAGAGCAGGGAGGGGCCGGCCTGAGTCCAGGTCATCCCTTCTGACACAGAGGAAAAGCTCCGAGATTGCACGATGCTCCGGGCCGCGAGGTCAGTGAGGACCACCAGCACACAGAGTGTGTGACCGCCAACCACCAGCACACAGAGTGTGTGGCCTCCAGTTAGCTTCCTTGGCACTGTGTGCCGCCTGTCAGCATGTAGGCTTGATCTCCAGCTGCTGCACACGGACTGGATCTGGGCATGAGTTCCCGAGCTCTGAGAGTCTTTTTAGTTTTTGTTGTTGATGATTTTTTCCAGACAGGGTTTCTCTGCGTAACCCAGGCTAGCTTGGAACTCACTTGGTAGGCCAGGCTGGCCTTAAACTCATGTCAATCCCTCTGCCTCATCCTCCCAAGTGTTGGGATTATGGGTGTGAGCAGCCATGCCCAGCTTGCTCTTTCTCCCCTCATTTTTGCTTGCTTTCTTTTCTAAACCAGGCCCTGGTTCATCGTAGGCAATGTTGACTGGCGAACTATGTTCCCAGGGCTGGCGTTGGTTTCAGGCTTTTGTTTGAGACAATGATTCCCAGACTGGTCTTGAACCCCCGGGGGTGAGGGGCCCTTCTGCCTCATCTTTCCCAGCAGCTGGGACTTCAGTCTGTGCTACCAGCTTTTCCTTTGTTCTTTTCTGAACACATCAGAGCCAGTCCCACCCCAGGGCCTTCCCTTAAGCTGTGTTCTTCAGCAGTTGTGTCGCTGACTCCTGGCCATTCCGGAGTCAGTGCAAAGATTAGTTTCTTGAGGGAGACCCCCAGTCGTCCGTTCTAATGTTGGGCACCAACCTATCTCAGGATCCGTCCTATCTCATTATCTCATTGTCTTTTTAAGGATTTATCTACTGATGCCTGGTGTGGTGGCCCACATCTTTGTCTTCGAGACAGGGTTCCTCTGTATATCTTTGGAGCCTGTCCTGGGTCTCGCTCTGTAGACCAGGCTGGCCTCGAACTCACAGAGATCCACCTGCCTCTGCCTCCCGAGTGCTGGGATTAAAGGCGTGCGCCACCGGCGCCGCCGCCGCCGCCGCCGCCGCCGCCACCCAGTAGTTCTTTGTCTTTAAACCTAGCACACAGGAGAGGTGGAGGCAGGGGAATCTATGAATTTGAGACAAGCCTGGTCTGTATGGGTGTTTTCTCAGCTTGTGTATCTATGCCCCATATGCATGCAGGGCCTCAAGAGGCCGGAAGAGGGCGCCAGATCCTCTAGAACCGGAGTTACAGACTTCAGAACTGCCACGTGGGTGCTGGGAACCAAACCCTGGACCTCTGGAAGAGCAATGTTAGGTCCCAAGGCCCCAATACGGCAGCACCACTCGCGGTGACACCCAATGACAGTCTGGGCTCAGCTCCAGCTGGACTCTGAGAGGGCAAAACAGAACGTTTGCCTTGGGATAGACAAAAACTTACACTCAGCGTTCTCCGGACACCGGAGTGGATTTCTGTCTGCCAGGAAGAGCCGCTTCCTTTCTTCCCTCCCAGTGGAGTAACGGGGCATCTGGTTCCCTCTTAGCACACACCTGTGACACGTCTCCCACATCCTCTCCCTCCATCACCAGAACTCCTAGGCGGTCCTGGCTTGCACACCTTCCTCCCGGAAGCTGCCCCCTCTCTATGACTGGCAAGGCGTTTTTTGCTCTCCCCTCCGACCCCGAGAGAGAGCGTTGGTAGTTTGAATAAACGTTTCCTTTCCACCCGTGGGAGCAGTCTAGTTCCGCGGCTTCACAGTGCAGAGCAATGAGTGCTCTTAACCGCTGGGCCAGCCCTCCAGCCTCGCTCCATTTCCATTTTCTTTTCTCCATCAGGGCATTTGATTCGTCACTAATTTTTTTTTTTTTGGACAAACTTTTATTGTGTATTCCTGGATGGCCTGGAACTCACTGATTAGAGCAGGCTGGTCCTCCTGCCTCAGCTCTGCCCAGACTGACGGCATGCATCAGGACTACAGACAAATTACCTCGCCTTTTAAAGTCATTGACTGTGTATGCTCATTATCGGGGCTTGCTCCCCAGACTTTGCCCTTGCCTGACACATTTCTCAAACCTTTGAACAGGCTTGGCTTACACGACACTCAGCAACTACCTGGAGCACCGGCACAGGACCCTTGGGGCGGCTCCGGCTCCCACCCAGCCCTGCTGCTCCCAGGGGCTGGCTGCAGGCGGCTCCGGGTGGCTCCAGGGAGTCCCTGGCTCAGTCTGCAGAGGTCTGGCCTTTGCTCCGCTTCTCTAAGGAGCCTGGCCTCCTTTTCCTACTTCGCCTAGCCACTCCCTCCGCAATCAGCATCTAACAAAAACTCTTTTGTGATTTTATGCCTGGGGGATTCATCTGAGTCAACCGCCACAGCGATTCCGGGGATGCTGAGTCCAAAGGTCTGCTCAGCGTTTCCTTCGGTGAGGCCAGAGCCCCGCCCTGAAGCCCCGCCCCAAGCCCCGCCCCTCACCCGGAGCTGGCACACCACGGGTACTTTGAGGGCTGGAGAAGCCGGGGATCACATGAGACCGAATGAGCGAACTAAGGCGGGGTGCTGTGAGCTCTCGGGGGAGCGGGGGAGGCTGGATCGTGAAACCGGGAGGAGGCTGCCGGCCCTGGGAAATGGCTTGCAGCCTGTGCGATTCATCTGGGCTTTCTCGGCCCCAAGTGCGTCAGGTATTTTCAAGCGCTGGCCATTTCCAGCTGATGGCAGAGGTTCCTTAGTTCCCTGAACTGCCCCTGATACAGCGCCTCGCCTGTAAAACAGGATTCCTGCAAGATTATGGACGACCTTGCTCGGCCTTTTGGGCGTCTCAGAAAGGATAACTTCCTCATTGCCAAGCCTCTCACCCCATCCCTATAAGCCGTCTCGGCCAGCTCCCCCTACTCCCTGCAGACCCCCCAATTTCCCGTGGGAGAGAGGCTGACTCTTGCTGAGTGTGCTAATAAACACAGCCCCGGCTGCGTCAGGCTCCTGTCTTTCCTGCCTCCTGGCTCTTTAAGCTGCCTCAGAAATCTTACAGTCCCGAAAGATGGTCTTTCGGCCTCCTACAAAGTCTGACTTCTTTGTAGACCTGACAGGTTCCCCTGGCTGCTGGTTGCTGAACACAGCTGTAATTTTTTTAAAAACTTTTCCTGTGTATTTCTACTTGCACACTCAAGGTTTTTGTTTATTAGCATGTGTTAATTACCTGTGACAATAGGCTTCATTTTGATACTTACAGGTTAACAGTCCATCACTGATGGACATCAGAGCAAGATCAAAGCAGGAACCTGGAAGCAGGACATAGCAGAATGGGAGGAAAACCTTACTATGTTGTAACAAGTCTTTCTCTGTCCCACCTGCCAGCTCCCAAGTCACCACATGGAGACTTATTATTATGAAAGCTCAGCTGATAGCTTGGGCTTGTTTCTAACTAGCTCTTATAACTTAAATTAACCCATTTCTGTTAACTTATGTGCTGCCACATGGCTCATGACTTGTTACCTCATCTCCTACATGTCATGCTTCCTCTGTGTCTCCTCAAGACTCCATCCTTCTTCTTCCCAGCATCCTCAGTGCTTGGAAATCCTGCCTAGCTATTTTTTATTAAACCAATCTGAGTAACATATCTTCACAGTATATAAAAAGATTATTCCACATTTCCCCCTTCTTGTCTAAATTAAAAGGAAAGGTTTTAACTCTAACACAGTAAAACTATATACAATAAGAAGAATTATCAGGTAAGAATTACATTCACAATATCCAGTCCATTAGCATTTGGCAAATTCAGAGAAAATTATCCATTATCTATCTTACCTTGATGAGTCCAGAGTTTTGTACCTAATTCACTTTCTATCATGACTAAGGAAAACTCTAATTATCTAGTCTTCAACACCATCAGAGACCCAAGAAGGATATAATATTACCTGAGTAAACAGGAAGTAAACAAATTCCAAAACTAGAATGACAGAGACATCAGGCTGCCTGGGCAGTCACCCCAGGTTCCTCTGCAATGTTGGGGCATCCACCTTCAGCCAATAGGCCTAGAATATCTGACAGACTTTTCTGTGAAGCATGAATTTTTGAAGAACTGTCCTACCCTGTCTTGGCAAAGTTCAGCAGTCACTTTCTTTTGTGTCTTGCTTGTCCAGTTTGGACAGCATAAAGTCAGCAGTTGAGGCAAGGGTGGTTTCTTGCCCAGTGGCTAACTTATGCCACAAAGAAAGTAAACTCCATATGGAGTTTCTTCAATGACCATTATCTTCTCTGAAGTAGATTGGTGCAGATGTGTCTCATTGTCATGAAAAGCCTTATTAAAACATCTTAAATGCCATATTCTGTAGAGCTCTGAAGTGCTTGAAGAACACCTGTCTATCTAAAAATCTATCTCTGTTTGACCTTGAAAACATACTAACATGACTACAAGCTTGATTGTAATAGGTGACTAACTAATAACCTGAATTTCTTTATTATCCTAAGTAGTTTATAATAATAACTTTCAAGGACTAGAAATTTTACATTGCATGGGTACAACACCTTAAACAACAGTAGAAACATATGTATAGTATGTTCTAACAAAAGTAACATTAAAATGGTATCAATATACAAAAATCCATATCAAGGTAAAATATTTAAGACTAGTGGTTGCTTTTTTAGTTTAAAAGTAGATTCATGCCGGGCGGTGGTGGCGCACGCCTTTAATCCCAGCACTCGGGAGGCAGAGCCAGGTGGATCTCTGTGAGTTCGAGGCCAGCCTGGGCTACCAAGTGAGTTCCAGGAAAGGCGCAAAGCTACACAGAGAAACCCTGTCTCAAAAAACCAAAAAAAAAAAAAAAAAAAAAAAAAAGTAGATTCAATAATCTACCCTTTTATCCTATCATTCCTATGCCCCCTTTTGTCTTTTCAGAATAAGATCCCTAAATCTAATCTCCTTTGCTTTGTTTCCTCCCTGATTATGACCAATAACAATTTGTAACCAACCCCCCCAATGATGATAAACATCCATAATCCACCAAACAACCAAAACCATCACCCCACCTCTTGGGAATGTGGGCATCATGTTTTCTAAACTGCTTCCTGTTGTCTGAGGGCAATGACATCTTTAGGAGACCCTAAAAAAATTAAGATAATGGTCAAGTCCTGGGAGAGCTAGCTGATGTCTGGTCTCGGTGTGATGGGAAAATGTAGGGCTTATCTTAAGTCTGGCTAGAGTAGTCTGTGAGGCTGGATTATCTCAGCCAGTGGTCTTGAAGCTATTCTGGATGTAGAACTCTGAGGAAACTGCAGCAGAGGCGTCTGAGAGGCTGGACCTGGGTCACCCATTTTCATTGGTGTCTAGTTCCCTTGCTCTGAAAACACACAAACTCTTAAAGGTAACATACATATCTGCATTAACACAAGTATGGAATGTGCTTTGTGCACAAGTCAGTTAAAGATGTTTTTTGCTCTATGTTTGAGCAGGTAAAAGGCATCTGTCAACTTTATGTCTGTTTGGATTGCATAACCAAACTGTAATATAAATCTCTATCCATGTCATATGAAAGGATGACATGTAATATAAGTCATGAGGACTCTGTAACCAACAAGACTTATCATGTCTCACCTCGTCACCGAGCTGTTCCCAGGCAGAGGGATCAGCTTACACGTCACCTGTCCTGTAGTCTTTCTTGGCTTCCTCCCCCATTCTGTAGCCAAGATACTCAGGAGGTCTCCCCTGGTCAAATCTGATCTCTATTAACCTGGAAGGAATCCACAACCTTTTGTTTCCTGTGGAGAAAAGAAGCATAACCTCTTCTCCAACATAATACATTTTTTAAACTTCCATTTTAGAATTAAGGCATTTCTAAAGTGGGTTTAATTCAGCAGTCCCTTGCACAATCCAATGTCTCTCACCAGCTGTTGTCTGTTCAACATTCAAAAAAAAAATTAACAAAGCACCATACAAAGTCCAAGCTCCCTGTGTTCTATTTCCCATCCTTACATGGCTTATTATTTTTTTTATTACTTTACTTCTCTCTTTAAAGATTTTATTATTTTTAAACTATTTTTTATGACTGTCTACACCCTTTTTCTTAAGCCTACGCACATTGTTAAACACACTGTAACCTGTCTAGAGGTTTTTTCCTGACTGAAAATGTTTTACTGTGTATTTGTAACCTTTTCTGTCTGCATGAGCAAAACTTAAAGCGCCAGCAGCTTAGCTCATGGTGTGCTGGCAGCTCAAGCCTTCGGGCAGTGGCTGGGAGATGGGTCTCTGTATAGTGGCCCACATGAGAGACTGCCAGACTAGGAAGCCAAGTTTGGCTCCATTTTTATGTGGAACCTTTTTTAACCTTTCTTTCTTTCTTTTTTTTTTTTAAAGATTTCTCAGGTCTTACATGGAAATACGTACCCAGATGTTGGATGCCATATGTAGCTGGTCTTTCTCTGTCCCACCTGCTAGCTCCCAAACCATGACATAGAGGCTTATTAAGCTCAGCCAATAGCTTAGGCTTGTTCCTAATTAGCTCTTATAACTTAAATTAACCCATTAACTTATTAATTTACATGCTGCCACATGGCTCATGACTTGTTACCTCATCTACATGTCATGCTTCTTCTACATCCCCTCGAGACTCCGCCCTTCTTCTTCCCAGCGTCCTCTGTGCCTGAAAATCTTGCCTAGCTATTGGCTGTTCAGCTTTTTATTAAACCAGTCAGAGTGACATTATCTTCACAGTGTACAAAAAGATTATCTTGCAACATTAGATGACCTTGAATTCCTGCTCCTCCTGCCCGCATCTCCTAAATGCAGGGATTGCAGGTGCTACTGTGGGGACATGACAGCCGGCCCTAACCTGACGGCACTGTGTTATCGCCTGCCGAAAATGAACTGCTCTATCCCAGTCATCAGAGTGCTCAGACCTGAGTAATAAAGAACCTTAATATTGGCCTTTTTGCTCTGGAGTACCTGGGAGACCCTATGGCCTGCAGGTGTGATAAGGGTAGACTAATGGGCTGTGAGGTATAACAGCTTGCTTCTATAACTTTGTTTATTGCTATGAGAAAGGGATGAACTGGTCTTTTTATGACTATATAGTGGGAAATAAACAATTGAGTGAAGGAAAACAATATTCCTGCCCAGCTGTGGATTCCATGGATAGTTGTAATACACACCTTTCTGGTGTCCGCCCATAAAACTCCACCTTACCCCCTTCTGAGTAGCATGCTGTTTGGCTCTAAGGCTGCTGCTGTCCTTCTGATAGCTGTAAGAGTAAATTCACCTGGCCGGGCAGTGGTGGCGCATGCCTTTAGTCCCAGCACTCCAGAGGCAGAGGCAGGTGGCTATCTATGAGTTCAAGGCCAGCCTGGTCTACATTGTGAGATCCAAGACAGGCTCCAAAGCTACACAGAGAAACCCTGTCTGGAGTGGGTGAGGGGAGTAAATTCATCCAATCTAAATTTGAACTGAGTCTGTCTTTGGTCTTTCCCAAGTGGATTTGAACAAACACCACAACACAACACACCTAATTCATCTCCCTATGTTTCATGGAGGAGTAGGGGGATTTAACTCAGGACCTCAAGCACCACTGTTCTACCTCCAAATTGTTCTGTCTCTCTGGGTGACCAGCCTTCCCTTCCTGTAAAGGTGTGCGTGCCAGGGAACAGCTGACTCACGGAGCGCTTCCTTTCCTTCACTCAGCAGCTTTCTGTCTATCAAGGCCTTCTCTGCCTGCCTACTTCCAAAGCCTGTTGTGACTAAAAAAGCTCCCCTTTATGCTAGGCATCCATCTCGGTACCCACCAGGCATTTGTCTATAACTCTAGTCCCTGTAAGTTTCCAGTAACCCTAACTAACTCAGTGACCCCCCCCCACTTGTTATATAACTAACTGCTTTTGTTTTTGTTGTTGGTTTTTTGGTTCTGTAACTTGCTTATACAGATACCCAAAGATTGCATTGCGTTGTCTTAACTGCTTACTTGACTTGGCAGAGAAGGACAGTATTTGCTGGCTTCTTCACATTGTTACTCCTTTAAAAGCCCTTCCCCTACCCCTCCTACATGGCAATCTCAATTTTGGTTCTAAGATTGTTCCTCCTGCTGACAGTTAATCAATAAATCTTTCAATTAATTGGATTGATTCCATGATCTTTTCCCAGGGGTCACAAACTCCATAACAAGCCCATGTACTAAAATCACAATCAAGACGGGCAGGGCATGCAGTTGAATTCTCCAGAAGGTAATGTATGGTAACTGCTTTTTCAAGTATGTTTGAGAATGTGTCACCCAGACACCTTGGAGATTAAGGATAACCCTGAAGGTCACTGACCTCCATTTGTTAACAGTAGCATGCCAGCTAAGACTTTTCTTTTTCACAATCCTCTTCAAGCTGGTGTAGTACCTATTTTCAGGAGTGGCTCTGTGCAACATTTATTGGCCTCCTGAAATTAATTTAGCCCCCTTTGAAGATACCTTAAAATTTATGAGTCTAAATGTAGCCATTATGAGACCATTAGTTCTGCTCCTTGTGAGCTGCCTGTTTTTTCTTTATGGTTCTTAGTTGTTCTTTTGCAGAGCTGCCAGCTTAAGTCATGCTGGGATCAAGAAAAATGGGCCTTGGCGGTTCGTGTTCCTAGAGTTATATCCATCCCAGTGGATGCCCACACACTCCAGAAGAGAATTTGACATCACTGCTGCCGTTGTTGCTGTTATTGCAGTGGTGGCCACTGCTGCTACTGTTTCTGGGGTTACCATTACATAATTGCTTACTACAGCTAGCACAGTGGAGACCCTGGCAGCAAAAGCAGCTACCACAGTCAGTTAATCTTTCATTCTATTGGGCATGATAAAATCAATTCAATAGTTATATACATTTCGATTGGCTTTGAAAATTATAAATTTATAAACTCAAGTTCCATTTGCTTTTGAGATACCATCTTACAAGGACTCCAATTTGCAGTAAGGCTCGTTAAGGAAGGGAATGGCTCAGTTGCCTTTAGCCTACTGGCTATGGGTGGGATAGGACCTCTGTTGGTCTTTTCTGTGTCGAACACACAGATTGCAAGCCCAGTGCCACTTTGAGATCTTTGGCAGCAGTTAACGCTGCAGCTCACATTGATTGAGCCTGTATGATAATGAGTATTCAGAGACGGGTAATGCCTGGGGAGCGCTGAACCACCTAAGACAGAGCTCCTGTGTGGCCCGGGCAGGTGTCTCCATGACGGGTAAGGTGACCTGCTGACGTCCCATACAACCTAAGTCAGAAGCTCATTTATTAGTAAAAGAGGGATCTGTACTACCCTGGCCCCGTTTTGGATAACTATTGCTTTGCTTGCTGACATTGACCTTGATATCCTCCCTATGCTAATTCCCTGCTGGGTTCCACCCTCCTGAATGCTTAAGGGAAGTTCCTTGTCTGTGTATCCTGCATATTGGGCATTAACAGCTTAGATGCAAGATTGTAAAACATCAGTAGCAAACTTCTACCCTCCGGGGTTCTCCCATTGTTCTGTAAGCTTGTATTTAAGACCTCCTCCCTCCAATAAATGGCATTCAGCATTAAAAAAAAAAAAAAAAAAAAAAAAGATGGGGCAGGGGTGGCACTTGGGAGGCAGAGGCAGTTGGATCTTTATGAGTTCAAGTCGAGCCTATTCTACAAAGTGAGTTCCAGGACAGCTAGGGCTACATACTGAAACCCTGTCTGGAAAAACAACAAAAACGAACAAAAAATAATAATCATCAATCCCCAAAAGGGATGTTTGTTAGCATTCAGCCCTGCCCCTCAGGGAACTGGCCAATACACAGGCCATACCTTGGCCTGCTCAGGGTCCTGACAACAGCGTGGCTCATTGCTACATGGTCTCTCTGCGCATTGCAATGTCTCTCATAAAAGGGGGGGCACCCACTTTCTCTCTCTTTTCTTCCCACGAGGTTGAGGTCCCATCTGCATCTCCCCTTCTCCCCATTTCCTGTCTCTTCTCTCCTCGGCCTCCTCTCCCCTCCCTCTCTCCCCCTCTCCCCATGAGGCCGTTCTGCACCCCCTTTTCCTGTCCCTCCCCCGACTAATAAAACTCTGCTTGAGGGGCTGGAGAGATGGCTCAGAGGTTAAGAGCACTGGCTGTTCTTCCAGAGGTCATGAGTTCAATTCCCAGCAACCACAAGGTGGCTCACAACCATCTGTAATGAGAGCTGGTGCCCTCTTCTGACCTGCAGGGATACATGCAGGCAGAACACTGTATACATAATAAATAAATAAATCTTTAAAAAAAAAAAAAAAAAAAAAAAAAAACTCTGCTTGAGTGTTATCTGCATGGTGTATCTCTCCGCAGCTCCGACCTGCCGTGACCAGGCTGTTTTTTAAAATACAACAATGTCTTCATCAAACCCTTCCGCTTAGTGTTCAGGGAACTATGGAGAAGAGGAAGCAGAATTTTTTTGTTTGTTTTTTGAGACATGGTTTCTCTGTGTAACAGCTCTGGCTGTCCTGGAACTCACTCTGTAGACCAGGCTGGCCTCAACTCACAGAGCTCCACCTGCCTCTGCCTCCCAAGTGCTGGGATTAAAAGTGTACGCCACCAATGCCTGGCGTAAAAGATTATTAAAAACAAAAGTTCAAGGTTATCCTCGGGCCTGGCAGTAGTGGCATAGGCCTTTAATCTCAGTACTTGGGAGGCAGAGGCAGGTGGATCTCTGTGAGTTCGAGGCCAGCCTGGTCTACAGAGCGAGATCCAGGATAGCCAGAGCTACACAGGGGAACCCTGTCTGGAAAAAATGTAAAAAAAAAAAAAAGGTTATCCTCAGTTACATAGCAAGTTTAAGGTTAGCCTGAGCTACATGGGACCCTGCCTCAGAAAACAAAAACTAGAGGCTTGGAGAGTTGGCTCAAAGGCCAAGAGCCATGCCTGCTCTTCTGGAGGACCCATGTTCAATTCCCAGCACCCACATGGCCGCTCATTCTAGTTCTAGGGGACCAGATACGGTCTTCCCCAGGCACCGGGCACACACGTGGTGCACGATCATACACGCTGGCAAAAACTCCACATGTAACATTTAACATGCAAGTTAAAATAGTTTAAAATACAACAAGTGCATCCGTAAATGAAGAGCATGACTGGTGGGAGGTAAGATGTCTGTAGGGCAGCAGCCGTGGGCCGCACTCGGAATCCTACCGCGGGATCCTGGGGGCTCCCTCACACCCCGGTGGAGTTTCTGGAGAAAAGGAAAGCCAGGAGTTCTTGTCGGGGACTGCTAAGAGGAAGGGAACAGGGGAGAGCCCTGGGTTTAGTCACTTCCGCCCTCTGTGGCTCAGCTCGTCAGCCTGTGGGCTGCCGTGAGAGACGTGTCTGTGAGAAGATGCTTTGTAAGCCGAGAAGGTTCCAGAAGACCGTGGGAACCTGGTGGAAAGGGCCTGACTCCTTAAGGGAAGTTGAGCCCCAGAGGCAGGAATCGCGACAGGAAGGCTGTTATCCGACAGACAGTGTGAGTCACCCACCAGAGCCCTGGAGAAGCCTCCAGCCACCAGGGAGTAGTTGCTCTTAGGACCCTTCCGTTCTGTTTTGTGGAGATGGTGGGACTTAGAACAGTGCCTCTGCCCCGGCCTCCCGAGTGTCAAGACCACCAGGGACCACCGTGCCTGGCTATCCTCTCCCACTTTAAAGATGAAGCAAATGAGACTCGGAGTGATAAGGAATTTGTCCAGGATCACACAGTAAATATATGAGGATAGAGAATGGTTGGACTACAGGTATAGATGGTTATGAGTTACCATGTGGATTCAGGGAATTGAACTCACGATCTTTGGAACAACAGCCAGTGCTCTTAACCACTGAGCCATCCCTCAGTCCCTATAATAATTATTAACTTAAAAAAAAAAGATAGCTGATTCTGGTTGCAAATCAAAACTCTGTTCCTTTCCCCCCACTCCTGTCTCAAGAGGGGGGAAATCTCTTTGTGTGTGAGTGCTGATCCTGATTCCTTGATGTTAGTCACACACAGCCTGTGCATTACATGTTATCAGCTGTTAGAACTCTCCCGAGAAGAAGAAAAAACAAGGAGCCTGGTGATTTCCTCAGAGTGGCACAGTGCAAACCTCTGGGCCTGGAGTCTCCGCTCGGCCTGAGTCACAGGACAGCGTATAGACAAGCAGGATGTGCCTGCCCATCAGTCAAGCCCTGACCCAGTGAGTCCAACCTCAAGTTAGCGGGCTCACGCTCCCGGATCGCAGACCCCCAGAAAAGAGTGCGCACATGTTATTTTACAGTCTAGGGGAGTCTCTTTAGACTGTTGTCTAATCCCAAGTACTGGGCAACCAAGTGGTGAGGGACACTTCTCAGACGGAGGCTGAGGCCCGGGGACAGTCTTTAGTCTGGAGCGAAAGCCGTCGAGCGGTTCATTCACTGGAAAGAAAAATCCACGCCTGCTTCCATGTGCTTCGTCTAAGAACACAAAGCAGCCGGGCGGTGGTGGCACACGCCTTTAATCCCAGCACTCGGGAGGCAGAGGCAGGAGGATCTCTGTGAGTTCGAGGCCAGCCTGGGCTACCAAGTGAGTTCCAGGAAAGGCGCAAAGCTACACAGAGAAACCCTGTCTCCAAAAACCAAAAAACAAACAAACAAACAAAAAAAAACCACCACAAAGCAGCCGGCTCATAAACTCTCATTTTTTGGATTGATCTAATCGCTCAGCTTCTCTCCCACACCCAGGGTTCTGTGGGGACAGTCTCATAATTCTGCCGATTCTGCCAATGCACATTTATGGTTTCCAGGCCCAGGGGAGTCTAATGCTGCCTGGCAAGTCTGCCTTGAGGCAGAGCGCACACACCCAGTTCCCACAGCGGCCATCTCAAAGCCCTTCAGAGCCATCAGTTAAGCTTTAAAGGCTTTCCTGTCATTGAGGAGGCTCACTTCCACACACTTTAACTCACCCTCAGTATTTTTATCCCGTTCCCTCCCTCCCACCTTCTTGTTGTTGAGAGGGGGTCTCATGTAGCCCAGGCTAATTTCAAAGTTGCTATGTAGATGAGGCTGGCCTTGAGTTTCCCATTCTTTTTGCCTTTATTTATTTAGTGCTGGGATTGCTGCCTTGTGCCAACATACTTGCTTGATTTTATTTTATTTTTTTTAATATTTTATTCAAAGGAGCTGGGTGGTAGTAGCACATGCCTTGAATCCCAGCACTCAAGAGGCAGAGGCAGGCGGATCTACAGGTTCAAGGCCAGCCTGGGCCACATAGTGAATTCCAGGACAGCCAGGGCTACATAGAGAAACCCTGTCTTGGATAAACAAACAAATGAATAAATAAATACAGTGGAAAAAGTGTTTTGAAAGGGTTTTCAATTTGTGGTGCAGACCAGCCTCAAACTGATAAGCCTCCTGCTTCTTCTGCTCAGATGCTGGGATTGCAGATGAGTACTACCAGGACGACGACTTCATCTTTTGATTCATAGAGTCTCATGTCTGGCACAGGGAGAGATGCTGGGGTATCACACAGTGTTGATGCAGGAGACATTTGAAGTCGTAAAAGTGATGCTCTAAAGGATTTGCTAATACACATGCTTAGGAAATACTGGGTTACCTGAGGCAGAATTTAGCTAAAGGAAGGCTGCCTCCAGTGACTGGAGATAGGCTAGGGCTCTAAGCAGCTTGATTGGAAAACGTATTAAAAGAAAATTTGTACCATGACTGAAGTTTGGAGCTGTTGAGAAAGTTTCTGCTAATGTTGATTCACCAAGATTGACTTAAAACTGACCATCAGCCCCATCCCCAAATCACAGAACATGCCTCTTCCAGATAGCTCAAGGTCACAACTGCCTCAAGGCCTGGCTGCCATTAAGTCCTCTCTTGCTATCAGGAAAGCATAGTTCTGCAGGTGGACAAGATGGACCTGAATAACAACTATTCAAAAATAATACCGGCGTGCTTAAGAAATAATTCTGGGGGTTGGAGACATGGCTCAGTGCCTAAGAGCACTGGCTGCTCTTCCAGAGAACCCAGGTTCGGTTCCCAGCATGCACATGGCAACTCACCACTGTCTGTAACTCCAGTTCCAGGGGAGCTGACACCCTCACACAGACATACATGCAGGCAAAACACCAACACACATAAATTAAAAACAGAATTCTGGCAATATCTTTGCTGTGTAAATCTCTCCCACTCTTCCAGTGTCCAGACTTGCAGTCTCCTCTCTGTTTAAACTGTTCAAAGTATAACCTGGGGCTGGGACCAGAGAGTTACAGATGACAGAGGATATGGAATGCAAAAGCCTATGGTGTGTATATGTTAGTGAAATCCTCTATAACTGGCCAGCTGCTCTTTGAGCACTAGGCAGAGCTGGATGCAATAGTTTCTTCCTTTATTAACCTCTGAGTGGGCTGAGAGATTTCTCTCTGAAAAGTCAGGTTAGTCCTTAACAGTCTGCCCTCCTGGAACCAGAGACAAGGACTGTTGCTCAATAAACAACTACAGTTATAGTGAGGGGCCCTTGAGGGAAAACTGAGAGGACTCTAGAATGCTCTGATCTGAGGCTTCAAGGATGTCTCCTTGAGAAAATGACATTTAAACAGACTCTTGAGAGATAGGACCGTTAGAAATGCCTGGGGCTCCTCCCAGGAGGAGCAACCTTAAGAACGCTGTGTCCCCACAGCCCTAAGGGTTCTTGCCATTTCCAGAGCACGAGGAAGCAGAGGGTTTCACTCGAGCTCAGATACTCACTTGGGTTCAAGAACACCCCGTTGGACCCACAAGGTGGAAGGAGAAAAGAGACTCTGAGAAGCTTCCTCCGACCCCCCCAATGTGTGCAAAATAAGTAAATAAAGATGTAATAAAAATACCCAAGGCCACCAATTCCCAACTGTCATTTTTCTGGTTCTCCTCGGTCAAAAGGGTTGATGCAGCTGCAAGGGGTAAGTCTTTACAGAAAACACGGTCTCAAAGCAGAAGTGAAAGCAGAGCCTAGCCTCTGAACAGCCTTCCTTCACAGGAATGTGGAAATCCATCTTCCTGGGTCTTTGGGTTACACAGAGGTCACATGTACCTCAGACAGGCAAGGAACTAATGATTTATTTCAATTTATTTGTTTCAGTTGCCTATTGCTGTGAAAATCCCATCTTACCTGAAAATTGTACTGCCCAGGGATAGATAAATCGTGTGAGGAACAAAAGGTCCTCAGACCCTCCTGCCAAAGAATAATTTCTTTTTATTTTATGTATTTGTTTTTCCGAGACAGGGTTTCTCTGTGTAGTCCTGGCTGTCCTGGAACTCACTCTGTTGACAGGCTGGCCTGTCAGAGATCAGCCTGCCTCTGCCTCCCGAGTGCTGGGATTAAAGGTGTGCCTGCTGCTGCTGCCGCCGCCGCCGCCGCCGCCGCCGCCGCCGCCGCCGCCGCCGCCACCACCACCACCACCACCACCCAGCTTCTTTCCTTATTTTTAAAAAAAAAAAAGATTTATTATTTCATGAGAATGGGGTTTTGCCTACAAGTATGTCTGTGCACCATGCATGTGCATGTAGTGCCTCGGGAGGCCAGAGGAGGGTCTTAGATCCCCTGGAACTGGAGTTACGGATGGTTGTGAGCTGCCATGTGCATACTGGGAACTGAACCCAGGTCCTTTGGATGAGCAACAAGTGTTGTGAACTGCTGAGCCATCTCTCCAGCCCCCAAAGACTACTTTCTTGCATAGTACTTTCTTTCTCTCATTTTATTTTATTTTATTGTTTGTTTTGTTTTGGTTTTGGTTTTTTTTTTTTTTTTTTTGAGACAGGATTTCTCTATATAACAGCCCTAGCTGTCCTGGAACTCACTCTGTAGCCCAGCTCAAACTCACAAAGATCCTCCTGCTTCTCCCTCCCAAGTGCTGGGATTAAAGGCATGTGCCACCACCCAGCTTGTTATGGGTTTTTTGTATGATGATAAATTTTTAAGGTTATAAAGGTCTACTCAGATTAACAAAAGCTGACTGAGAGATTTATGTATAACTACTTATGTCTTTGCTAACTGTTCAACACCAGGCTTCTAGAAAATTTAGATAAGCAGCAACATATTTTCAGTAAATAAGGTTTAGAAATTCCTAGGGTCTACCCAATTCACAGAAATGTTTGTCCAGCTTCTTTGTCTTTGCTCACTTTAAGCTTTAGCTATTTGGGTAAAGTGAGTCATACAAGAAACTGTAACATTCTGTAATGGTACCCTATAAAATGATTAGGAAAGGTCCTAGTCTCTCTTTGGACTATGTTTATGGTATAAAGTTTTATTTATTTATTTGGATTTTCAGGACAGGGTTTCTCTGTGTAACCACCCTGACTGTCCTGAAAACCTGTCTCAGTCTGTAGACCAGGTTTGTTGTGGAATATTATTTTAAGAGGTGTTATGTTAGTTTATGCTGTGGAACATTTGTCTAATGATGCAAAGATGTGCTGCATTCTTTTATGTTGCATTTGTTTAACTCTGTGAAGCTGTGTTGCTGTGCCTGTCTAAAATACCTGATGGTCTAATCAAGAGCTGAATGGCCTATAGCTAGGCAGAAGAAAAGATAGGCAGGGCTGACAGAGAATAATTAGAAGAAGAAATACGAGAGGAGCAAGAAGAGAGATCAAAGAAGAAAGAGGAAGGAACAAGAGAGAACAAGGAGAGGAGAATATGAGGGACCAGCCACCCAGTTACCCAGCCACACAGCCACACAGCCACACACATACGCAGTCAGAACAAGGAGAGGAGAATATGAGGGACCAGCCACCCAGTTACCCAGCCACCCAGCCACCCAGTCACCCAGCCACCCAGATACGCAGTCAGACACAGAGTTAAGAGTGAAAGTAAGATATACAGAAATTTAAAAAAAAGATAAAAACTCAGAAGCAAAAGGTAAATGGGATCATTTAAAGTTAAGAAAAGCTGGCCAGAAACAAGCCAAGCTAAGGCCAGATATTTATAATTAAGAATAAGTCTCTGTGTGTGATTTATTTGGGAGATGGGTGGCAGGCCCCCAGAAGACAAAAGAGCAAAAGAGTAGAAAAAACAACCAACAACATAGGCTGGCCTCGAACTCACAGAGATCCGCCTGCCTCTGCCTCCTGAGTGCTGGGATCAAAGGTGTGTGCCACCACAACTGGCCTTCAACTCAAGATTTTAAGGCTCCAACTTAACAGGGATAAATCTATAAAATCCTAATCTTATATAAGCTACTAACTTATTATAAACTGTTAAAGATAATTAAGACACACAAGTTAATTTGTCTTCAAAGTTAAGCCTAAATCAAGTAACTAAATCAGATATGTTTAATAGATAGGGGTCCTCAAACTCTATAGAGATCTGCTGAATATGGCATTTAAAATGTTTAGTAAAGTTTTCCATAACAGTCAGTTCCTAGTCAGAACCCTAAGTTCTCCAAAGACAGTTGGGGCAAGATGACTCTACCTGAATTGTGGTAACACTAACCACTGAGGAAAACTGTCCCATGCCTTGCTAGCGACCAGGGCTCTGCCCAAGCTGTGGACAGTTTGGGGGTGATTGCCCTACTCTGTCTGGACAAAGTAAACTGGGTCAGTCCCCCAGTTCCTTCTTCAGGGGAAAATCTCTCAGACCTGGGTCTGGCAGCTGAGGGCTGATGCCGTTCTGTATGGCAGCTGAAGATTAAATCCCATCCTGTATGACAGCCAAAGACTGACCACAGCAAAGTCATCAAGACCACAGGAGCCCAGGACATGTCTAGGTAGTGGATGAGTCTCTGTCATCTTAAGGGATACATGGTCCATGTGGATTATACCTCCTGCTATAATTTATCCTTCTCAGATCTCTGATGCTATTGACTAATTGTAGCTTTAACAACAGGGAGCTTACCAGCTCCTCCCCCAAGGCTACAGCTGCCTTCACTTCATAGGTAAAAATCAGGCCTCAGGCTTCAGTTTCCTAGAGCTACTAGGTCTCCAGCTGAGAAAGACAAACTGTACGCCTTGCTACCAGACTCTGAAAGGGATAAACTCACAGATGCTTTTAACCCAGAGTCAGTTTCGGGTTCCCAGGCTCTTACTGTGACTCAAAGGTCTGAGTCTGCTGCCTTTTCTACAGTGTGGATTTCAGTACAGGTTACAGTGGGAATGCTAACATATAATAAATAATAAATAAATCTTATTTCTTTCTGTAAACTTAAAAAGATTCATGTAAGCTTCAGGGAATCTGCTTGGAACCATCTCTCGCCAGCCAAACCGACTCCAGACAAGCACACATAAGTCTCCCCACCTGCCTATTCCCGAGGGTGGGGATCTCTCTCCCCTTGTCTTTGGACTCCTCTCCCCCAACTACCAAGACCTTGGGCCTGGAAGTTTCAAATATACACCCTGGAGAAGAGTTTCCCCCTAAACTCTTTACCCTCTGTCCTTGGTCTGTATCTGTTCTAGTAGACTGCCAGTCAACTAAAGACTGCAAATTGCTCCAAACTCTCCAGCCCCACATGCTTCTGATGGAATTTCCACCCAGCCTGAGCCAGCTCCTAGGTGACTCCCAAGCAGCTAGCCCCAGGTGGTCCAGCCTCACAGACTCCTCCAAAGTGGCTTGTACTTTCCTAGCCCCAGAATGTCCCACAGAACCTGGACAGCAAGTGAAACAGCCTGTTCTTCCCAGCCCTGGCCAACATTCCAGCTTTCCTGGGTCCCTAACAATGACACCCCAACGTCAACAGGAAGTAGTCATAGAAAAGATTACACACACACACACACACACACACACACACACACACACACACACACGATTGAGCCTGTATGATAATGAGTATTCAGAGACAAGTAATTTCTGGGGGGTGCTCACCAACCTAAGACAGAGTGCCTGTGTGGCCTGGGCAGGCGTCTCCATGACGGGTAAGGTGACCTGCTGAAGTCCCATGCAACCTAAGCCAGAAGCTCATTTTTTAGTAAAAGGGGGGACCAGTAGGGCCCTGGCCCCCGTTTTGGGTAACTATTGCTTTGCTTGCTGACCTTGACCTTGACATCCTCCCTATGCTAATTCCTTGCCTGGTTCCACCCTCCTGAATGCTTAAGGAAAGTTCCTTGTCTGTGTACCCTGCATAATGGGCGTTAACAACTTAGATACAAGATTGTAAAACATCAGTAGCAAACTTCTGCCCTCCGGGGGTTCTCCCATTGTGCTGTAAGCCTGTATTTAAGACCTCCTACCTCCTTCAATAAAAGCATTTGGTATTAAAAAAAAAAAAAGAAAAGAAAAGAAAAAGAAAGAAAAGATTACACATCTTCCTTATAATTTATTATCAACAAAAAAGGCCAGGATGTTAAGTCTCAAATCCTGGACAAATGACTAACTGAGGTGCCTATTTAACATACTAAAGAGGACCTGGCCACCAGGTTCTGCTAGCATCCCTAAGTCTTTACCTGTTATAGAGTGTGGCTGGCATACTCTGCCCCGCCCTAAACTTCTCCAGCCCAGGGGCTGGGCTGCCCTTCTTCCAGGTAACTTTCCCTATATAAGCCGACATTTTGGTTACCCAGTCTTTTGGTTACCTACCCTTTACTCTCCTGGCTTTCTCTTCCCCCCTCTTCTCACATGGTCCAGCTCAGGGTCACGTTCACTCTGGACTCTCCCAGATGGCCTTGCCTCTGGATATGCTCTCCGTTTTTATCTACAATAAACCTCCTCACCATACCTAGGAGCAGCCATGTTTACATTCATTGGCGTTTACATTTCCCTGAGTGCAGAGTACCTTCTTGTATCAAAGATGCTAGAACATAGGGTGAAGGCTCTCTGTAGGCACCTGCTGGACTTCTTCATGTTCACTGAGTTGTGTGGGTGTTGTCTTCAGCAATGGGGTGTGGCTGTCAGTTTGCTGAGAGCAACCTATAGTCCTGGCAACAGCCTGGGTTGTTTGGAGTCTCTCATGGGACCCCTTTGGCCAAGAACTCAATTAGATGTTGATAGGCAAATGGCACTGGTGGTGCTGGTTACTGGCAGAAAATTCACGGGCCACGGCCACAGCTACCAGAGTTACAAAGAGCTTTATTAGAAGGAAGGAGAGGATAGGAGGGAGGGAGCCAGGCCTGGAGAGAGAGAAAGATGGCGGGAGCAGAGAGAGAAAGAGAGAGAGAGAGAGAGAGAGAGAGAGAGAGAGAGAGAGAGAGAGAGAGAGCAGGGGTCTGCGTCCAGCTTTTAAAGGCGGGGATTGCGTGGCCATGTGGCAGGTACGTAGTCACCAGCGCCCACTGATGACATAAGATACAAGACCCCAAGCTGCCCATGTGCAGGAGTGAGGGCAGGATCCTACCAGATGTGACCCAGTCCTAGTACTGAAAGCTTCATTTGGTGACAAGAGATGTCCAGCTGGGACTCTGTCTCCCCCATTACTTGGTGATTTCATTTAGGTTTCTTTGATACACATGCATATTTTAGGAAGATTTTACTGTATTAGGTTTCCATATTACCCCTCAACTGCCCTTGATTTTAGCTGTCTCTCCCTGTGTTCCCTCCCTCACTCCCTCTCTCAAGACAGAAATTGTTTGATTTTATATGCATGAATATTTTGCCCACCAGCATCCATGTATATTTACCATGTGTGTGCCTGTTGGATACCCTGGAACTGGAGTTACAAACAGTTATGAGCACCATGTGGGTGCTGGGAATTGAACCTGGATCCTCTGCAAAAGCAACAGGTGCTTTTAATTGTTGAGCCATCTTGTCAGCCAGCCCCCTAAAGTTTTGGGGGTTTTGGTTGTTGTTGTTTGTTGAAGATGTGTTACATTTGTTTATGCTGTGGAATATTTGTTTAATGATGCAAAGATGTGTTGTATTCTTTTATATCGCATTTGTTTAACTCTGTGAAGTGTGTTATTTTGACTGTCTAAACATCTGATTGGTCTAATAAAGAGCTGAATGGCCAATAGCAAGGCAGGAGAGGGATATGTGGGGCTGCCAGGCAGAAAGAATAAATAGGAGAAAGAGAAGAGAAGAAGAGATGAGGAGGATGCCAGGGGCCAGCCACCCAGCCACCCAGCCACACAGCCACCCAGTCACACAGCCACACAGCCACACAGCCAGATGTAATAAGAAGGAAAAAAATATACAGAAATAGAAAAAGATAAAAACCCAGAGGCAAAAGGTAAACAGGATAATTATGAAAATCTGGCTAGAAACAAGCCAAGCTAAGGCCAGGCATTCATAAGAAAGAATAAAGCTCCATGTGATTTATTTGGGAGCTGGGTGGTGGGCCCCCAAAGAGTAAAGAGAAAAAAAAAGCAACCAACAACAGTTATTATTTTTGTCTTTTTGTTTTTTTGAGACAGAGTTTCTCTGTAGCCTTGGCTGTTTTGGAATTCACTCTGTAGACCAGGGAAGAGCACACACAGGAAGAGAGGAAGGCGGGGAGAGCGCACACAGGAAGAGTGGAAGGCGGGGAGAGCGCACACAAGAAGAGAGGAAGGCGGGGAGAGCGCACACAGGAAGAGAGGAAGGCGGGAAGAACACACAGGAAGAGAGGAAGGCGGGAAGAACACACAGGAAGAGAGGAGGGCGGGGAGAGCACACACAGGAAGAGCACACACACATAGCTGATTGGATTCTGCAGGAGTGAGAAGCTGGGGGGAGGACTGTGAGCTGCAGAAGTTTGAGATAGGTGCAGCGTGAGAAGAGTGAGAAGCACCATGGGTGTCTGCTTTTAAGATTTATTATTGTTATAGTTTTGCAGTTTCAAGACAGGGTTTCTCTGTGTAGCCCTGGCTGTCCTGGAACTCACTCTGTAGACCAGACTGACCTTGAACTCAGAGTTCAAGAACTCCTCCTGCCTCTGCCTCCCAAGTGCTGTGATTAAAGGCGTGCGCCACCATCCTGGCTTATTTTTATAATTTTGGGTTATGTGTTTATGTCTGTGTGTGGGTACACGAGAGTGCATGTACCAGCAGAGGTCAGAGAAGTCCCAATCTCCCTGAAGCTAGAGTTATAGGTGGGTGCAGGGAATCGAACTTGGGTCCTCTGGAAGAGCAGTACATGCTCTCCACCACTGAACCATTTCTTTAGCCCAAAGCACAGATATTTGTGATACCAATGAGCCTGGAGGCCGGGATGTACTTTGGTGTGCTAATAGTCACCACAGATAGCCATTTGTCCCAAGTTTCTTTTGGACCTGACCCCCCACCCCCATATACATATCATGTAACTAAAAATAAAAAATAAAGATTCAAGCAGCCCATGACACTCAGGATGTATAGGCAGCTAGGCCCCTGAGCTCCAAGTCAACCAGGGCTACATAGTGAGACCCCATCTCAAAAATAAATAAGTGGCCAGGTGGTGGTAGTACACACCTGTAAATCCCAGCACTCAGGAGGTAGAGGCAGACAGATCTCGGAGTTCAAGGCCAGCCTGGTCTACAGAGCGAGTTCCAGGACAGCCAGGGCTACACAGAGAAACCCTGTCTCAAAAAACCCCAAAATAAATAAATAGATTTAAATAAAATGCTAAACTAGGGACTGGGAAGACAGCTCAGCTTATCATGTAAGCACAGGGTCGAGAACTGTGTTTCTAGGACCCGTGTCAAATGCTTGAGGAGACTCACTCTGGTAATCTCAGTGTAGAGTCGTGAAGATCTTACCAGCATGGCCAAATCAATGAGCCCCAGGCCGATGAGACTGTGTCTCAGAAACAAAACAGAACAGCATCAGAGCTGGACCCCTGGCCTCTACAGGTGGGCACACACAGACACACATAAAACAAGCAATTTTTAAACCACAGCACATGGGAGCCCAAGAAACAGCAATCTTGACGCCTATGAGGCACTGGTTCCAGTACCAGGCAGGCCTTGCCAAGACCATTCCAGGACAAGGACACAGGACTAATGTTCCCTTTGTCCTTTGGCCAGGGCCTTTGAGAAAGTCTTGGGTCAGTCTGGATCCCCACAAAAATCTAGGCACGATGGCAATCACCTGGGATCCCAGCCCTGGGGTGGATGAGGCTGGAGAAACGTTGAGTTTAGGCTGTCCTGGAATTCAGATTCTCCTGCCTTAGCTCCTCCAAGGCTGGAATTACAGGCTTTGTCCTCATGATTTGAGCTCAGCTTGACCTCAGCCCGGGCAGCGTCCAGACTGCTCCTCTCTTGCTCTTTTAAGAGACTGTGTGGGTGTTCTGCCTGCGTCTATGTCTGAATGTACGGAGGGTGTCAGGTCCGCTGGAACTGGGCTTGCAGATGGTTGTTAGTTGTCATGTGGGTGCTGGGAATCGAACCTTGGTCCTCTGGAAGAGAAACCATTGCTGCTAATCTCTGAGCCATCTCTCCAGCCACCAAACTCCGCAAAAACAAAACAAAAAGCTGGAGAGATGCCTCAGCGGTTAGGTACCCATGCGGCTCTTCCAGAGAACTCAAGTTCTGTTCCCAGCGCCCACTTTATGCTTCACAACTGCCTCGAGCTCCAGCTACATGGGATCCAGTGCCCTCTTCTGGCTTCTGAGGGCATGCGCACGCACACACGCGCACATACACACATACACACACACACACACACACAAGTTTTGACAGGCATAGTGGTGCATGCCTTTGATCCCAGCACTACATAGCAAGATCCTGTCTCAAAACAAAATAAAATAAAACAAAACAAAACAACTTGAAGCAAGAACAGAAAGTCTGTCTTGGTGTCGCACACTTGTAACTCCTGCTCTCCAGAGGGAGGTTGAGGTGGGGGATCCCCCATGCCTGAGACTTCTACCCCACCCCCCAAATCACCAGAAAAGTAGTAGCATTTACATAACTACTAAACTGAGATGCTGAACCATGAGGGGAAGTTGGGGAGGATCTCTTGAAGGTTGCCTGTAGCCTTGGGCTTTTGTTCTGGAAGAGTCTGAGGTACTGTGGCATCTTGGGGTTTAGGGTATAAAATCTGTATTTGGGTCTGGGGATGTGGTGTAGTTGGTAAAGGGTCCTACCCAGCATGCACAAAGCCTTGGGTTCAATGTCCAGCACCTCACAGAGCTGGGTATGTGGGGGGGGGGCATACTACCAGAGAAAACAAAACAAAACAAAACAAAACCACAGTTCAGAGTCCTGCGGTCAGGGTCAGGGGCAGACACAGCTCCATATGTCTGGGGAGGACATAGCTCCATACTGTGAGCAGCCTGGGACTCAGGAAAACCCAGGATTCTTGGCTTCTGAGTAAAACGAACAAAAACAAAAACTTCAGGTCAAGCCAGTGTGAGGCAGAGCTGGAGAGGATTTTTGCTTTGTTTTGTTATTTTGTGTGTGCACGTGTGTGTGTGTGTGTGTGTGTGTGTGTGTGTGTGCACATGGGAGTGTGCCATAGCATATGTGCAGAGCACAACTTTGCGACTGGTCCCAGGGCTCTGAGGCACTACCTACCACACTGAGGGGAAGTTCAGGGCTCAGAACTCTTAGGCTAGCAGCTTACAGAGGTGACCTGGACCTGTTAGACCTGTTAGAGTCCTTGCCGGCAGGAACAACTCAACACTCATATTTTGACCACAGGCAGGAGGCGGAGGGTGAAAAGGGCATGGAACCAATCTTCTAAAACCTTAAAGCCCACCCCCAGTGACATACCTCCTCTAACAAGCAAAACCTAATCCTTCCCAAACAGTTCCACCGAAGTCAAATATTCAGCCTATGGGGCTGTTCTCATTCAAACCACCAAGCCATCTCATCTATTTTTTTAGATTTATGTTATTATGTGTGTGTGTGTGTGTGTGTGTGTGTGTGTGTGTGTGTGTGTGTGTGTGTTTGTGTGTGTGTGTGTGTGTGAAAACATATGTGAGTGCAGGTGCCTGAAGAGGTCAGAAGAGGGTGATGGATCTCCTGTAAGTGGGTCCAAGCAGCCATGTAGGTGTTGGGAACCAACCGGGGCTTTATCTGCTGACTCACCTCTCCAGACCCCTGTCTTTCTCTTTCCCTGACAGGTATCTTGTGTCCTAGGCTGGCCTGGAACTCCCACTATGCGGCTGAGGATGACCCTGGACTTGCGATCCTCCTGCCTCCACCTCCCGAGTGCTGTGGTTACAGGTGTGTGCCACTGCTGATTACTAAGTGTGCAGGAGTGAGTCCAGGGCCTGCGTGTGCTAGGTGATCACTCTCCTGGGGAGATTTTAACACAGATTTTAAGCTCAAGCATTCAAAGAAAGAGAAGCCATCCAGAAGAAGGCAGGCTTCCTCCGAGAAGACTCAACTTTGTGTCCTCACAGTTGCGGACGCCATTTTGGGAGGTTTGAAGCTATTTTCTTCCAAGAGTTGGTAGGGACTTAAAGGAGACACCAGCAGGGTCACAGTCGGTGAAGTCTAGATCTCAGGGGTGTCGGAAGTTGGGCTGTCTCCACTGTAAACAAAGTTTGTCCTGTTTATGGTATTTCCAGAAAATCCTCAGGAGAGGATGCCAACCCCTTCCTCCAAGAAGTTGCTTTTTTTTTTTTTTTAAATCATAGCAACATAAATGTAACAAAGACATCATGTTACCTTGTTTGCCATTTATCTTGCCTCAGTGCTGAGAAGGGCAGCCTGGGAGACTTGTGCTCCCCGTGTGATGCTGAAGGTGTCAGCTAAGTTTAAAGCCATACAGAAAACTCAAGCCTGAGCTTGACGTAAGGTGGTTAGAGATTGCCAATACCCTCAATAATGGGGCAAAATAGCAAAAAGTAGGCCGGGTGGTGGTGGCGCACGCCTTTAATCCCAGCACTCGGGAGGCAGAGCCAGGAGGATCTCTGTGAGTTCGAGGCCAGCCTGGGCTACCAAGTGAGTTCCAGGAAAAGGCGCAAAGCTACACAGAGAAACCCTGTCTCGAAAAACCAAAAAAAAAAAAAAAATAGCAAAAAGTTCTCTCTGAAAGGGTGTGGTGCACAGGGTGTGAGCTCTGCACTCGGCGGTCAGTGCGCATAACTGTGAGCTCGGCCCTGGGAGGTCAGTGCGCACGGCCGTGAGCTCGGCACCGGGCGGTCAGTGCGCACGGCCGTGAGCTCGGCCCTCGGTGGTCAGTGCGCACGGCCGTGATCTCGGCCCCGGGCGGTCAGTGCGCACGGCCGTGAGCATGGCACTCGGTGGTCAGTGCGCACGGCCGTGAGCTCGGCCCCGGGCGGTCAGTGCGCACGGCCGTGAGCTCGGCCCTCGGCGGTCAGTGCGCACGGCCGTGAGCTCGGCCCTCGGTGGTCAGTGCGCATGGCCGTGAGCTCGGCACCGGGCGGTCAGAGGCAGGGGGTCCTTGAGTCTGAGGCTTAGACTGATTCACACACAGCCAGAAGCTGCTCAGGAGAAAAACAAAAGTTCTCCCTTGTTGAAGGAATTTAGCAGAGTCACTGTATGGGGTAGATGTTAGAATGAACAGCTGTTTTTTCAGAAGTACTTTGACCTTGAAGAATCCTTGTGGGAAACAGTGATAGTTTTACTGAAGGGGCTTTGCTCACAAGACGGCCCAGGCACACCTGAGACTCCTGTCTTAGTGTATATTGCCCACGATACATAATATAGACTAGAGTCATCGGGGCATGTGATGCTCTCCCTTAGAAGATGTGTGAATTAGATTAGGGATTCTGGTATGAGGAAATGCTTTGTGTAACTTTCAATAAATCACCTTTGTATGGCTGTTGGGGGTGGCGGTTCAGTCCATCAGAAGAGGCCGGACCTTCCTGCTGCCACATAGGTCTTAAAATTTCATCTTGGGGGTGCCTTCTTTCTTCAACTGACCCGCGCTACATGGTGCTCCCCGACACTCCCTGATGAAAGACGATGTCGTTTTGAGCCTCATGAAACTTTTTTCTTTTTCTTTCTCTTCTCTGTCTCTCCGACAAAGTCTTATGTAGTGTGTAGGCTAGGCTCCAACTGCCTATGAGGAAGAGGAGGATAATCTTAACTTTCAGATGTTTCTGCCTTCACCTTTCAAGGGCTGGCAATACAGATGTGTACCACTATGCCCAACTTAGTGAATTTCTGCAATTTTTCATAAGCGAGACTTTATTTTATTTATTTATTTTTACAGGATCTTACTATTTAGCTCTGGCTGTCCTGGAACTCACTCTGTAGACCAGGCTGTCCTCCAACACACAGAGATCTGCCTGTCTCTGCCTCCTGAGTGCTGGAATTAAAGGCGTGCACCATCAGTGCCTGGCTATCTAAGTCTTTCTTAACACATTCCATATCCCAAGCCTTTCCCTCAAGCCTGGAGCTCAGTGGCTATAGAGGCATGAGGGTGTGGGCCACGGAATCTCATTCTCCACCCAAGGAATTTGAGGGGACAGTGACATCTGAGCGGCTTCTAAGTTCATCTGCAGGCATCCCCACCGAAGGTGAATGTGATAGCTCGTCACTTCATCCAGGAGTGGTTATTTATTTGATGGGTATGGGTGCATTGCCTGCATGTATGTGTGTCCTGTGAGTGCAGTGCCCGAGGAGGTCGGAAGAGGGTGTCAGATCCCCTGGAGCTAGAGTGATAGACCACTGTGAGCCTCCACAGGAGTGTTCACAAAGCTCCATAGGACGTTTAGCGCTCACCAGCATTTATTAGTGATAAACAGGGCCACAATATCATCCTGCACACCCGGCCCTCTCTGTCAGCTGCAGCCTTCTAGGTCTGTTTGAAGTGTGTGTCGGGACGTAGAGACTCAAACAGGCCATCACGCCGTCTTTTCTGATACATGTGTGGAAAGGCCCTCAAGACTCGTGCAACTTCAGCATAACAGGCAGAAAGGTGTATCTTCGTGGAACTTAGAATCTAGCAGATACACAAGATAAAATGAGGGGCTGGAGAGGAGGCTCAGAGGTTAAGAGCACTGGCTGCTCTTCCAGAGGACCTGAGTGCAATTCCCAGCAACCACATGGGAACCATCTATAATGAGATCTTGGTGCCCTCTTCTGGTGTGCAGGCCTACATACAGGCAGAACATTGTATAAATAATAATCTTTAAAAAAAAAGTATAAATGAGAAGCTTTCTCAAAACAAACAAACAAACAAACAATATAGATATATTGTTGTTGTTTGTTTATCTGAGACAGGTTTTCTCTGTGTATAGCCCTGGCTGTCCTGGAACTGTTTTATAGACCAGGCTGGCCTCAAACTCAGAGATCTACCTGTTTCTGCTTCCTGAGTCCTGGGATTAAAGAAGTGTGCTACCATTGCTCAGCAAAAAAAATTTTTTTCTTAGTTTTTGGAGACAGAGTTTCTCTGTGTAGTCCTGGCTGTCCTGGAACTCACTTTGTAGACCAGGCTGGCCTCAAACTCACAGAGATCTGCCTGGCTCTGCCTCCTGAGTGCTGGGATTAAAGGTGTGTGCCACCACCACCCGACACAGAGATTTTTTTTTTTGAAACAGGGTTTCATGTAGCTCAAGCTAACTTCAAACTCAAAATATAGACCATACTGACTTTGAATTTGTGATTCTCCTGCCTCAGCCTCCTGAGTGCTGGAATTACAGGCATGAGCCATGTTCAACCAAATAAAAATTTAAAAGTCCAATAATTATTTAAAAAATCTATTAAATATAGCCTCACCTTGTGCGTGCGTGCGTGCGTGCGTGTGTGTGTGTGTGTGTGTGTGTGTGTGTGTGTGTGTGTATCTCCTGGGATTCAAACCAAAGGGTAGACGTGTGAGTCAAATGCTCTACCATTAAGTTACATCCCTAACTGTATTTGCTGCTTTTGTTGTTGCTGTTTGTGTGGTTGGTTTTGTTGTTACTATGTTAGTTTGTTGTCAACTTGACACAAGCCGGGGTCATCTGGAAAGAGGGAGCCCCAAATGAGAACATGCCTCCGTCAGTCAGCTTGGCCTGAGCGCAAGTCTGTAGCGCATTTTCTTCATTGGTGACTGATGTGGGCGGGCCCATCTCCCTGTGGGCGGGCCCATCTCCCTGTGGGCGGGCCCATCTCCCTGTGGGCGGGCCCATCTCCCTGTGGGCGGGCCCATCTCAGTGTGGGCGGGCCCATCTCACTGTGGGCGGTGCCAGCCATGGGCAAGTGGTCCTGTTTTTCTTTCAAGGCCCATGCCAGGCCCTCTCCTCCTCCCCGCTCTCCCTGATCCCTGTGAATCAGCTACTGCTGCTCCAGTGGAGCCTGTCTGCTTCCCCCCATGACCGTCATGGACTAACCCTCTGAATCTGTAAGTAAGCTCCCAGGTAATTGCTTTCTCTGAGAGCGGTTGCCTTGGCTATGGTGTCTCTTCACAGTAATAGAACTAAGACATTAACTTGATATGATTGTCTCCTACTGGGTCCACTTTCCTGAGAATGAAAAATAAAATAAGTAAAAATCCATGTGGGGGCTGGGAAATGGCTCAGTTGGGAGACCTGAATTTGAGTCTCTAGCTCACACGCATACATACACACACACACGCACACGCACACGCACACGCACACGTACATGCACACATACACGCACGCCAGGCACGGGGCTTTGCGCCTGCAATATCAGTTTTAGAGAGGCAGAAAAAGGAGACAGGAGGATCCCCAGAGCTCCACAAGCCTGGGTAAATCAGTGAGCTTCAGGATTAGTGAGAGACCCTGCCTCAGAAAGTTAAGTGAGAGCATTTTCAGAAGAAGCCAGTGTCTGCCTCTGGCCTCCATGTGCTTGAGCATGCAATTGGCCCCACATGCACATGGACACATGCACCTACCTATTTCCTTACCCATCCCTCTGTTGATGGACGTCTAGGTTGGTTCCTCCACTTGGCTATTGTGGACAGTGCTGCAATAAACACTGAGTATCTGTGACAGGTTGTGTAAACACCCATACGTGTGATAGCTGTGACAGGAAGAACTGTTTTCAGCTTTCTGAGAAACCGCTGTCCTGACGTCCACAGTGGCCGGACCGGTGGTGTGGAAGGTTTGTTTCCGTCCACATCCTTGTCTACACTGGTGATTGTTTGTTTTCTTAATGACTGCCATCCTGACTCAGGTGAGATGGAATCTCTACGTCGTTGTGACGTGTGTCTCTCTGATGACCAGGGAGATTAATCATTTTCCATGTTCGTGGGTATTTGTGTTCCATCTTTTGAGAATGGTCTGTTCACTTCATAAGCCCATTCCTTGGGTGGGTCGGTCGCTTGTTTAGTTTCTTGAGTTCTTTGTGTATCCTAGATAATGATCCACTGTCAGATGTATAACTAACAAAGACTCCTTCCCATCTGTAGGCTGTCTCTTAACTCTTTCCTTTGCTCTACCAAAGCCTTTAATTTCATGACATTCCCTTGTCCAAATGTTGGCCTTATTTCCTGTATAACTAAAGCCAGGCTTCTTTCTCTCTCTCTCTTTCTTTTTTCTGTTTGTTTTTTTAAGACAGGGTTTCTCTGTGTAGCCCTAGCTGTTCTGGATCTCACTCTGTAGACCAGGCTGGCCTCAGACTCACAGAGATACACCTGCCTCTGCCTCCCGGGTGCTGGGATTAAAGGTGTGTGCCACTCTGCCAGGCTAATCAATAAAATGAAAACAAAACAAAAACAAAAAACCCAGTCAAGAGTGCATGGCTATTATCTGAGCACTTGAGAGGTGGAGATAGGAACTAGGAATTTAAGTTCATTCTCTCAAAACAGCCAGCTGAGGGCAGCATGGTTTACATTAGAGCTACCTCAAGGAAAAAGTCAAGAGACCTGTGAACTTCATGCTAAAGGCACTTGAAAAATTGCATGAAAATTTGTAAATTCCCTCAGAGGAAAAAATGTTTACAAAAAACATAAAGATGAAAAATTCTGATTAAACATGACTTTTAAAAAAATATGGAAGAGAAGCCAGGGGTGGTGGCGCATGCTTTTAATCCCAGCATTTAGGAGGCAGAGGCAGGCAGATCTCTGAGTCTGACACAGCCTGGTCTACAGAGTGAGTTCCAGGACAGCCAGGGTTTTATGGAGAAACCCTGTCTTGAAAAAAAAAAAAAAAAAAAAAAAACATAAAGAGCCAGGCATGTTCCATACTTACAACCCCAGTTTAAGGCTAGCCAATTTTTTTGTTTTGTTTTGTTTCAGACATGTTTTTCTGTAAAACAGTCCTGGCTCTCCTGGATCTCACTCTGTAGACCAGGCTGGCAGAGAACTCACAGAGATCCTCCTGCCTCTACCTTCCAAGTGCTGGGATTAAAGTCATGGGTCACTACTGCCTGGCTTAAATAGTTAATATCTTAAATAGTTAAACTGTCTCAAAGTAAAATAAACTTTTAAAGGACCTACAAAGCACCAATGACAAAGAAATGAATGTAAGATGTTCAGCAGGTTCCTTTGAGCTGCTGGTTTATTACTCTAATTGGCCCAAACTGTAAATGGGGAATGCAAAATCTTATCACAGATTCCAGGCTGGGGAATTCTGGAAGTGCCTTAATTGGATCAGGCTCAGGCACTCATACAATGTCTCCTTGTAGGGAGGTAGGGTGGTTGCCAGGTCTCTGTGCTGTGTGTGTGTGTGTGTGTGTGTGTGTGTGTGTGTGTGTGTGTGTGTGTCTCGGGGGGACTTCAGCCGTCAACACCAGCCTCATGCAGATGGAGTGCATGGGCCACACCACCGACCTGTGTGTGTGTGTGTGTGTGTGTGTTGGGGGGACTCCAGCCGTCAGCACCAGCCTCATGCAGATGGAGTGCATGGGCCACACCACCACCCTTGGGTGTCTTTCCTTTTTCTCATTCTCTTCTCTGCTCTTTCTCTCCTTCCTTTCTTCCTTCATTTTTGTTTTGTTTTGAAATGGGGTTTTGTTGTGTACCCTGTCTTGTTTGAAACTCACTTTGTAGACCAGGCTGGCCTCATACTCACTAAAATACGCTAGTTTTTGTCTCTCTAATGCTGGAACTAAAGGTGTGGGCCACCATTCCCCCCCTCTTTATTTTTATATTATTGTTTATTTTGTTTTACAAGTCAGAGTTTCTCTGTGTAGCCCTGGCTGTCCTGGAACTCAGAGATCCACCTGCCTCTGCCTCCCAAGTGCTGGGATTAAAGGCGTGCGCCACCATTACCCAGCTTTATTTTTTTATTATTATTATTATTATTATTATTATTTTATGGCCATTTTATTGTTCTTTGCTTTATTGCATTTCATGTATACTTTTTTTTTTTTTTTTTTTTTTTTTGGTTTTTTGAGACAGGGTTTCTCTGTGTAGCTTTGCGCCTTTCCTGGGACTCACTTGGTAGCCCAGGCTGGCCTTGAACTCACAGAGATCCGCCTGGCTCTGCCTCCCGAGTGCTGGGATTAAAGGCGTGCGCCACCACCGCCCGGCTCATGTATACTTTTTTTAATTGGTGGTTTCTGGACCGTGAATCCCACATCCACAGGTACTGTGTCTTCCAATGGTTCAGACGATTGTTACCATTTTTCAGCCACAATGTTTTTTTAATTCTGAAAAATGAATTTTATTCAAATTTAAGCCTAGATCTCCTCTTGAAACAAAGATCTGTGTGCTTAGGCTCATGGAAGCCTCATCCACTGCTTCCACCTTGAAGACATGAAACTAATTTCCTGTAAACCTAGTGGGATAGATAATTGTGGCTTAGATGAACTTAACGAGTTATTAAAATTGAAGTGTGGATATACAACTGGATGGTGCTTTTAAGTTGTTTTGTTTCTGACACAGGATCTTGCTGTATAACCCTGGCTGTTCTGGAAAACACACACATAAATATTTTATAAAGTTTAAAAATGTAATTCAACTTTTTTACATGTTTTGTCTGCATATATGTCTATTCACCACATGTATGCCTGCTATCCATGGAAGCCAGACGAGGGCTTTGGATCCCTTGGAACTGGAGTTACAGATGATAGCGAGCTGCTATGTGGGTGCTGGGAATCGAACCCAAGTCCTCTGGAAGAACAGCCAGTGCTCTTAACTGCTGAGCCATCTCTCTCTAGACTTACCTATCTATTCTCTCTGTTCTCTCTCTGTCTCTCTCTGTCTCTGTCTCTGTCTCTGTCTCTCTCTCTCTCTCTCTCTCTCACACACACACACACACACACACACACACACACACACACACACTCAACCTCCCAAGTGTATTGATGCAGCCACCGTCCACCATGTTTCTTTCCTATGGTACTTTGCAGAGTCTAAGGTTCCTCCGTATGTCTTAAACTCACACCATAGCCCAAAGAGGCCTTGAATTCATAATCCTCCTGCCTCAGCCTCCTGAGTACCTGGGATGACAGGCACAGGACACCATGCTGGCTGTCCCCCTTCCCTCCTTATTTCTTCTATATCGTTAATACAGAATCTGGGGGACTCTTAAGGGTTACTAACCCCTCTGAGCTGCTCCCCTCCCCCGGGTCCCCTCTTCCTGTCTGTCACACATTGCCACTTGCCAAGTTCCCTATTCACTTTTTGTCGATTTGACACAAACTTCAGGTGAGAGAGTGTCTCAGTCAGGTCAGCCTGTGGCCATATCTATGGGGCATTCTCTTGTTTAATGATGGGTGTGGGGGGGCCCAGGCCACTGTGGGTGGTGCTACCCCTGAGCTGGTGGCCCTGGGTTGTGTGAGAGCAGGCTGAGCAGGCCATGCAGAGCCAACTAGTCGGCAGCTTCAGTGTCTGCCTCTGGCACCTACCTTGAGTTCCTGCCGTGACTGCCCTTCACCATGGACCTTGAGTTTTGAGCTGAAACAAACTGTTCCCTTCAAGTTTATCACGGACTGTTGTGATAAAGGAAAGCAGGACATCCATCTAACCCAATCTAACCCTCACTGGACGTGCTGCTCCGGCTAGGCTCACACCGAGTCCGTGTCTTGGTGGCGGGTGTGCCTGTGACCCCAGCACTTTGTGGCACTTGGAAGGCTGAGACAAGAGCGTAGTGTGTTCCAGGCCAGCGCTGTTTGTTTGTTTGTTTGTGGCTGGGTCTCTCTACATAGCTCTGGCTGTCCTGGAACTCACTTTGTAAATGAGGCTGGCCTCAAACTGAGAGCTCCCTGTGAGATTCAAAGCACTGCTGCTATACCCAGCCTCCCAGGCTGGCCTTGAACTCACCCTCACCCTACTCCCCAGGCTCAAGTCACAGGTGTTTTCCATCTCATTAGATTTTTTTTTCTTTTTCTTTTTTTTGGTTTTTCAAGATGGTTTCTCTGTGTATCTCTGGCTCTTTCCTGGAACTCGATCTGTAGACCAGGCTGGCCTGGAACTCATGCAGATCCTCCTGCCTCTGCCTCCCGAGTGCTGGGATTAAAAGCCTGCACCACCCTGGCCTCACTTGATTTCTTTTGATGCTTTCCTCCCAGTCAGGTTTGGATATTTATTTATTCATTTGTTTATTTTGAGACAGGGGCTCATGTAGTCCTGGCTGTCCTGGAACTATGTAGACCAGATTGGCCTCAAACTCACTATGATCTGCTGGCCTCTGCCTCCCAAGTTCCTTTTTTCATATTTAAGTGTTTGTATGTCACATGTCTGCTGTGTGTGCAGGCACATGTCTGCTGTGTGTGCAGGCGCTGGTGGGTAGATGGGACCCCAGGATCTGTAGTTGCAGGCCGATGTGAGCTGCCAGTGTCCTGGGAATCCAACTTGGAATCCAACTCCATCCGCTAAGCCATCTCTCCAACCCCTCCCAACAAAAATCTGAACTTGTTTATTATTATTTGTTTAGTTTCTGAAAGAGTGATTAATTCTGTGTTTTGTCCGCATGGCTGTCTGTGCCTGGTGCTAGCAGAGGCCAGAAGAGGGCCTGCGATTCCCTAGAACTGCAGTCGCAGAGTTGTGAGCCACCGTGTGGACGCCGGAGATGAAATCCAGGTCCTCTGCAAGAGCAGCCAGTGCTCTCAGCCAGTGCTCTCAGCCAGTGCTCTTAGCCAGTGCTCTTAGCCAGTGCTCTTAGCCAGCACTCTTAGCCACCCAGCCATCTCCAGCCCCTTAAGCTTTAACTGCTCTGTGGAGTTCAGTTCTCAGAAGCTCTGATTCCTGTGTCTGCCATAAACTTAAACCTTTTTTTTTTCTCACTTGGTTTTTAATTTTTTGAGACAGGGTTTCTCTGAGAAATAGCTCTGGCTGTCTTGGGACTGATTCTATAGACCAGGCTGGCCTCGAACTCAGAGATCCACCTGCCTCTGCATCCCGAGTTCTGGGATTAAAAGCGTGTGGCACCACCCGGTTTAAATTCCATGTTAATAGTTTATTTTTACATCTACTTGCTGTGAATCTAACACTTCCCCTTTTCCTTGGTAACAGCACCCCACTTCATGCTGTCCACACTCACCGCCTAGTTACTAAAGCTCACAAGGAGCTTCTATCTTAATTCTTTATCAGGTTCCGTCTTCGTGGCTGCTTACTATTCCTTCCGTTTTCCTTCTTTCCTCCCAGCACACTGTGAGCTGCACTGTGAACATGCGGCGTCCGGGACTGCGAGACTTGGGGCTGCCCTGCAGCCGGGTAAAGACAGAAGTGTCTTTGGGTATGACTCGGTTTCCCCAACTCACTCCCTCTGGTCAGAGTGCGTGGGACTTCTGCGCAGGCGTTCTGGAACCCTTGAGTACAGGACTGGGGCTGGGGTGGGGCGAAGAGCTGCCTTGGCCTGCTTATTGGCCCTAGTGCTGACAGACAGGAAGGAGCTGCTAAGCGGTTGCTTAGGAACAACCGCTGACCAAAAAAATAAATAGAAGGCTGTGGCAGGGCAGGAAGCGGCTGGTGTGGTTGGGTCCTAGCCAGGGTGCATGACCGGCCTTGGTTCACCCTTTCTGCCAGAACGGCGACTGAGAAGTCTGTCTTTCTGGAAAGACGTACTCCCACCCGGGTCACAGAGGAACCCCTCCCCCAGGAGTGGCCTTGCATCCCCAGCCTTGAGGTTCGGGGTTCCGGGGCAGCTTTGGAGGGTTTGAAGGTCCCCGTCACTGCCCTTGTCTGTTATCTGGGAACATGGTGCTCCTGCCTGGCTGGCTGCTGACTAGACATTTTCCAAAGCAAATTTGAGCGCATCCTTTGCTGGGAACTCCCAGTGGCCTTGTATCATTCATTCCAGCTAGCCAAGGAGGACCAGCACAGGCAGGCCTTGGTGTTGGCGCCTGCGGCTTTCGCCCCGCCGGGTCCTGCAGCCCCCAGGCCTTTCCACCTCTCTGCTGTGGACCCCGCCCCACTCAGGTCTTGTCCTGCTCAGAACAGACTGGCACCCTGCCCATAGGTACAACACAGCGGCGTACCTGCCGACGAGTGCTTGGACTGTGGATGACCAGGGCAGGGGCTGTGTTTGTAAAGTGTGGGCTTCCTAAGTCTTACACCATCACAAACGGGGTGGGGTGGGGGGTTCCGAAAACTGACGACGAGCCGAAGTGAGAGCTCTTAAGGACTGAAAGATTTCAAACGCCAGGCTGGGGCTGGGGTTGGTAAGTGCGTGCCGCTGCGCTGGGATCTCTGCTCAGAGGTGCTGGTGTGGGTCTGTCGTCAGTGGGCAGGTGGATCCTTGAGGATCCTCAGAGCTCACTGGTCAGCCAAGAAGCCACTGAGTCACTTCCAGACTCAGTGAAAGACCCTGCCTCAGTTAGGGAAGGAACACAGACAGACACCAGACTTGGACGTTTGGCCTCCACACTATACATGCGCACACCTACATGTGCACACTCACAAACACACCCACTCAGAGACCACACAGCCTGGGAGGGGGTCATAGGGACACAGCTCAGTGGAAGAACATGATTAGTTGTCAAGATGCCAGTTCCATCCTGAGAACAGCAAAATTAAAATGTCAGGCTGGGCTGTGGGTCATCAAGAACACAGACCACATCTTTTTCACTCTGAATCCCAGCAACCAGTTACAGGGGTGGTGTTCTTTTAAAATGCTTGATTCAGGTCACGATGACAGGTGAAGTCGAGCCATTTAGCTATGGTCCCACCGCCTGAGGAACATCTTCTGGAGACGGGGCGCTGGGCCGGGCTTAGGGAGCTTAGGAGGGAGTGTTTATGTGCTGAGGACAATGAGGATGCCAAGTCTAAGAGGCATTTATTGTAATGAGTGCTCAAGAGGGTGGAGCAGGGTGGGGTTCCCCCATCTAATCCTCCCAGGCTCAGGGTGACTCATTTTTCTTCCTTGGACCCAGGGGCGGAGTTGACATTTGGTCCTCCAGTTGGGCCCTGCTCCTCCTGACTGGTGGCATCTCCAGTGTCCCCAGCCACCAAAGCCATGTTCCTCAGGTAGTTGGCATTGAAGCAGTTGGCTTGTTCATCCCCAGGAGCCAGGTCACAGCAGGAGGCAGGATCCCTCCAGGAGTTCCTTCGGGGACCACAGAGCTCCTCCACGAAGGCTAGTTTCTGAAAAAGGAATGGAAAACGGAGATGACGGGTGTGTGTGTGTGTGTGTGTGTGTGTGTGTGTGTGTGTGTGTGTGTCGGACGGAGGTTGGCTTGGGGGCCCTAAGTCCTCCTCCTCCTGCCTGCCCACTGGATTTCCTCCTGGGGCCCAGAGACTGTGCAAGATCCCCTAGTACAGCGAGATTCCTTGTGACTGACAGATGTGCACATCTGGAAATGCCAGAAGCTTGAGGCCCAGGGCAGGGATAATAGGTCACGTCGGGAAGGAAGGCATCTGGAACACCAAGAAAGATCTAGTCCTCCCACCGCTGACTTCTGGGAGCAGATTTGAGGGTCTAAAGAGAAGGCCCCTCTCCCCGGCCTCCTCCCCACTCCCCTGTTTCCCCACAGCCGTGAGCTTCTTCCTCCGCACTCACCTCTTCCTCACCGCAGCAGGCCTGTTCTGGAAACGGCAGGTCACAGCAGCGGACAGTCATGTTCTGGATCAGTCCAAGAATCTGTTTACTGTGGTTGGTATGAGAGAGGCGGGACTCAGGACTAGTGCAGGCCACAGCATCCAAAGGCTGTCAGGGCCAGGGCTGGTGGCTTATGCCTGTAATCCTATCACTTGGGGTACTGAGGCAGGAGGATTGTTTCCCTTCAAGACCAGCCTCGACCACAGAGTGAAACTCTTTCAAAATAAATAAACAAGGCCCCCCAACTACCCAAATGGTACTGGGAGATCATGGTTTTGTTCTCCCCAGGGGCACCCCAGGAGGGAGGAGGTTTGGACAAAGGAGAGTGCTGGGAAGGTCTGAGTAAGACTTACTGCTTGGAGAGAACTCTTCCATTTCCACAGAGGTGGCCCATGAGGTTGGGGGTGACTCGGCTGAGGTCAAGGGTCAAGATATCCCGGTCGTAGTTGGGATAGGGAGCCCGGCGGGCGAAGCACTCGTCTCGGGCGGGGCTGGGAGGGTGGTGGCAGCAGGAGTGGGGGTGTGTCTTTATGGCCAACTCCCGCTCACAGTACTGGTCCAGGGTGTCCTCCCACTGCGGGCAGAGAGAGAAGTCAGAGCCGGCCCGCCCTGTGCCCCGTACCACACCGTGTCTCTATCATCTGAGGGGAGGGGAGGAGCGGAGGGCCGGCAGGCAGCTGTGGATGCGGCCTGGGAAGGTGGGAAGGAGGAACAGTGAGACTCCTCGTCGGCCACTGCAGATGAGCTGGAGCAGTGGGTACGGAGGGTCAGCTGCGGCCAGAGCCGGGCGGGTGGATGGCAGACAGAGGCACACGTGGGGTCACAGGTAGATGAGGCCAGACGGTAGCACGGAGACTCAAAGTGGACAGACTCAGACGACAGACACAACGGATGGACGGACGGACGGACAGTCACACGCAGACGGACGTGGACGGCTGGCTGCAGTCAGCAGCTGGAGCTGGGCGGGCAGACGGACAGGCAGACAGGCGGACAAGCTCTCGAGGCGGCCGGGACGCCCACTTACGGCCTTGCGCGCGCAGGTGTGGTTGTGGCCCCGGCGCAGGCAGCACACCTGGAACTCCACCTCCAGCCGGGTCAGGGCCTGCAGCTGCCTCTGGATGGCGTCGGTGGCCGGGAGGTGGCGCGGCACAGAGCGGAAGCGTCTCAGGAGACAGATGTTTTTGATGTTGTCCGGAGTGGGCAACCCCGGGGGAAAGGGCAGCTGGGGCCCCGAGGACATGCCAGTCTGGGGGACCGGGCAGGGCTGGAGCGCGTAGTTGGGTCGAGGAGCCTCCTCCTGGAAGCAGGAGAAGCGCGCCTCCCCGCGCTGTTTGCAGCACCGGTGGGGTCGGGTCTTGACAGAGAACTCGGCCTCACAGAACCGGGTCATTGCGTCCTCCCACTAGAGTGAGAGGGCTGGGTGAGCCGGAAACCCACGGTCCAGATTCCTGCCTTCCTCCCAGGTCCCAGGAGAGGACCCTGGGCAGGTGAACAGCTCTCCTGTGCTCTCCGGGCGGGCACACCGGGGTCTTGGAGGTAGAGCCAGGGAAAGGGACTGAGGCTCCTCCGTACCCAGGGCGAGGTGTCTAGACCTTATACGCACACGCACGCACGCACGCACATGCACACACACGCACGCACACACATATGCACACAGGCACGCACATGCACACACACGCACGCACACACGCACTCATACACACACACACACACACACACGCATGCACACACACATGCACACACACACGCACGCACGCACACACGCACACACACACACGCACACACACGCGCGCGCACACACGCGCGCACACACACACACACACGCGCACGCGCACACACACACACACGCACGCACACATGCACACACACACACACACACACACACGCGCGCACACGCACACACACGCACACACTGTCTGGAGGTTAAGGGACACCCCCAGCAGCAGCAGTCAAACCCTTACCACAAGCTTCAAGCAGTCAAGGCGGTTTGCGTGGCTGCGGCAGCGGCAGCAGCGGGAATATCCGGTCTCCAGCAGGTTGAGGGTCTCTCCCTGGCGACTGAGGTGGGAGTAGCCGGTCTGCGGCAGGTTCCAGGGGCCGTAGACCACGTGTTGGCGCTCAGGAAGGCAGATCTGGTGCAGGTTGTCTGGAGACGGCCGTCCAGGGGGGAAGCCGTCCAGCCGGTGGCCCCAGCCACCTCTCCGGCCCTGCTGGCAGTGCTGGGCTGGACTCCGGGGCTGTGGGGAGCGCTGGCCCACGAAGGGGGCTGGCTTCTCTACAACAGGGAGAGCAGGGGGAGGCTAGGCTTGGGGAGCTGGGGAGGAAGACCTTGGCTTGAAGAGAAACGGCTGGGAGCATGGGGGGAACAAGCAGCTGTTCTGGGCGTCTTACCTTCACAGTCACTGAAAGGAAAGGTCACTAACCCCCCGGCCTGGCACACTCAGGCCGGCATTAGCTCCTTCCAGAGGCTCAGGGGCCTGCTCCCCTCTCCAGGGTTCTAAGCCCGAGGGCTAAGGCGCAGGGACAGACAGACCAATGCTGTCACTCACCCTCTTTCTGGCTGGACTGGACTATCTCCTCCTGATGCCCGGCAGCTGGGTCTACTTGGGTAGAAGAAGACGTGAAAGCAAAAGGCTTGTCGGGGTGGGCACCTCTAGAAACGGGCACCTCCTAGTTCCCACGCATGAAGGAACTCAACAGAGAGGTAAGTAAAAGACAGATGGTATTCTATATCATTTAATCACGGGGCTGTGGAATAAGCATTATCTCCTTCCTTCCCTCCTCCTGCTTTTTTAAAGAAAGGGCTCCATGTACCCCAGAGTGGCTTTGAACTCCGTAAAAAGCTGAGGCTAACTTGGAACATCTGATGCTCATGCCTCCTCCAAGCGCGGGGATTACACGCAACCGCCACCACAACCAGGTGATGTGGCGCTGGGGACCAAACCCAGGGCGGTGCTGTGGCCAGACAAGGCCCAGGAAAGTCACCCGGGTGTGAGTGAGTGGCAGGGCCCCCCACTCTGTTGGCCCCGGAGTAAAGGGAGTCACTCACTTTCCTTCTGCTCGACAGGGCCTTGGGGAGGGGGCTGCTCTTCCTGCAGGGGGATGGCTTCTGGGGGGAGAGGAGGACCCACTGTGAGATGGGGGAGGCACAGGGTGTGGAGATCAGACAGGTGTCAGCAAGATGGCCGAGGGATGGGGGCAGGGGGAGGAGCGCGCTCACCTTTACTTTCTACAGACTTCGGGAAAGCGGGCCACTCTTCCTCTTGGACGGGGATCGCTTCTGGGGGCCGCACTACAGAATGGGCAGTGTGAGCCGGCTACCCCTTCTAGCCAGGCAGCGGGGAGGGGGTCCCCTCCTCCCCACCCGAAGAGCAGGAAGTGTGCAGGTCTGGAGGGCAACCGAGGGGGCCTTACCTTCCCTTTGCTCCTCAAAGAGAGGTTCATGCAGAGACGTTTCTACGTGGTCCACTCGGGGTCTCCGGGTTTGCGGTGGGGAAGGGGGTGCCGCATAGCCCACTAGAGACCCTAGGGGAAGAGTCAGAACCTGTAGCTCCTCCCACCCACCCCCCCACCTCCTGCTCGGTCCCCCCAGGACCTCGTTAGTTCTGGGGCAGGAGGCCCTCACCTTCGTGGAGGTGCAAAAAGAGGTTCTCCGGCTTCATCTCCCTCTGCTCTGAGGCCTGGAAGGCTGCAGGAAGGAAGAGCAAGTCAGAGGCAGTTCTGAGAGGTCCTGTCCTGAGCAAAGGAGGGAGAGTTCCTGGGGGCCGGGAGTGCAGAACGACCACTGTGGGATGTCTCCCCGGTGGCCCCCCACACCAGCCTTGATGTGAGTGGGCTGGTGAAACCCCGAGTGTGTATGTGGCTGGGAAGGGAGGTCCATTTCCCATCACTATCCCCCTCGGCTGGGGCTTGTGGCTGTCCCCCGGCTCCCGACACTGCTCTAGCTGTCATGGACCCACCTCTCCCACACTCCTCCTAAAGCCTGAGGTAGGAGCCCAGCTGAGTGTTTAAGCGCCTTCTCCAGTCAGTCTCAGATCTTGTGTTCTGTGCAGGGGGCCAGAGTGTCACAGTGAGTGTGTAGGGCACAGGACAACTGTGGGAGTCGCTCTCTCCGTGCGGGTTACTGGGATCGAATTCAGGTCACCAGGCTTGTTGGCAAGCGCCTTGACACACTGAGCCATCTCGCCCGGCCTCCTTTAGGTGTGGGGCATCTGTAGCTGGACTCAAGGCACCAGACTGGGCCCAGGACAGTGAGGTGGAGCTTTGCCAGGCACAGGCTGCCTCTACTCAACAGTCTCCCTCCCGTCCAGAGTGGGCATTCCATTTTGCTCAGACTTCCCAGCAGTGTGCAGAGGGTGAATGTGGACACCCTAGCTCGCCTCCTAACCAGTGAGTCAGTCAAGGCTCCCTGGGTCAGTAGAGTGGTTTCGAGCAGCCCGAGGCCCTTTCTTCCTCCCCTGCTCATCGTCCCTCCTCAGACGTCTCCAGTCCCTCAGCCTGTCAATCCACCTGTCCTGTGGTGTCTGACTTCAACTTCTGTGTTTCTTAGCTACGGTCCCTAGGCACCCCTCTCCTGCTCCAGCCTCCCCGACTAAGGTTCGGGTGCCCAGCCCCGTGAACACGTTCATAACAAGGAGGCTTGGAAGCCAACTGGGGATGAGCTGTTTGGAGCCAGGCTCCTAAGCAACGGCTGACCCCACCCCGACTCACCTCCCTCAGAGGCAGAAGCAAGGGCCAAGCAGGCCAGCAGCAAGGCTGCTCTGGGTATGGTCCCCATCCTGGGGCAAGGGCTGGTCACTGGCCACCAGAAGCTGGCTGTCCCGGGGAGTGGAGGTGGACCACCTGCTGCAGCGTCTCCTCACTGCTGCTGCTGCGAGCTCCTGGGCCTGCCCCTCTTTATATGCTATCTCCGCCCGCCCGCCCGCCGCCTGTTTCCTGCCTGACTCAGTCCCAGCTGCTCCTCCTCCCGGCCACTCCTCCCAAACTCATCCTGGAGCCTCCTTAGAAGACTGGGGATAATGGGGGGGGGGGGCACATTCACAGAACTCCAAAGCTGACACAGAGTCATGGAGCAAGTGGATATTTGATCCTTTCATTTGTGCCTCAGTTTCCCACCTGAATACCGTCCTTTGTAGAGAGGGATCTGACCACCTCCTGAGTGGGAGTGGGAAATGGCACTGAGGAGTTGACTCAAGTCAGAGGCCTCAGCATCCCTTTTCCTTAGCTCTGGGATAAGAGGGAGGCAACACAGGAACCCCTTCCCGTTCCCGTTGGAGTCACATGAAGACACAGCCTCGGCTTCAGGTTTCCTTTTTATTCTCCTCCCATGCAAACAGTACGGCATTCCTTCCCGTGCAGGACCCCCAAACCAAGTGTATGTTCAGGAAGGCAGTTCTGAGGAGTCAGGGACATTCTGGGCTGCCAGTCGGGTTGGGACACCCATGGTAAGGGACAGATGACTCTCACGAGTCTACGCCTCACCAGTCAACAAAGACTCAGAACATTTCTTCCGCATTGGGGACCCTGGCGTTCTGTAACTCCAGCAGCCTCTGCACAGACTCGGTCAGGCCTCGCTCCCCCAGGCGCTGGTTATCTCGGGTCCGAATGTTCACTGTTCTCTTGCTCTGCTCCCTCTGGCCAACCACTGCAGGAAGAGGAAAGAATTGCACACCCCGGGCTATTTCCTAACCCTGTGGGCTATTTCCTTTTGCTTTGCAGAAACTCCAGTCCTGAATCTTTAGGAAGGATGGGAGAGCCCAGATATGGCTTAAAGCAGCACACATTTAGTTCTCTTGATCTGCTGCTGCCTGGCCATTCCAAGATGAGGAAATGGTCCAGGCTCCACTTCCCTTATCACTAGAGGTCAGGAGACCAGGGCTGGAGAGTCCAAGACAAACAGATGGAGAGCTAAACATACAGAGAAAACCTATGTGAGTGACCTGGGGAGGGGGCAATGCAGGGCGGGGGGGGGGAGCTGGGCTGTGGCACAGCCTGCTGTTAGCGTGGGCAAGGCAGGGCACGTGTGATCCCCAGGCAGGCAGTCTGGAGAGAGTTTCTGCTTCTTGCCTTCAGAACCCCAAAGCCAGGAGCGACTTCCTTCCTGAAGGCCTTTCTTGCCCCTGGAGCCGCCTCCACCCACACCACAACAAACAAGGCTAATTAACTAATGCCCTGGCTGCTCTGGTGTTGGGATCAAACTCACGCTCCAGTGCTCCAGCACAGAGCTCCATGCCCGCCCGGCTCCGGTTTATTGATAACCTTGCTATATATAGCCCACACTGGCTCCAAACCACTGCTCCTCCCAATGCTGGGATTACAGGTGTGTCTAGCATGCCTGGCTTCCATGACTGCCTTCTCACCCCTCTGCTGTTCCCTTCTCTCTGATGTTGGCTTGGTTAATTAACTTAACAGAAACATCCTGGGGTAGAGTTAATGAGAAGAAAACTGTTCTGAGGGATGGAAGAGGTTGTGGGAAGGAGCAATGGAAGGGAGGCAGCTTAGTCAGGCTCCCACCCCGCCCAGGTAATGAGCCCCAATTAATCCCATGTACACAGGGACAAACAACAGACGATCTGCAGGGAATGCAGGGCCTGGGGCCTGGGGTCCAAGCTGCCCCTCTCTTACCAAACTGAAAGTTGTAGTGGGCAAGCTGGGCCCGGCGGACTCTCCGGCTGAGGGTCAGTCCAGAGTCAGCGTCATCAAGGTCACCGACCAGCCCTGCAGCCTGTAGGCACTGCTGGACCTGGGACACAGGTTTGGTGATGAGTGCATTTCTTTTCTCTTTTATTTTTTCAGAGACAGGGTTTCTCTGTGTAGTCTTGGCTGTCCTCGAACTCACTCTGTAGACCAGGCTGGCCTTGACCTCACCTGCCTCTGCCTCTGGAGTATTAGGATTAAGGTGTGCGCCACCATCACCCAGTTGTGATGAGTAAATTTCAATGCAGGCTTGAGCACTAGTCTCCCTCAGTCCCGCATCTCATGCAATGAGCACAGGACTTGGTCCCACTGCCTAGATGCCTCCCAAACAGATCAAGCCAATCAACTGTCGCACCTATTCAGAGGGCCTGATCTAGCTGGGGGCCCCTCAGCCTTTGGTTCATAGTTCATGGGTTTCCATTCATTTGGCTATTTTTTTTCAATAATTGAGTAAAACTGAAATTTATTATAAGCCACAGTCGTCCTAGGGACCTCCATGCTATATATATAGCCTCCATGGTTCTATGGGCTGTGGTCTGATTGTTCTTTATTTTATATCTAGAATCCACCTATGAGTGAGTACATACCATGACTGTCTTTCTGGGTTTGGGTTACCTCACTCAGGATGATTTTTTTCTAGTTCCCCTAATGTTCTTAAAAGACAACCTCATGCACCTCAGGCTGTGAACCGTGGATGAACGTGGACTCTTACGTGGCAGGACCGCGGCGGGCACGCACCTGGCCCCGTGGCGCTGGGAACTGGGTCCACGGCTCTGCGCACACCGGGTAAACGTGCCCCCAACTGAACTACATCCCTAGGCCCACACTATGAAGCCCAGGCTGGACTCAAATTCATGACCCTTCTGCCTCAGCTTCCCAAGTACTGTTGCTGTGTGTGCTACTACACCTGGCCATCAATTCTCTTTAGAAAGGGAAACTAAACCAACGTTTAGATAAACTCGTATTTGTGCATCTTGTCATCTGCTTTTCACGCCTCCTAGAAGGCAGGAATTGATTTCCGTTCTGAGATACAGAGTGTTCAGCACACAGGACAGCTGCCCCAGGCCCTTCCTACTGTCCTGCAGAGCCTCTCCTGCCCAAGGACAGGGGTCAGATGCCCTTGGCCCCGACTCACCTGCCTTGCGTATTCCTCTTGCTCCGTCCCTACAGGGATGACCACCACCTGGACCGGGGAGAGCCACAGGGGCCTGTTGGGAAGAAACGGAAGGGAACCATTCATTTGGTGTTAGCCATCAGGTGTAGCTGCAGGAGATCTGAGAAGGAAATACACAGGATAAGAAGGTCAGGACCTAAGGCATGAACTATGTGGCTGGAGAGGAGGACAGAACTCAGGGCAATGACTCACCACTTCCCCCCATAGCTCTCTGCCAGCACTCCCAACATCCTTTCCACAGAGCCAAGCACTGCTCGGTGAATAAGGACCGGACGCTCCAGGGAACCTGCCTGCCTTGGAAGGAAAAGGGGAGTGAGCGGAATGGTGGATGTGCCACAAGCTGAGCCCCCAAATCACCTTCCAGTCATCAAGAAGCAGCTCTGATGGGGAGGGTGTGGAGGGCTGGACTAGTGAGGGCAGTGGTCCAGGGCAGAAAGGGCTGAGGCAGGGTTCTATACCCCTTGTACTGCAGATCAAATCTCAGTGGCAGCTGGAAGTCAAGCTGGATTGTTCCACATTGATGGGGCCGACCCAGGGCATCGCGGAGGTGCACATCAATCTGGAGAAGTGGGATGGAGGGTGAGAGGACAGACCCAGCAGCTTCCATTATCTTCTACCACCCACGTCACAGGCTATGTGGAGCCGTGACACCCCGAATGCCCATCCCCTCCCGATTCCCTGAGTCCTTCATCTTAGAGACCTGTACCCCACCTCTGCGACAGCGAACCCACCGCCCCCTCGATGGCTGCATGTCTGTCCCTCAGTCTGATTACTCTCTGGCAGCTGGTAATCCTGGCCCTGGATCTGCAGCTCCCCTGTTCCCACCCACAGGCTCACCCCGTTCGCCGCTCCCCTCGCTGGAACATTTCCAGTCCCCTGTCTCCGGTGCTGGTTTGCTGTCAGATCACGGTGGCAAAGCCTACCCAGTTAGTCTTCTATTCTCCTACCGCCTTGCCCTGCAGCACTCACTGCTCAGTGCCACCCAACGCGTCACATGCCCAAGCAGAGACTGGTGCCACTATGGAAATCAGTTTCAAGATTCAACTGGTCCCCTGCAAGCCCTCGGCTGCCCTGATCAGCATTCTGCCTTGTTCTCCTTAGGAATTTTAAAATTCGTGCCTCTCTCGGTCATAAGTTTTTTGTTTTTCTTTTTCTTTTTCTCTTTCTCTTTTTGAGACAAGGTTTCTCTATGTAGCCCTGGCTGTCCTGGATCTCACTCTGTAGACCAGGCTGGCCTCGAACTCACAGAGATCTGCCTGCCTCTGCCTCCCAAGTGCTGAGATTAAAGGCCTGCGCCACCACTGCCAAGCGTTTTGTTTTGGTACACTGTGTGCGTGCCTGCGTGTGCCCGTGTGTGCATAGACATGTGCACGGGGCTGGAGGAGCCTCCCTCCTCTTCTACTGTTCTCTGGCCTCACTCCCTTGAGGCAATGTAAGGGTTAATGTCAATTTGACAGGACCTAGACTCACCTAGGAGACAGGCCTCTGAGCATGCTTGTGGGGGGTTATCTTGCTTAGGTTAACTGTGTGTGGGGCATTCCTCAGGAGGAAGTCCTAGACTGTATAAAACGGAGAACCTAAGTTAAGCACTGGGTCCATGCACTGCTCTGTTCCTGACTGTGTGTGCAGCGAGACCGGCTGTTTTGTTGGACTGTACCCCTGAACTGTGAGCCTGAACAGACCCTTTCTCCCTTAAGGTGTTTTGGTCAAGAGTGTCTGGTCACAGACAGCAGCATGAAAAGAACCTAAGACAGGCAGGATCTCTCCCTGAACCTGAAGATCTTCTCACCTCTAGGCTGTCAGCTAGCAAGCCCTGATGATCTTCCTATTTCTCCATCCCACAACACTGAGGTTAGAGGCACTTATGAGATGACAGCTAGCTTCAGTGTGTGCCGGGATCCAGGCTCAGTCCTCATGGTTGTACACTGAGGTTAGAGGCACTTATGAGATCACAGCTAGCTTCAGTGTGTGCCGGGATCCAGGCTCAGTCCTCATGGTTGTACAGTGAGCCCTCTTAACTCAGAACCATCTCTCCAGCCCCCTTTTAATAAACAATAACTTAGATTTAAAAAATTCCAAGTTTATCATGACTGCTAACTCTGTAGCCTGGGTGAACTGTTTAACCTTTCTGAATTTCATAGTAACGGAAAGAATAGTGTAGAGCCTTCACTTAAAAGCCTCTGACTTAAAAAACAAAAACAAAATTCTCTTAAAGATTTATTATATTTAGCCATGAGTGGTGGCACACACCTTTAATCCCAGCACTCGGGGAGGCAGAGGCAAGTGGATCTCTGTGAGTTCAAGGCCAGCCTGGTCTACAGAGTGAGTTCTAGGACAGTCAGGGCTACAAAGAGAAACCTTGTCTCAAAAAACCAAAAATATGTAAAGAAATAAAGTTGCAAACCAATCTGTGTCCACATAATGAGACAAAACAAGAGTCACCACATCTGAACTCACAAGGCAACCCATGGTTTGTCTTCTTTGCTTGTGGTGCTGGGGATCAAATCCAGAGCCTGGGCGACTTGTCAAGTTTCTACCACAGAACCTAATTCCTACTGCCCTGGTTTGAGATGAGCTCTTTTTTTGCTACCCTGGTTGGCTTCAAATTCCAGGGCTCAAGTGACCTTTTTTTTTTTTTTTTTTAAAATACTTTATTTATTTGTATTTTATGTACATTGGTATTTTGCTTGCATGTATGTCTGTGTGAGGGTATCAGATCCCCTGGAATAGGAGTTACAGACAGCTGTGAGCTGCCATGTGGGTGCTGGGAGTTGAACTCGGGTCCTCTGGAAGAGCAGCCAATACTCTTAACCGCTGAGCCATCTCTGAATCCCAGTGATCCTTCCTGAACCTTCCAAGTAGCTACAATTACAGCCTAGTGCCACAGCAGGCTCCTAACGCCTGTCTGCTCAATTCAGCAGACACATACCAAGGCCTTTCTGCCCTCTAATTCTTCATTTCTTCTAACTTGCTGTGAGTTTTTACCCCATCCTCCAACCTCTGCCTACACCATCCCTCCCAGAGAGGGCTCTTCATGTATAGACTGAAAACTGATTCCTGTAGAAGGTCTTTCCTAGACTGTGAGTAAAGCTACACCCACTGTAGTCTCTCAGGAGCTATACAGCGCAGATCCACTGGGCTGACAGGGCCTATTTACCTACCACAGCCTTCATCAGACTCTAAGCTCCACCAAGCAGAAATGTGCTCTTCTTTTTTTTTTTTTTTTTTTTTTTTTGGTTTTTCGAGACAGGGTTTCTCTGTGTAGCTTTGCGCCTTTCCTGGAACTCACTTGGTAGTCCAGGCTGGCCTCGAACTCACAGAGATCCGCCTGCCTCTGCCTCCCGAGTGCTGGGATTAAAGGCGTGCGCCACCACCGCCCGGCGTGCTCTTCTTTTTTTACAGAAGCTTTAAAACAGTTCTTTGTAGACACAACTGAATTAAACAAGACAGACTAATGCAACTCTGAAGTGTGGTTCCAGCTTGCCTTAGGCCCATAGAAAGCGCCATCTCCAGGGTTAAGGTCCCAGGGTTCTCCAAATTCCTCCAAGGCTTGCTGTAGCACCTTAGAGGGAACAAGGTGAGAAGAGGGTGTAGGAGACTAACTAGCAGATAACCTCCTGGCCTGTGAAAATGAAGACCACAGCTCATGTCTCTACCTGAAGACCTGGGCTACCACACCCCTCCCTCTCCACTGCAGCCTGCTTTGTCTGCTCTGCCTCCCTCTCTCCTACTCACCTGCTCGGCCTGGTCCCATAGGCGAGGCTCCCCTAGGAAGCCAGACGGCCGGGTAGATAAAGCCAGGCGGAAGGAAAAACCAAGAACAGCATAAACAGATCGGAGAAAATCAAGGCAGCCTCGGATCTCTGCTTCCAGCTAGACACAGGAAGTCAGGATGTTAGGTGTATGCCAACTAGAAACCTTTGGTGATGGGTAGTTTTGGGGAAAATGGGGCGGGGTGGGGGGGTGGGGGTGGGATGGGGACCAGAGGGATAGATGTACTATAGTATAAAGAAGGGAACTGGGGCCTGTGGATGCAGTCTGGCTGGTGTGGTGCCTGGCTAGCATGCATGAAGCCCTGGGCTTGATTCATAGCACTGTATAAACCAGGCATGGTTGGGCACACCAGTAACCCCAGCACTCAGATGAGGCACCAGGACCACAAGTTCAAGGTCATCCTCAGCTGCACAGTACGTGAGGCTATGTAAGACCCTGCGTTACACCACAAAGAGGCAAGGAAAGCTGAATGTCTGAAGGAGGAGGAAAGCCACCTGGTCTGGTGCACAGAAGATGTGAGCATCATCCTGTTGGAAGCGCCATAGTCTCGTTAATCCTCCCAGACTGCCAGAGGCCTCGGCACGGTGCAGGACTCCAAAGTCAGCCAGCCGCACAGGCAGTTCCCGCCAGGATCTGGGCCGGTGGGCGAACATCAGGCTGAAGTTGGCATGGGAAGGGTTAGGGCCACAGGGAAATGAGCCGTGGCTGGCTGTTCCTCTTCCTACCAAGCTCATTCTTTTTTTTTTTTTTTTTTGAGACAAGGTCTTGGTATGAAGCTCTGGTGACCTAGAACTTGCTGTGTAGCCTAGGCTGGCCTTACACGAATGGTCTTTCTGCCTCTGGCTCTCCGGTTCTGAGATTACAGTTGTGTTCCACCCTGCCTAGTACCAAATGCCCATGTTCTGTGCCATATTCTCCCTCTTACCACTTTCCCACCAAATCCTGCCAATCCTATCGTTAGAGTCTGGTCAAAGTCGCATTTTAGCAGGGCGTGGTGGTACATGCCTTTAAAACCACCAGACAGAGACAAGTGGATCTCTGAGTTTGAGGCTAGCTTGGTCTGTGTAGGGTCTATGTGCCAGGGCCGCACAGTGAGACCCTGTCTAGAAAACAGTCGAACCCTCAGTCCCCGGGAGCAGGCGTCCCTTACTGTCCCTGTATTCTGTGATGTGTGTACCCTGCTGTCTGTCACCTAACAAAACCAAGACCCGAGAAATGGAGTCATTTCCCAAAATTCACTTGGGTCAACTTGAATCTACTTCCCAAATTAGATGCCCCAATTTTCTTTCCAAGGTACTTCCCATTTGTGACCGGTTACCCCAGCCCCAGGAGGAGCCAGGCTTCCTGGCCCCCAACTCACCAGTGTGCAGGGCAATTCATGGGCTTGAGAGCAAGTGTGTCTTTGGGACACCTGGCAGGGTGGCCACTCTGAGAGCTGTCGGGACCGTTAGTGCCTGGGGGCTTCAGGGAAAACATGTCTGCCCTATAATGCTCCCAGTGCCCTGACTGTTCCCAGAGTTTTGTAGAAAACAGCGTGGGAGTTTTCACCTCTGAGAAACCACGGCGGGCGTACTCAGCCTGAAAAGGTGGACACAGACACCAAAAGTCAATGTAACTCGGAGAGGGGATGAGAGCTTTGTGATTCTCTTGGGGACTCAGACCATGCTGACCACAGCCACAAGCTATTAAATGCCACGTCGGCTCTCAGGTGCTTCACTGCAGACCGCACACAGTAACAGCTTGTTAAAAGTCACCAGGACTTTACAAGGTTTATGCTGTTTTCCTTTGAGACAGGCTCTTGCTCTGTGACCCAGGCTGTCCTCAATCTCATGATCCTTCCGTCTCAGTCTCTCTTTGTGCTGACACCACAGGCATATACCACCATGCTTGAGCCAAACTCAAACCCCTCGGCTTGGTCTAGGCCCCATCCTTCCCCTGCACACATGCCCTGCTTACCCTGATAAAAGCCACCAGGGCATTATAGACTCTTGTGCCCCGTGGCAGAAAGAAGCAGCTCCCTGGGCTCAGTTCATGGAAGAAGAAGAGCTCCTGTTCCTGGGGAAAGGATATAACCTGTCACTCAAGGAAGAGAGAGCTTTGGGACTAAAGAAGAAAATAACAGAGTTGCTCCCTGCGTTGACTGAATCTTTGGGCAAATTCACAATCACATTCTTTGGCCAGGTGTGGCTGTTTGAGCCTGTGATCCCAGTACTTGGGATGTGGAGGCAGAAGGGTCTGGAGCTTAGGTCACTCTTGGCTACAGCAGGAGGCCAGACAAGGCTACACGAGACCCTGTCTAAAAACAAAAAATCAAAACTGGAACAAAAATCAAGACAAAAAAGAAAAAAAAAACGAACAAAAAGATCACATCGGGTTGGGGATTTAGTTCAGTGGTAGAGCAAGCGCAAGGCCCTGGGTTCGATTCTCAGCTCAAAAAAAAAATCACTTCACCTTCCTCCACCTTCCCCGTCCCATCCTCCCCTGGTCCTCGCTCCGCACCTTCCCGACGCGTCTGTGGTCTCGCAACTCTGCTTCCTCCCTCCATGCTTCCCAGTTCCTCAGTAACTCCACCTTGGGGAAAGCAATTCCCGAGACTCTCTGCACTGTCTCCGCAGCTCCTGAGGACCTCCACGAGGCGGAGGAGTTCTGTGGGAGGGCAGAGGGAGTCACAGAGATGAAGGGATGCAGACACTGCCCTCTGTCAAGTCTCCAGGATGCTGTCGCCGCAGAGGTCACCACTTGAAGGTCAGCTCGTCTCTCGGACTCTCCTCCCGTCAGTACCGGTAGGACGACACCTTCACCCCTGTGTTACCTGGATCCTACCTCCTCCACATCCTGGTCAGGGGTAATCTCACTCAGCCCACTTCTTCTCCACATCCTCACTGCCCCACCAGTGCCCTTATGTTTAGTTCCACCTCCTAATTAATGACTGCTTAGGAGAAAAACTAAACTATGGTCAAATGTGTCTGTCCACTATTCCTTGTCAATCTTCCACACAGCTGCTAGAAAAGTCCACCTTCCACACCCCATCCTACTCCCAGCCATATGGAATTCAAATGCCCCTGCTTGCTCTTTAACAGTATTAATAAGAGCCTGTGCTGTTGTTTTTAAGACAGGGTGTCTCAAGTAGTCAAAGGTGACCCCAGACATGTATCACGCAAGGATAACCTTGAATTCCTAATCTTTCTTCCTCCGTTTCCCAGTGCTGGGATCCCAGGCATGTTCTAGCATGCTGGCTTGAGAGGACTGACCGTTTATAGTGTTTTCCTCAAACACCGTCTTCTGTGCTGGCTGGCTGCGTTCCTATGGGGTGGCTTTACCAGTCCCACAGGAATAGTCAGTCTCGTTTTATAGACAGGAGCAACAGGTACAGAGATCTGCCCGAAGCCACACTCCTCACTAGTGGCAGAATGAGATCGTGCAGATGGCTGTTTTCAGGAGGTTTCCTCCACATCTGCCTGGCTCTCGCTACCTTCTATTTCACGCGGTTATATGATGTCTAGGAACAGCACTGTCATGAAAGGCCTGCCCTTGCCTCTGGTGATCTTCCTAGTGTCTGTCTAACAGCAGCATCCATCCTCCTGGACATGGCCTTCTCTACACATGCCTTCTTGGTGTGACCCTGTCTAGCCCGCTCATGATCTTGCTTCTTTTCCCTTAATCCAGACCCAGACGAAACTGTGAGATTCCAGGATGGAGGAAACTGTCTTTCTCCTGGATTCCCTCATGAGCCATGAGAACAGAGAAGGGGCTGGAGAGGGTCTCCTTTCCACTCTGCTCTCCTGAGAACGCAGGGGCATCTGACTACACCCACAGCTCACCGTCAGCAGCTTCAGTGCCCCGATCTGTCCGGTGTGCCGAAGATGAGGGCCCCGGCAGAGGTCAACTGACATCCCACACCTGAGACAAAGAGGCCTGTTAGTGCTTTCCAGGCTCCTGGTCCGTTTTCTCCCTTTCCAGGCCTTCAGCTGACAGAAGAGGTACTGAGGAAGAAACTGGTTTGCTGACAGACAGTGAGGACAGATAAATGCAAATTCCTCTTCCCTCTTTTTCCTGGAGCAACCCAGGCTATCTGTCCTCACCCTCCCCGAGCCCAGTTCTAGCCTCCGAGAAGGCGCTTGGTCCCCTCCTCCTGCCAAGGCTCACCCGTACACTGTTGCTGTGGGACCGGTCACTTTCTCCTCGATCAGATGAAGCTTAAAGTGGTTGTCCTAGATGAAGGCAGAAAGGGAGCGTGGAGCTACCCTGGCCTCCCGGTAGTTACCCAGTTCCTCTCGTGCGCTGCCAACTCACCTTGAAGAGCTGGCGAAGCTGATCCCGAGAAGCCTCTAGCCTCCGGAATGGTTGTGCGGCAGCTATGATCTCCTCGCAAGTCCGCTCTAAAAGGGGCAACTCTGAGCTGCGGACTGTCCTGGAAAAGGGAAATTGTTGACTTGCTTCTTCAGAGACACCCGGGTGATGACATGTTAGCTAGGGAGCAAGGTTCTGCCCTTTGACAAAGAAATCTGTAATTACTGCAGAGACAAACTCAGAAAAACAATAGGAAATTAAGTATAGTTTTCGTTTGTTTTTTGTGACAGGGTTTCTGTAGCCCTGGCTATCCTGGAACTCACTCTGTAGACCAGGCTGGCCTGGAACTCTGTCTGCCTCTGCCTTCTGATTGCTGAGATTAAAGGCCTGTGCCACCACAGCAGTATAGATTTTGTGCGTGCGTGCGTGCGTGCGTGTCTGTGTGTGTGTGCGCACGTGTCGGTGTGTCTGTGTGTCGGTGTGTGCGTGTGTGTGTCTGTCTGTCTGTGTGTGTGTGTGGTGGTGGGGGTTCTGGGGATTGAACCCAGGTCCATGCTATGCTAGGCAAGCAAGGAAGGAGGATCATGAGTTCATGAGTTCAAGACCAGCCTGGGCTAGAGGGAGGCAGGAAAGGAGGGGGGAGGGGCAGAGAGAGCTTGTGCCGAGAGAAGGAAACCTGGATGAACAAAATTACAATAGTAACACATTCATGGGACTAGAGGTGAGTGTCAGCAGAGTCAGAAGGGACACCACTGCAGACGCATGTCAATCTCTGGGAGAAGATCTCTTCCAGCTTCTCCTCTAAACTGAACTTGCCCTGAGACCCCAGAAACCACCCCAGAACCAATCTCCTTCCTTGGAATGCTCACCGCTCTTTCCTCAGGAAGAAATCATGGTAAAAGCCAGACTCTGTACTTGGACCTCGGCAGAGAACAGCACCCAATTGTAGCTCAGCTGCTGCGCCCAGGACATGGGCACTGGAGTGCCAGAACACCTGGGGTCACAAGAACAAAGTGAGCTCACCGACGGCTCACGGATGCCCCAGTGCTGGTGCTTTCCAGAGCTGGCGGGGAAGCTGCTGGGCCTGTTTGAAGACTGACTGCTGCAGAACGGAGAATCTAGACTCTGAGAATGATGTCCACAGAGTAAAAAGCTGTCTTAGGTGGGGGCTGGGGAGATGCACCAACGCTTAACCCTTGTTCCTGCACAGGACCCAGGTTTGGTTCCCAGCACCCATATCACCTCAACTTTGATTTTAGGGGATCTGACACTATTTTCTAGACTCCATGGGCACCAGGCACATATGTAGACATGTATGAACACTCAGGTACTGACATGGACACAAAAAAATAAAATCTTTAAAGAAAGCAGAGAGCCAATGTTTTCTTCTGCTGCTGAGCAGAAGTGTGGGTCCACCCTACACACCCTCAGTGGTTCCTGGACCAGGGGCACAGAAGCAGGAGGCGCTGGCCTTCTTTCCTGCTCCTGCAGGCTGTACAGCTTCATCATATTACTACTTAGAAAGAATGCGGTTCCTAACCACCTGTGCTGGCACACAGAAGGCCATGGCTGGAGGCAAGATACCATCTTAAAAACCACCAGCACCAGCACCAGCACTACCAGCACCAGCACCAGCACCAGCACCAGCACCAGCACCACCACCAGCACCTCCACCAGCACCACCACCACCAGCACCAGCACCAGCACCACCACCAGCACCAGCACCCGGCAGCTCCTTAAGCTCTGGTTTTGCTGCTGTTGTTACTGTTGTTTGTGTGTACGTTGCTACAAACCCGGTCTCAGCCATTAGCTATCCCCAGCTTCTCTTTCGCCTTTTAGTGCCATTTTTTTCTGGTCCCAGAATGAAATGTGACGAACTATTCTTGGGTTTGTTCACTATTCACATTTAGATGTCATAAATGCATTTTTCTGGATTCTAATAACCAAGCTCTATGATACCTGAGCTGACATGAAATGATCAAAGCATGAGGCCCCAGGTCCTATGTGAACTGAGTACACATCATGGCTGACTTACACTGTATGTACTCAGGAGCTGAGGAGGTTGAAGAGGCACATTGTCCTTCCGATTCTCAGCTTTGTCTCTCCTTTCACTAGCATACAAGGCATTGCTTTATAGACTAATGCTAAGTAAACACCTTTATCAGGGCTTCCAGCTTCGTCAGGAATAATCAGATGGTCTATATAGTCTGTGATTAAGTCTCCTTCTTAGTTGCAAATTGAGAAACTGAGGCAAAAAAAAAAAAAAAAAAAGAGAATTTCCTGTTTAAAGATCATGTAGCTGATTAGCCTCTGCACCTGCTATAAAAACTCACCGCTTTGCCTTCTGGGGAATCAAACGTCAGGAATCTGAGGTGACAGTCTGTTTCCAAGGGTCGTTCCAGATCATAAAGTTCTCCATTTACTTCAGCAGCTACTGCAGTGTCAGCCAGTGTTGAACTGAGCAGTGGAGGGCGTAGGGATGAAGAAAAGGAGGGTTATAATCCACAAGGACAAGAGGCTGATACCTCAGCAACCCTAAATTTGCCAAGTGGAAATAAGTCTCCAGAACAATAAACTTACTATCCTTTTTCTCAATGGATAACAGAAGAGCAGAAGACTCTGAAACTATAAAGATAAATCATCAAAGAACCCCCATCCCCCGCTGAAGAAAGGTCTTGTTATATGGTCCAGGCTGGCCTTGAATTCTGGATCTTTTGTCTCTACTTTCTGAATGCTAAGATTACAGGCCTGTACCACCATGCTTAGCAAGAAAGGTTACCCAGGTATGGTGGCTCACACCTGTAATCCAGCACTTGGGAGGCTTATGCAGGAGGATTCTCATAAATTCAAAGCCAGCGAGGCCCAGAGTGAGACTATCTCAATAAAGAGAGTGTGGAACGCAGTGCTGTGAACACCATGAGGTTTGGCTGGGTCTCACCACTATTCTGTGGCCAGAAAGTACACTTTTCCTGACTTCCATGACAATTTAAACAGCATGGTCTTGCCCTCTCTCCGCGTTCTCTTCAGGCAGCAGTTAAAGTTTACTGCTTGACTACCCTGGAAGTTCTTCTTTCTTCTCCCTCTCCCTCTTCCTCCTCCTCCTCTTTTTTGTTGTTGTTGAGATGGGTTTTTCTGTATACTCTTGGCTGTCCTGGAACTCACTCTGTAGCCCAGGCTGGCCTCGAACTCACAGAGATCCGCCTGCCTCTGCCTCTCCAGTGCTAGGAGTAAAGAACTGTGCCACCACTGCCTGGTGGGAGGTTTTTCTTTTAAAGTCAAAAAAAAAAAAAAAAAAAAAAAAAAAAAAAAAAAAAAAACTGTCCTAGAACTTGAAAGAAAAAAAAAAAAGTATGAGTAAAAGACCTAACTCAGTCCACAGGGTGCTTGCCTAGCATGCAGAAAGACCTGGGTTCGATTCCTAGTCTTATATAAACTAGAAATGGTGGTGCACACCTATAATCTCAGAGCCCAGGAAGTGGAGGCAGAAGGGTCCAGAGGGCTCAAGCTTGGGCCTCCCGGGATGTCTGCGAGGTGGTAAGGATGCTTGCTGTCGAGTCTGATGAATGAGTTCAGTCCGTGGAATCCACATAGTTGAAGGAAAGAACTTACCCCCGAAAGTTGTTATCTGACCTCCACATGTGCACTGTGGCATGCATGTGTGTGGACATGCACAGGCACACGTGTGAGTGTGCAGACAGAGACACACACACACTAAATGTAAAAAAAAATTTTTTTTTTAAAAATTTTGGAGATAAGATTTTTCTACACAGTCTAGGTTGTCCTGGAACTCACAGTATCCACCAAGCTGGCCTCATACTCCAGAGATCCACCTGTCTCTGCCTCGTGAATGCTGGCATTAAAGGCTTGCACCACCACACCCAACAAGCTTTTTTTTCTTTTCAAAGATGCTTTTTTTGGGAGGTGTAGGTATGTATTCTCCCTGGGGAGCCATTAACCATGTTTTTAGAAACAGTCTCTCATTGGCAAGAGGCTCCCCCAGCAGGGTAGACTGGCTGGTTAGACAGGATTGGGGTCTGCCTGTCTCTGCTACACACGCTGGGATTAGAAGAACATGTCACCACACCCACGCTGCTTATTTTTCAACTGAAACTACTATTTTGGGGTTGGGGATTTAGCTCAGTGGTAGAGCGCAAGGCCCTGCGTTCGGTCCTCAGCTGGGGGTGGGGCTACTATTTATTTATTGGGGGAGCACACATGCTACAGGTCCTATGGTTCAGTGGCAATCACTTAAATGACGCCTCTCCTCGACCAAAGACTAACTTTCTGATAGAAAACAAAGACAAAGAAAAATTTAAACAAAAAAGTGTTTTCTTTTCCTGACCAGGTGCAGAGAAAACAGTGGACAGGAAAAGTACTTCTTGTAGGTAGAGGATGGCTTGATACCTGATCTTCCGGGCCAGTTGGTAAGGGGTTGTGTCCCACGCAACAGCATCTACCTTCTGGCCTTCAGGAAGTGAGATCTTGATAGCCCGGGGGTTCTTCTGTGTCATCCTTGCTAACCTTTTCACCTGAGCGGCCCATAGCTCCTCAAAGAGGCCGAATCGCTCTGCCAACCAATGTGGAGGAGTCGGCACAGAGGCCTGAAGAGAAAGGCACACATTAGGTTATCGTCTCTGGCCGTATTTGCAAACGACTCCGCAACGCGGATGGTGGGGGCTGTGGAGGTCTAAGTAGCCTAGGTCTTAGGTCGGGGACTCAAGGGGACCGCACATTCCAGAGCGGGGCTGCAGGGCCCGGGGGAGACTGGACAGCCTGCACCCTGGACTCCGCTGGGCCGGACGGAGCTTTGCGTACCTCATGCACTGTGTGGAGCTCGCAGCCGCGGAACCCCGGGAGCGGGAGCCCGAGCCGGCGCCACCTCAGACAGAGGCCCATGCCGCCTCAAGTCGGTGCCTCCTTGCTCAGATCGCCGCTTCTTCCTCACCAGAGTCCTCATTGGCTTCGGAGCCGATAATGTCCCTTCCTATTGGATGAAGTAGCCGCCACTCCGGTCAGGTACCACCCCCAGGAACTCCGCCGAGCCAAGTCCCGCACAGCAGCAGTCGCTCTGGGAAAGGTTCCGGTTGACCGGAAGGTGGAAGCTGTTGCACATACCTGCAGCCTGATGCCCAAAGTGGCAGAAAGGTGTCCAACTTTGAGGACAGAGGCAGACATTCTGAAGGCAAGAGTGAGAGGAAAACAGGAGCGGCAGTTAGTCATTTTCCTTTAATCATAAAATTTCTTAAACATTCTTAAAGCAGGCAGGAAACAAGAGCACAGACACTGGAATTAAACGTCTAGTGTAAACGCTGGATCTGGCATTAACTAAGTAGTTTTTGGTAAACTGTTTCTGTATATATATCTATAAAACAATTAAAAAAAAGTATCTGGTTCAGCTGGGTGGCGGCGGCGGCGGCGCACTCCTTGAACCCCAGCATTTAGGAGGCAGAGGCAGGAGGATCTCTGAGAGTTCGAGGCCAGCCTGGTCTAGAAAGCGAGTTCCAGGGACAGCCAGAGCTATTACAGAAAAGCCCTGTCCTGTCTCTGGGACAGCGGAGCAGTATCTGCTCCAATTGTTGAGGTACATCTGATGTAAACAGCTGAACTCTCAGTGTTTGGTATATGGTAACGAGCATCAGCTGCAAGATGCAATTACCACTAGACATAACTCTAAATCTGAAACTACCTGCAGATGCCATTCCATGAGCCCTTCATAGTCATGGTGGAGGGACTTGAGAGACATCCAGATGTGGATTTTAATTTCTATCGCCACCGTGTGTATGAAGTATCTTTGTGGGCATGGGCAGCAGTGTTGTGAGGGTCAGATGCCAACTTTCTGGAGCCAGCTCTGTCCTTTCACCTTATGTGGGTTCTAGGGATCGAACCCAGGTGGCCAGGCTTGGGCAGCAAGTGCCTTGATCTGCTGAGCCATCTTACTGGTCCCAGACACAGAATTTAAAAACCACAGAAGGTAGTTTAACGTCAAAAAGTGCTGATGGATCTAAGGCTTGCACACTTCCAGCATGCGATGATCACTCTATAGTTTACTCCCAACAGACTCCCTGGTCACCTTAGAGGCTTTCGACTGTGTGTCCTTACACTGGCTTTGTTCCTGCTATTACAACTCCAGCCTCCATCTTCCTTTATTCTTCTCCATTAAATCGAGGGTACAGGGCTAGCTCTATTTAATTAGCTTTACACAGTAAAAACAGAAACATGGTCAGATGTGTGGAGAAGCATAGAGGGAAGTGAACTTGTTAGCACCTGTTGAGGTACAATTAGTCCCCTCACCTGGGGGTGGGGACGCTCAGTCCATTCCCAGACTGCAGTGGTGAGAGGATCAAGGGGTCTTGTGGAAGAGTTGTCAGATAAAGATGCTTAACCTGGGCTTCCAGAGAGGCCCAAAGTTCTGTCTGGGGAGGGCAGCTGACTTGAGTCATAGGGCACTCTGGGGCTCCATCTTCTGATATGTTAGACATCCTGAAATACAAAGAAAGAGACAAGGCTGTGGGGAGGAAGATTCATGTGTGTTCTTGTGGTCAGAGCACAGTGTCTCAATAGCATTCAGAAAGGATGGGAATGGCAGACCAAGATTTCCTTGTGCTGTAGCAGAGGCATGGTAGGTGCTCAATAAATAATCACGGAGTTAAGTATGCACTGGTCACATACTGACTGGAAACTACCTTTTGACACCATTTTAACTATTATTCCACTATGCTTTTTGCTAGGGGTGACCGAGGGAGGCCACCTGGATGACAGCTCCTTACACTCATCCTTCAAGATTTACTGTGTGCAATGCACTGGGCTGATGCTGATTGATCAGCTACCACATCATCACGTCTGTAACTGGTATTGCAGTAGAAGGAATGTTGTCTTATTCCCTCACCCATTGTAGCAAACCAGGCAGCTAAGGCCAATACATTTTAATTATTGATTCTCCTAGTACATGCCTCGGCCTCAGGGAATTTTAAGCCTTTAGTCTACCTGGAAAACATCTCTGCAACTTTTTTTTTTTTTTTGCCCACCCCACTCCTGCCTGAATCCTGGGGGGCAGCACTAGTTCATGATTCCATCTCATTCCTAGAACAACTCGGTCAGTAGTGTTCTTTTGTTCCCTTTCAACCATGGAAAATGATCCTAAGGCCAAATCGTAGTCTGTCCAAACCCACAGCCTCGGTTGCTCACAGCCACAATGACTCTCTTAAGGCCAGATTACTCATAATGGATCGTGCTTGCTAACATGGACTTGCTTCCTTTTCTTTCCTGAGGCACATGACTCAGACTCTTGTGGCCAAAAAAGACTTTTAGAGTGCAGAGGCCCTATGAAGAAAAAGTCCAAGGCGGTGTTCTTCTAACTTGCCTCTACGGACTGGTTACAGAAAATGAATAAATTAGAGTGGCCCAAAAAAGTGTAAGGAAAATCTGCTAAAGGACATTCTAGATCCTTAATCAAATTTTAGGAACTTCTCAGCTCTCTAGTCTTAGACCTCCCCAGTTGGCTTAAGTTTTGGCAAAGGATAGTATTGTCTTTATAGTTTTAAACTACTTGCAACGATCTCCAAATGAGTACTTTTCATTTATCAGGTCAGCACATAGCCCTCAACTCCATCTTAGCTCTTAGAGGCAAATTCTGTTTACAGGCGCCCACAATGTGAAGTCTTTGCCACTTTTTCCTGGGGACACTGGGGCTGAGCCTCACAAATAAGAACTTTGCCACTCTTACAGCTCCAGCTCATTAAGCAAATGCTGGGGAAGTCAGGTTTAGATAAATGATTAGTAGTATCTGTGAAAGGCCTAACATGGGACCAGTTTTATACTTTCCTAATCCCTACTGCCCTCAGTAAGGACGTGAGTCTTGAGTAGGGCAAAGGGCTCTAATATGAAAGGAGAGGAGAGGAACAACTGCATGCTGTCAATGTCCTTTCTTCCCATTCTCACAGACACCCCAAGAAAAACATAGGAAGAATCAGGTCTTTTCTTTTCTCCAGATCAGTTGACAAAGGACTTGAATATCATATAAATACAAGAGAATACAATAAGAAACAAAAATTTCTAGAACGTTTAGTTTGCTATGAACCTAAACAAGTCCAGGGTATACTGGCTTAGCCAACCTCCTTTTGAGTGAGACACTAACAGATGTGGCTTTTGTTCCTCAGTTGGCACTACATCTCTCCCTACACCTCCACCTATCTTCTCCCGCCTAGGAGAGAACAAAGGGACAAGGAAAACAAACAAAAAAGGGGAGAGGCTGGGACACATTAGTGTTAGCATGAGGTCCTGAGTACACACACACACACACACCAAAAAACAGAAAGAAAACAAACAAAAATTCAACCAAATCCCAACCCAATCCCTTGTTCCTCACTCAGGGCCTTTTAAGTGCTAAGCAAATGCTCTACTACAAATTAGCCCCACACATCCCCACAAAAAGAAAACATGAAAACCAACTTTGCAACCAAGGTAAGTTTTTCTTTTCACAAGTAACTTGGAAGACTAGTTTTGTACCACTCTGTCCTGTTCTCCCCTTCTCCCCAGAACAGGATGCTTGCTTTATTGACAGCTTACAGGTGACCATCTAGAAGCCTTGTCTTTACAGCCTCTGTGAGTTACTCCTCAACTATTGTGGACAGCAACTGATCAGACTTGTCTGTAGTTACTCATAAGCAAGTATGAGAAACACCCTAATACCCCCAAACCCATTCTGACGATGTTACTGTCTACACACAAGAGATGGTAGCTCATTCCTGCTGTATAAAATTGGCCCGAATAAAACAAGCTGAGGGAGAGGGGAGCAGAAGTCATGTAGTTTTCAATAATATGCCCAGAGGTCAACGAGAAGACTAAAAGATGTTGCTTCTTCGGGGGCAGAGTGCCTGGGTGATCAGCTGAGCTCTTAAGTGGAGACAAGGAAGAAAGGTGAGTCAGATTACAGAGTCAGTGTAGTGGTACACCCTGGGAGCTGGGTGTGCTGCCATTTCTGAGGTCTTGTGACACATGGAACTTCAGGAAACCAGGGCTGCTCTTCAGAGCCTTCTACCCTGCCAGTGACCCAAGCCTGGCCCAGATGAAGTGACCATCCCTTGTGATCCCTTGAAGCCTACATTCCATTTATTAAGCCTCACTGGTTATGAAAAAGGATGGAGTAAGAGAGAAGGGCGAAGTATGGTTTCCGCATGACAGGGCAATCACCAATATGTGACCAAGGACAGATAGTTGACCAGAAGGACCCTTTCCCACACATTCCCCTCAATTCTCTGCTTGCTTACATAAGCTATGGGTTTGATGCTCGGCACTGCAAACTTAACAAACAGGACTGCCTTTTTCTTGGTTCCCAACTGTACATACAATATTTGGAAAACACACAAATAATCCATACAGTATATCCCATGTCATTATTGGTCACTCCCTGAGCACCTTGATCTCATCCCACCCTTTACAATACAGAGGATCAAACAGAACACCCATGAGGCCATGAAGAGCTTACAGGCTCAGAGAGACTTCAGCGACCACAAGCGCACATGTCAAAGAGGACGGCTGGATAAGTTCAATGTGAGAGGGGAAAAGTTAACCACACAACCAAGAAAACCATAGTTTATTAAACTGGAAAACAAAATATTGGAGGCAATTTTCTTTTTTCCAAAAAGCTGGGAAAAGTTAAGTGCAAGTGGTATAAAGAAAACAGACGGGTGATTTTCGGAACATATGCCTTAGATACGTGTGGGTACGTATACCACTCTGTCCTTCCCCGGGTGAAAAGCCAATCCAGTGGCATCTTCAGGGCTATCCCCCAGCTTTTCTTTCTGCATTCTGTCGCCTGTTTCTCCTTTGCCCTGGACAGTCATGCTGCATCTTCGATGGAGGAAATTTAGCATCTCTAACCACAGGTCTGTGCTACAAAGCTGCAGTTTTGGCTCCTGGAGAAGTCATTTCTGTTTGCAGTCACCAGAGAAGCCAGGGGCCCTTAGTCAAAGCCTCAGTCTCAAAGAAAAATGTCAAACCTTTAGAACTAGTTATTTTATTAAATGATATTAATACACATTCCAAAGGATTTCATTGTTGTCGCCTCTAAAGCATGTACTTGTTTTCCACACTGAACACGTGAGAATATCAATCCAACATATCTATTTTTTTTTTAAATCTTAACAGATGTGCCCACCAATTAAAAATATGGAGGTGGGGGGGGAGCAGTAATTTACAGCCGATTCAAACCCTAACAGCTGAAGCCTAACTGCATCAACAGGTACCGTTAGGACTGAGTGGGTATTCTGCAGTAAGAAAGCTGAGCCTATTCGCATTGTCTAGATAGGCTTGCTGTACCATACACATCACGGTTTCTGGTATCAGAAAGGGTCAAAGTCCTACACTGCTCATAGCACCCTCCAGGGAATCAAACTGAGTTCTGTTGACCTCTATTCTTGGGAGGGCAGAGAGGTGCAGGGAGGAGCTACCATCTAAGCTGACTGGAGAGTAAACTCTCAGAAAACCTTGAAGGATCCTATTTCTGATCTAGCATCACTGAATTCTGTGTGGTACTAGTGTATTCATAGAATTCTTTGTCTGTGGTTTTACAAGGAGCACCAAGGAGCACCAAGGACCTTAGTGACAACTACTAATTCTGCTTCATATGACTCATGTCCTTGCTAAGACACACTATGTTGTGCATTCTTTAAAAAATATCTTGTTTATTTTTTTTAAACTCAGGGTGAAATACAAAAGTCAGAGCATGGTACGGAGTTTAAATCACAGACACGGAAAGAATAATATCCCTTGTTTTATCTTTATGAATACCAGAAATGTCTTTTGTTGCACTATATCACATATATACAGTTGTCTTCATTTACTGTTGTAGACAGATTTCCTTAAAATATCTGACAGCTTCATACGATCCTCATTTCCACCCTGAAACACACTCAAGATTTTGTGGCAAAAACAAAACAAAAACATCCCCAAAAAAACCCAACCCCTGGTTAGTCCATCCTTGAACTGTACAAAGTATCCCTTCATGTATTGGCCATTATGCTTTTCAGGACAATTATCTTGCTTCACCATTCCAGAAACCACTTTCCTGATACTCCATGCTTTCTTAGAAAATCAAATGGTCAGAGAGCCTTTTCAAGTAAACAGTATGTTTAGCTTAAACAAGAGCGGTAGAAAGAATTCACATTCTTTTGTTCTAGACTGAAACACCCCCACTTAAAAAAAAATCAATTCTTAAAGTCACAATTCCCCTGCCCCACCCCCATTCTGTTTGATGCTTTTATTAATAAACAAATGTCTGAAGACTCAACATAACTCTACTTCTTTTGCTTTGCTATGCTATATACCCAATCCCCTCACAAGGTCATGGTGTCATGTATTTTTGTGGGGAGAACTACAGGGCCGAGAGGCTTGAGAAAGGAAAAAAAGAGGAGCTGGCTCAAAATGGGATGTGCACGAGGAAAATGTCTAGCTGCAATGCACCCTTACAGAGAACACAGAGCCCGGACCATGACGGACAGCCTTTCTTCTGAAAAGTGGTTTGTTCTGAGACAAAGGATTGTCTTTAACCATGTGCTGCACTTTCCTCCATCTTTGCTACCCCACTGAGGAATTCAAATCACTCCTTACTTCCTTATAGTTCTATTCTAACTTGCTAAAATTCCTTCAAAAGCTCCACACATTGTTTTACACACCTACCTGGAGACTATTAGCGTTTACCGTGGTGAACACACCAACAGAAATTGTAGTAAGCAGTATGTGCTTCCCAGATAAAGATAAAAGCACTCCAAGCACAGTGATTGTCTTTCCCCTAAGTATTAGATGCAGAAACACAAACAAGCCTTTCAATGCAGGAAAGCAAGCTCTTCCCTCCATGGCAAGGACTCAGGTAAAACATCTATCAGTGGACAGGAAGGGCTGGAGGTGGGTACTGAAAACATCAAGGTGCTATCTGCTGAGGGCCATCTTGGATTTCTCAGGACCCCACTTGCTCTGTGAAGATGGCCAGCAATACCCACCTGTCTCTAAGACACACCTGCAGAGTAGCACTTAAAGATACCACTCATCTCCGCTGAAACAGCAACAACAGCGGTGAATACATGAATGAGATGGGAAAAATCTTAAAGACAAAATATTTCCCTTTCTCTAGTAGTTAATGTTTGCAGAAAACCACCACTGAGGCACCGTAGTAAAAAGTGTCTAATTAAACATTTAAGAAGGCAGGGAAAATATTTTACCTACACCTGTTTAACGATTTAGTCAGAATTAAGAACCGAGGGAGAACAAGTCAGGGAAAGCAGGGGTCAAGGGCTCAGAACAGATGTGTAGAACCATCCAAACGCTTCCCGGTTCCTTGTTTACAAAGGACAGTGGGTCACACAGCACCTTTAAATGATCCCTTCCCTAGCTTTACACAGTGATGAATGATCTCATTTTAATATTGAAATTATATTCCGTTCTTTTTTCATTTAAGGAAGAGACTTTTCTTTTTTCTTTCTTTTTGAGACAAAGTTCCACTATATAGTTCACGCTGGCCTCAAATTTGCCATTCTCTAGTCCCAGCCTCCCAGGGCTGGGGCTGTGGGTGTGTACCACCACACCCAGCCAGAGAAAACTTTCTACTACACAGAATGAAGCTTGTACTGCCTCAGATTCACTGTCTGGTAATAGTTCAGAAGAGGGTGCTTAAAAAACAAAAGATAAAGAACTCCCTTTCAACATGCCTTTAGAATAAAGCAAATACACCTGGCAGGCCCCAGACTGCCCACATTTTGTCCTTCTGCAAACACCTCTTGGCCTTCAGCAGGGGAGAGAACACACAGAAGGGAGCCAAGCTGGTCACAGAAGCTGCTTAGCTGGAGAGGGACAGAGACAGGGACCCTCCCACTGCTATTAGCAAGGCCAAGCCCCAAATGACACCCCAACATTGCACATGTTATTACCTGTACTGACCGAAGTTTTATTTCAAATGTAAGTTATCTCTCCAATAGATGAGATAAAATATTGTTTACCTCCCCACTCCCGAAACCCCCAGCCAAATGAAGTGACTTTGGTTATGTTTACTTTTTTTTTTTTTAAGAAAGAAGAAAAGGAAAAAAGAAAAATACAAACAATTTGGGAAAGGTCCTAAGTGCAGGAGAGAGGACTAGATAATAGTAAACTGTCACCAGTATGCTTTCTGAATTTGGAAGGGAGGCCCTTCATTAAAAACAAACAAACAAACAAAATCAAGAGAGGAAACAAAAACAAGAAACCAAACTGCTACTTCCAATGCTCTCTAGACTGTTCAAAATGCCTTTCCCTGATTTCCATCAGTACCTGGGAGGGAAGAATGGGCGTTTTGGCGCAAAGAACGGAGGGCCTCTAACAAAAGGTGGCCGGGGTCTCTTTAGACTGTGGAATGGGTCTCTGCCGAGAAAAGCTTCCCTAGGCCGAAAGTCTGGCCGGGGACTCCGTAAAATCATACCACTCCGGCCGATGGCGTCTCTGTGGGGGGGGCCCAAGGGAAGGCCGCCGCTGCTGCTGCCGCCTCCCCCACCTCCTCCAAGGGTTGGGCCCAGGTGCTCCAGAGGGTGGGAGGGTAGGCTCAGGCTTTCTCGTGCCCGGCTAAGACCAGGGCCATTGAGGTCCCTGGGTCCTGTGAGCACCCCGAAATGCTCAGCCAGGGTCCCTTGAAGGAGGGAACTATGGTCCTTGGGAAAAACTGCCACAGGCCCAGTCACTCCATGCTCTGGCAGTGGTGGAGTTGGGAAAGGTACGACCCCAGAGACCCCAGGGTGGTCAACAGGGGGTGGAGGAGGGGGCGGGGTAGCAAAAGGGACAGCACTCCCACCACTGCTGCTAAGCTCCCCGGGGGGTGGAGGAGGGGGCGGGGGAGGGAAGGGAACTCCGCTGTGCTCTCCAGGAGGAGGTGGTGGGGCAGCATGGGCCAGAGTTGCCTCCTTTGTAAAGGGGTTCGAAAGATCCACCGGGGGCAGATGAGTGGGTGCCTCTCGAGAGAAGATACCACCATGATCCTTAGGAGGGGCAGGTGGGGCAGATGATGGCCCCACTGGCTCTCTTTGGAAGGGTGTCCCATGTTCCAAGGGGGATGGGGGGAGATGATGCTCAAATGTTGAGTTGAAACTGCTGGAATGAAAGCTGGAGACACTCTCCTGAAACTGGGGTGCCCGTTCCTTGTATGGCGTTGTCTTAAAGCCAGTGAGGCCTCCGCTGCTCCCACCCCCAAGGGATGCCAACTCAGAGGCACTTGAGGGACCATTGTCAAAAGAGCTGCCTGGTGTGCTCAGATCAAACCACCCTCCTCTTGAGACCTCACGCCCATGTCCTCTATTCCCCTTCCCAGGAAGGCGGATGGACTCTACAGTCTGTATCGGCTCCCCTGACGCCCTCCTATTGGCTGCGTTATGATAGCCCAGAGTTTCTATGGGGGCCCCCTTTTCTTCTGTGCTGTCAGGCAAGTCTAAACAGGAGGAGGAGACTCGGGTTTCTATGCGATAGTGTTCTTCTTGTTGCTGGTCAGGTAGGCTGGTAGGCAAGGTAGGCTGGGTGAGGTTTGACAGACTGACACCATCACTTGAAGTACCCTTGTTGGGGGTCTGGCCAAAATGCTTATCATCTGAGGGTTTGCGTGAGGCGTTTTTAAGCATATTCTTAAACTCAATCGTCGATGTGGTGGAAATCGTGGAGGCCAGGACTTTCTCCACGCCTGATGTGGGTGGGTGGCCCGTTGGAGCAGCAAGGGTATTCTGCGAAGAGAAAAGGGAACGATGTGGGACTGAGTGAGGAGAGTCTGGGTACTGCTTCTGTGGCAAAGTGAGATGCCCAGTGGTAGACTGAGACAAGCTACTGTGGTTGGAATCAGGGGTGAAAAACGAATCATTCTTACTCGGTGATGGTGACCGATCAGACCCAGGTTCATTCCCTCTTATGCTGAAGGCACCAAATAGCCCAGGGGGAGATGAGAGATGGTCACAGTTCTCACTAGAGTCTAGGAGGGCCCTTACAGATGGAGGGAAGGCAGACTTTACCCCAAACTCTTGGGCCCTGTGGTTATAACTGGACAGGATTGGCTGGTACTCGGTAGCGTCAGAAAGCTTGCTTGACTTTAGGATGGATTTGGCTGGTTTCTTCTCTAAGTTCATCATGGCAGAGGGTGGAGGCCCTGAATACTCAAAATCTCGATAATCCTCATCTTCCTGGAAAGAAGTATCAGGGAAGAACTTTTCCTGTGAAGAATCCATCAGGGAAGATGGTCTCTCGACTCCCTCAGACGGCTGCTTGTAGGGAGAGTCACTGGCTAGGCCAAAGGGCCGATATGTAGACACAGAATTGGGGAGCTCTTGGGGGTAACTTTCATCTCTTCCAGGGGGTGGTGATCTTGTACTGCTGGGTGTTGAGGAACCAGGGCTGATGATCTTAGACAGCAGGGACATAGTGTCGACGCTGCTGGACGTGGGCTTGTCCATCATTTCATCCTGGGTGGGTGTCCCACTCCGTTCGTCCCGAACAGGGGTTCCATCAATGTTGTCAGCCGAAGTGCTAGTGGGACCACGCTGGAAGTCTGAGGAATGGCTCTCCGACGGGGCACTGGATCCCAAACTGCTCAGGATCGGGATGTTTAAGTTTAAGCCACTGAAACCAGGATTACCTTTTAAGAAGTTGTGGATCTTCATTTCCAGGCTTGGGGAAGTGGACTCTGATTCCAGCTTTGGCTTGGAGACCTCTGAGGATTGGCACATGGCAACTTCAGGAGGTGGGGCAGCAGGGTTAGTACTGTGGGCCCCTGTGAATCCTAAAGAACTGGACGGCAATTTGAAAGTAGTGCTTGGGAGCGCTGGGCTCTGGCCCACGGACGCCTTGCTTGCTGAAGTCGAAGAGACTTCAGCAGTTGAAGAATTAGGAGAATAGCTGAAGCTTTTGGAAATAAAGGACTGCGTATTGGAAAGCAGGTTTCGCCCCTTTATGGTAGAGCCTGTGGTGCTAGCAGGGGAAGCTGTAGAGCTCTGGGATGTAGCTTCACTGGCTGGCACTGGGTTCCCAGTAACACTCTGAAGTAAAGATGACAGGCCTGCAGAAACACAGATCAGCAGGGTTAAAAAGAACAACTACCCACATCCTAATGCAAACAAGGCTGGCTTATTAGATACTATCATTCACTCTGGTGGGAATCAGATGGATTTTCAAATATGGAATTAAAAGGACTCCAGACTAAACAGGCAACGTCTGGATGTCACAAAAAACATCGGGCCTATTTATCAACCTAAGACAGCAAAGCATTCAGATATTTCCAGGACAATCCAGACACAAGTCCAGTAATAAAAGGTCACAGGAAAGAGGGATTTTTAATGTCAGAATCATTCATAGCTTAAACAAAGCAAAGCAGGAGTGGAACGGAAGAAAATTCTTCTTAACACAACATTCTAAGCCAGTATCTGTGTCTGAGCTGTAGAACTGCTCTAAACACAATGAATATTCCCACCTTTCCATCCTTCACAATTTACTCCAATATGTTAGCATGCACTGTTGTTTTCAAGAAGAACATACACAAAATTCAGAAATCTGCTTCAATAGGGAATACTTTTTTCAAGAAGTCTATCTCTTGCTAGATTAGAATCACACTAAAATCATTTTGTATGTGTATGGGTGTCTGGCCCTCCGACCCTCCTGTACGTCTCTGTACCACAGGAATGGAGGAGGTCAGGAAAAAGTACTGGATCCCCTGGAACTGAAGTTACCAACAGCTGTAAGCTATGTGGGTGCTGAACATTCTCTCTCCAGTCCTGTCTTTTTAATTTAATTTTATTTTATTTACTTTTTCATTTTATGTGCATTGGTGTTTTGCCATGGGTGTCAGATCATTTGCCATGGAATTACAGACAGTTGTGAGCTGCCATGTGGGTTCTGGGAATTGAACCTGGGTCCTCTGGAAGAGCAGTCAGTGCTCTTAACCACTGAGCCATTTCTCAGCCCCAGTCCTGTTTCTTTTATTTGGGGGGGGGGGAGTGGGGGGTGGTGGTGGGTGATGACTCTCATATAATCCAGGCTGGCCTTAAACTCTAATCCTCTTGGTTCCACCTCCTTAATGCTGGGATTTTAAGTGTGTACCATTACACCCAACTTTTTCCCCCCTTTAAAATTCCAACTTATTTATGTACTTATTTATTTTTGAGGCAGAGCTCAACTACATAGCTCTGGCTGGCCTGGAACTTGCTATATAGACCAGGCTGGCCTTGAACTCATGGAGCTCTGCCTGCCTCTGCTTTCTGAATACTGAGATTAAAGGTACATGCCACTACAGTCTGACTGTCTTTTTTCTAAATTATTTTTAGTTATATTTGTGTAATGAATGCCATGTGTGTTCAGGAGCCTGTAGAGGATGAAAGAAGGCATTAAATGTTCTGGAGCTGGAGTCACAGGTGGTTGTAAGCTACCAGATGTGGATGCTGGGAACAGAAGCTGGGCCCTATGCAAGAGCAGGACATGCTCCAACTGCTAGGCCACTGTTAGAGTCCCTTTTTGGTTTTCTTCTAGTTTTTTTTTTGAGACAAGGTGTTGCTATGAAGGCCAGGCTATCCTCAAACGTTCAATCTTCCCTTCTCTTAAAAAATGTGGGGATTACACAGGTGCATCACAGAGACAATGCCCTCAGGACCAGGTCTGTCTGTAAAAGACAGCAGTGACAAACAGAAACAGGCACCACGAGGACTACAAACCAGACCAGCAGAAGTGCTCATCTTTTCCTACAAGAATGCACAGTTCCTGTTGTATAGCTAGGAAAACCCAAGGATTATCAATTAGTACAAATTTCAATGATGAGATTCAACCATGTACACCGACTGACAAACCTCAGAACCATGGAAAAAGAATTCAAAGTGCTCCTGAAAATGAAACAAAACAAACCCTGGATCTCCTTACATATAGCTAGAGGGACTCAAACTCAAGATATGCCTGCCTGCCAAAATTACAAATGTATACTTCAATGTCCAGGCAGAAAATAGTCTAGAAGACAAAAAGCTGAAAAGAAACTAACATAAGATCATATTCAGCCAATCATACTTTGTCAAGTTTACTCACTTTCTAGTCATAAATGAAAATTCCAATTCTTACTAAATCTACCAAAACTATCTTTTGGTAATGAAACATCTAAAGAAAATATTCCTGATACTTTAGTTAGTGCTTCTTCAAAATATCAAATTAAAATCGTATATACTAAGGGATTAATTTTTTTTTTAAATTTCCCTTGACTTCCAATTTTTAAAATTAATTCTGTACGTGCACATGCACATGTGGTACCTACACGTGGAAGCCAGAGGTCAACCTCAGGTGTCGTTTCCCCAGGAGCTATCCACCTATTTTGAGGCAAGTTCTCTCACTGGAACTGGGGCTAACTGATCAGCCATGTCGGCTGGCCAGCAGTTTTCTTCTGTCCCGACTTCTCTGGTGCTATGATCACAAGCACATGACCCCAGCGTGGATGTCAATGTGGGTGCTGGTGACTGAGCTCTGGTCCCACGCCTGTGCAGAAAGCAGTCACCACCTGAACAACTCCTAGAGTGAACTCAAGCACCTGGGCCTCCTCAGGCCATAGTCACTATATGGCACATGTCAGTACACTTCCCTTCACCCTCCTCTCCTACTGTCCTCCCTTTTGGTAGTCACTTCTCTGCAAACAGCGATTCCATCTGCTTTCATGGCACACCTACTTCACCCCAACCAAGATCTTCTCTTTCATGAATCTCTGTTTTAACATCTACATAGACATAGACACAATTCACTATGCCTTTAAGAGAAAATATGGGTATTTATTTTCTTTTTGTGTCTGGCTTACTCTGCTTAGCGCAGTAATCTCCAGTTACACCACTTCCCTGTGAATGTTGGGTTTTTCATACTCTTCATAAGGCTGAATTAAATTAAATGTGCATATGTGCACATTTGATCTATTTGTGGATGGGTATCTAGGCTGGTTCCATTGATTACTAAAAGGAAGGCAACATTAACAAAGACACACAAGAACCTCTGAGGTGTGTTCATTTGAGCTCTTCAGGTGTAGACCCAGGAGCAACTGTATCTGAGCTCTATTTTCAGTCCAGAAAGTTCACCCTGACTTCCACGGTGTCTATACTTATTTACAAACCTACAGCACCAGACACACATTTTACTATTATTATTGCTTTTGCTTCATATGAGCTAAGAAAGTGCTCTACACTGAGCTACACTCCTCGCTCAGGTCCATCTTTTGGAGACAGTCTTGCATTGTGCCCTGGGATGCACTAGGACTTGCTCCTTAGCCTACACTGGCATAAGTTGTGATCCTTCTGCCACTGCCTCCCAGGTGGGAGTCACATGTACCATGCCTATCCTTTGATTATTTATTCTTTTGTTTTTCGAGACCAGATATTCTGTAACTCACCATACAGACCACACAGGCCTGAGACTCACAGAGATCCACCTAACCATGCCTCCCAAGTGCTGAGATTAAAAGCATTTGGCACTACATCCCACTATTTATTTGTTTTCTCAAATGGGCATTTGCTACATAGCCCAGGCTAGCCTCGATAATCCTGTCCAAATGCTGGGATTACAGACGTGAGGTATATGTGATTTTTACAAAGAGATTCAGTGTTATATTTCAGATACTGCGGGACATGTTCTTCATGTCCACTGTTTTTCAAAGGTAGACACTGTCAGGCCAGTGAGACAGCTCGGCAGGTAACACACTTGATGCCAAGCCTAATGACCTGAGTTGAATTCTCAGCACCCACACTGTAGAAGGAGAGAACCAATTCCCACAATTGTCCTTTGACCTCCATAAGCAATGAAGCTCATGTACCCCACCCCCACCAATAAATAAAAAAAAGTAGATTTCTGTAATATGTAAAATTCTTTTCTGTCACTTTACTACATCTCTTTCATCTCAACAAGCTATAAAGTCTTTCTTTTGAAAAATTGTCAACAGGATTATGGATGACAAAAACAGAACAAAGTTCTAAAAAATTTTTTTCTTTACTTTCTTTTTTTTTTTGTTTTTTTGTTTTTCAAGACAGGGTTTCTCTGTGTAGTTTTGGGGCCTGTCCTGGATCTCGCTCTGTAGACCAGATATACAGGACTCAAACTCACAGAGATCCACCTGGCTCTGCCTCCTGAGTGCTGGGATTAAAGGTGTATGTCACCATCGCCTGGCTCCTTTTTTTTTTTTTTTTTTGAGACAAGGTTTCCAAACTCAGATCTGCCTTCCTCTGCTTCCCAAGCGTTGGGATTAAAGGTGTTAAAAAAAAAAAAAATTGTACTCTGTGAGCAGTGGTAGCACAAGCCTTTAATCCCAGCACTCAGGCAGGAGGACAGCCTGGTCTGTAGAGCAGAAAGGACCCTAAGATACAATGATGCATCTACGTGGAAAAACGAAGGAATGACTTTAAATTTTTGTTTGTTTGTTTGTTTGTTTTTTGAGACAGGGTTTCTCTGTGTAGCCCTCCCTGTCCTGGAACTTGCTCTGTAGATCAGGCTGGCCTCAACTCAGAGATCCACCTGCCTCTGCCTCCCAAGTGCTGGGAGTAAAGGCGTGGGCCACCACTCCTGGCTGACTTTGAAATTTTTACTACATCTACAGGATGGTGGTAGAAAAGGAGAACTTGGAAGCAGTGGAATCTCTCTTGAGTTGTACCAGATGAGCTGTTGTATATTACCAAACTTTTTTTTGGTAAAAAAAAAAAATAAAAATAAAAAATCTGATAACAATAAAACGGGCTGGAGAGATGGCTCAGAGGTTAAGAGCACTGGCTGCTCTTCCAGAGGTCCTGAGTTCTACTCCCAGCAACTACATGGTGGCTCAAAACCATCTGTAAATGAGATCTGGTGCCCTCTTCTGGCCTGCAGACATACACGCTGGCAGGACACTGTATACCTAATAAATAAATAAGTCATTAAAAAAAACAAACAAAAAACTACAACACAAAAATAGAATCCCACTGTAGCCTAGGCTAGCCTATAACTTGAAATCTGAGTTTCCTAAGAACTGGGATTGCTGGGAACATCAATTCCTGACTGCTAATTCTAATAGACAGGGGTTTCATATGATCACTGAATGGTATTTAGTTGTGTAAAATAAAATTCTGTATTTGAAGATCAACCCAGAACAGTTTGGGAAAGAGAAAGGAATACTTACCTACACTGCTCTACTCATACAGCACAAGGTTCCTCACTAGCAACACAGACATTCTAGACTACATACATCCTGTGGCTGGAGACCATGCTATGCATTACAGGATATTTAACATCTGTCTGACCCGGTTTCACAATGCTGCACTGTTCTGGAATCTATAATTAATTGCATAATTATACTGAAATGCTTAAGAAGGGGTTGTTGTAGGTACCTGGAAAGTAAGATTTGAAAGATCAGGTATGATTCATGAAAAATTAAAGCAGTTTTATGTACAAGACATAACTAGGAAAGCCAAAAAGAGAAGTTGAAATGAGGTAGAGATTATAGACAGAAGAAGGGGAAAAAAAGATATAGGTCAACATGAGACCTAAACACGCACCAAGTGTGGTGGCGAACTCCTTTAATCCCAGCACCTGGGAGTCAAGAGGCAGGTGGATGTCTATGAGTTCAAAGACAGCCTGGTCTACAGAGCGAGTTCCAGGATAGACAGAGCTACACAGAAAAATCCTGTCTAGAACGCCCCCACAAAACCAAAAATCTATACTAAGAGCTGGGATTAATGTAACCCCCAGGGGTGCCATAGTGCAGGTCAGAGTATTAAATAATCAAGAAATCTGGTTTTTAGTCTCAGATCATCACACATCAGACAGACTTATGACCTTAACCAACCATATTACCTCACTGAGTCTAGTTTTCTTACCTGAATGGGAGGTAATAGACTAGATAATATTTATGCTGTTTTAGTGTTGACATTTTCAATTCTATAAATGCCACCTCTTAAGTGGTAACTATAAAGGCAGTAATGAGTTAACTATACTGTACATTTCATGGCTTTGGATTCCTTAGAGCTAGAATCCAAGATTACACCAGAGACGAACATTCAATTCAAGTCCCTCTGGCACATGTCCGTTTACCTTGGAGTGCAGGGGCTGACTGTGTCTGGGTTTTAGAAAGAGCAGAGAGAATGCTCTCTGGGGTGATCTCCACCTTTGAGAGGATATTTGCCAGAGGGTTGTGAGATGTTGTTGTGGCAGGTGCAGGTGTTTTCAGGCCACTGGTGAGGTTGCTGGGACTGGTAGGCGTTCCTGGAGAAGGTCTTGATGCAGAACTGACCCCTGGTGGCAGAAAGATGAACTCAAGAAAATGCAATACTCCATTCATGACACTTTCCACTCAATGAATGATTGTTTAATAGTAATTCTTGTGACTGATCTACAAATAGTGCCCATTTGACACATACAAAGAAAAACACCTGAAAATATGAACTGTTCTATTTGGAATAGTCTTAAAACAAAGAAGCACTATGTTATTTTCACGCACATTGGTTTTAGGAGCAGCAACCAGCACAGACCAGGCAACCTACTTCTACTGATGGTATGACTGGGTGTATATGGGGTGTGGTGGTGGTATTATGGGATCAGAGGCACTACCACTACAGAATGCAGCCACTATGAGTCTATGTTATTGGCAAGGGTTTTTCTATTTTTTGTTTTTTTTTGAGACAAGGTTTCTCTGTGTAGCCCTGTCTGCCCTGGAACTCGCTCTGTAGACCAGGATGGCCTTGAACTTACAGAGATCCGCCTGCCTCTGCCTCCCGAGTGCTGGGATTCAAGGTGTGCACCACCACTGTCTGGCGGCAAGGGTTTTTCTTTTGAAACAGCCTTTTAAATGACATTATACAAACAAATTCTTTCATACTTTTACATTTCAAAACATTGGGTTGGTTATTAACACAGTAAAAAGGTAAACGCTGACAGGAGAAGAACATTTGATTTCTTAAAAAAAAAAGAAAGTCACAAAAACCACTACGAGCAGGTGTTTTACAAAGAAACATAAATAAGCAAATGAAAAAAAGTCTTTAATTAAAAGAATAGATATTATCTTTTCAAGATTGAATGTAACAATGGGAAGGGTTAGGAACAATTAAATTTCCAAATACTATGAATATAAAACAGTATATTCTCTTAGATAACAATTTAGTTCTAACACGTGAAAATGCTGTTTTTTGGTTTTGTATTTTTGAAACAGGGTCTCCAGTTGTGCTGTGGCGGCGCACACCTTTAATCCCAGCACTCGGCAGACAGAGTCAGGCGGATCTCTGTGAGTTTGAGGCCAGCCTATACAGCGAGATCCAGGACAGGCTCCAAAGTTACACAGAGAAACCCTGTCTCAAAAAAACCTTTAAAAAAAAAAAAGAAAGAAAAGAAAAAAAAAAAAAAAACAGGATCTCAAGGGTCTCACAATAACCATGGCTGGCCTAGAATTCTTAGTCCTCTGGCTTTGGTTTCCTGAGTGTCAGTGTTACAGGTAACACTGTATCTAGGATGCTGATCCTCCCCTCCAAAAATAATACAGAGTGGGCAGGGCATAGATGAAAGAATACTTGCTTCCCTATCTTTCTGCAGCTGCGCATTGCACACTATAGTACTTTTATTGTCGTTGTTACTGTGTAGATAATGGGGAGCACGTGGAAATCAGTGACAGTTTTGTGGAGTCAGATCGCTCAGCCACCTTCATGAGATCCTGAGAAATGAATGTAGGGCTCATCGGGTTTGCACAGCAAGGACCTCAGCATTCTTTATAAAGCAAATGCTGATAACATAGCAGTGTATAACAACAAGGATCACCACACATTACAGCAGCTGTTAGAGTTAATGGAGATGCATTCTCTTTTCTGGTGTTTGTGTCATATGCACAGGTACACACGCCCACATGTGTGCACATGGAGGCCAATGACACTGGATGTCTTCTTCTGTCACTGTCTCATTTCTGGAGATGGTGTCAATCACTGAATCTGGAGCTTTTCGTTTCTTCTAGACTGGTTGCCAACCCCCAATATCTACCTGTTTCCACTTACTCCAAATGGTGAGGTTCTAGACACCTGTGGTTAACCTGGCTTTATGTGGTGCTGGGGATCTGAACTCAATGGATACTCATCCTTATGCACTTCCCTCACTGAACCATTTCCCTACCCACTTTCATCTTTTTTTCCAGAAAGGCTCTCATGTAGCCCAGGCTATCCTTCAACTCCTGATTCTCCCGCCCCTCCGTCCAAGTGCTGAGATCACAGGTGTGTGCCATCACAACCAATCATTTAGATAAGTACAGACAGACAAAGCAGTTAAGGTTTTAAATAAGATGGCTTAAAAATAACATGGACAATGTTTATTTTTTCTTAGTTTGTCAAAACAGGGTTTCTCTGTGTAACAGCTCTGGCTGTCCTGGAACTCACAGAGATCCACGTGCCTCTGCCTCCCAAGGGCTGGGTGGGATTAAAGGCGTGCATCACAGCCGCCCAGCCAATGTTTCAATTACCAAAAGAAGTATTACAAATACCGAATCTGTCAAATCAGCATCCATGCATATGTGTGGGTGGTTTGCTTTGGTGTATTTTTGAGCTTTTCTATAACATCTATTAATTTTTTAATGTAAATTTAATGAAAAAATTTAAAGAAATTTCACCATCAACAATAACAACAACAACAACAGAAAAAAAAAAAACCTTGATGATTCATGAAACCAGGATGGAATCCATGTTTTTCCATCCTCACTGGGCTCACTTACCCGTGTTTTTCATGACTGATGTTAAGCTGCTAAGGATGGAACTAATTTTTGCCAGATCCACATTTGCCAGGTTTGGCAAAACCAAAGCTGGGGAAGGGGACAGAAGCGAAGTGCTCACGGGCTTGGGGAGAGGTGGGGCTGCTGTGGTGGGCACAGGTGCCGGGGCACATGGTGAGGCCTTCGAGACACTTTCTGTTGACTTTGTGGGGACGGACGTGGAGACAGCTGGCTTTTCCAGAGGTTTTTCTTTCCTGTCTTCCACTGTTTGAACAAACAAAAGAGACAATTTTATGACCTATTTTCTAAACTTGACTTCCAGTATGAACCAATATTATGTCCTAATATTTCCTACTCTGAGGGCAAAAGCTCTATACTCACTTTATGCTTTAAAAACAAAACAAAGCTGGGCGGTGGTGGTGCACGCCTTTAATTCCAGCACTCAGGAGGCAGAGGCAGGCGGATCTGTGAGTTCAAGGACAGCGTGGTCTACAGAGCAAGATCCAGTACAGGCACCAAAACTACACAGAGAAACCCTGTCTCAAAAAACAAAACAAAACAAAACAAAAGACAGGGTTTCTCTATGTAGCTCTGGCTATCCTGGAACTGTCTCTATAGACCAGGCTGCCCTTGCCTCTGCCTTACGAGTGCTGGGATGAAAGGCCTATGCTACCACCATCAAGTGTATATCCAAAATATTTTTATTTCAGTAAGGTATAAAAATAAAAATCATGGCCAGCAGTGGTGGCGCACGCCTTTAATCCCAGCACTCGGGAGGCAGAGGCAGGCAAATCTCTGTGAGTTCCAGGCCAGCCTGGTCTACAGAGTGAGTTCCAGAACAGGCTCCAAAAGCTACACAGAGAAACCCTGTCCCAAAAAACCCAAAAATAAATAAATAAATAGATAAACTAACAAATAAATAAATAAATGATAAATAAAAATGATTTATGAACACTGGGCATACAGTTCAGAGCTAGTGCCTGTGAAAGGCCCTGGGTTTGCTCTCTAGTACCATGGAAAAGAAAGTCTGACTGATTGATTGATTAGCAGGAAAGCAAAGTCAATACAGAATAAGCTACTTATTAACCATATCAGGATTACCAATGATTTTTGATCCGTCATCTTCCACATCTGAGAGCTCCATGTCTTCCACATCACGGTTATCTGTCACGGGCTCAGGTGTGGCAGATTTGTCACTCTCCATGGCTGGTGACTGGGATTCCTCACCTCCCATCCCCTGAAATGGAGACTCAGACCCCGTTGGGGAAGGAGCATCCATACTTGGAGAAGGGACTGGTGATTCCTCAGGGTCAGGAAGGGTGGCCTTCAATTGATCCAACTTCTTCTTCAAGTTGTTTACTCGGTTCGCGAAAGTTTTGTAAGCCTAAAAGAGAAAAAAGAGCTTGTTTCTCTAAGAAAAGGAACTGCCAGGCACCATTTTGACTGTGATCAGATCTCATTATTATTAAAAATAACTAGCCCCAAACAAGACTATCACCTTCTGTTGAGCACAGAGTAGTCTGGGGTATCTACTGTGCTCAGTGAGTACTACAACCCACACAGCTGTCTGAGCTAGACTCTGTAAAACCTTCACGATTACTGTGCATGTGTGTACGATGGTCATGGATGGGCAGGCCATGGGTGCACGTGGAGATCACAGAAAAACTGTCAAGTCAGCTCCTTCCTTCCGTCTGTATGCAGGTTCTAAGGATCAACTCAGGTCTCAGGAGGAGTGCCTTGACTTGCGGAACCTTTGCTCGATCAAGCACGTCCATGAACCAGTACTGGTGATTATCCAGTACTGGTGATCATTTACTCAAGTCTTCACTTATTCAGAGCTCCTCTCTGTTGCCTGTTATTCCTTCTCTAAGTCAGTACTGTGCTTCCTGGGTTCCTCTTGTGTGTGATGGTTTGCCTGAGCTTCTTTGTTTCTGAGGACCTTAACAATTCTGAAGAGTACTGGTCGACTGATTTTGTCATGGTTAGACAGAGGTCATGAGTTTTAGGAGGAAGACCACAGTGGTCATGCCAGCACACTCATGCCCTCAGCACTGCTGCTGCTGGTCCCAACACCTCGTGTAAACCTTTTCCTAAGTCAATGTCAGAGGAAACTCTCGGAAACTGGCTCTTCTCTTCCCACCCTGTAAGTCCTGGGGACCAAACTCAGGCCATCAGGGTTGGCAGCAAGTGCCTCTCTATCTGCAGAGCCATCTCAATGGCCCCTTTATGCCTTGATCATCTCAACTGCCAAGATCTTAAAGCGGGGTGCTTTAAAAATACTATTTTGTGTGTACACATGTTGGAGAGCATGTGCAGAAGTCAGAGAACAAACTGTGGGAGTTGGTTCTTCCCTCCACTGTTCAGGTCCCAGAGCTCACACTCAGGTCTTGGCTTGGGAGCAGGTGCCTGAGACACACTGAGCCATCTTACCCCTCCCCCTCCTTTTGCTTTGAGAGAACCATCATCACTTTGTAGGTATTACTTTATTTTGGCTAGACAGTCAAACACATTATTTAAAAGACACTAATATACTGGGCACAGCGGCACATGTAATTCCAGCACTGGCTGTTTCTGCAGAGGACCTGGTTCAGTTTCCCAGAACCCACCTGGTGGGTCAAAACTGCCTGTAACTCCAGTTCTAGGAGATCTTCTGAGGCACAGGCACAAATGTTATGGCTGTGTCACCCACATGTGTAGGCAACAGTGACATACATTATAGGGAAAAAGACAGGGGCTGGAGAGACGGCTCAGCAGCTCAAGAGCACAGACTGCTCTTCTGGAGGACACAGGTTCAATCCCCAGAATCCATATGGCCAATGATAACCATATGTAACTCCAGTTCCAGGGGACCTGACACCTTCTTCTAGACGAATGCAGTGCACAAATGTATATGCAGGCATATATTCATGTACATAAAGTAAAAATAAAGATACAAATGTACACCTATTGAAGGGTATTGGAAAGTGCTGGAGCATCCAAACTTTAAGTGAGGAACACCAGTAAGGCCACAAGGAAAGCTAAGCTCATGTCAGTGGGGCTCTTTTCTTTGAGGTTCTGATTTTGGGGAACAGTGTAAAAAATTGAGTATTCATTCAAAAGGACACAAAATGAAGGTATGCTATTCAGTAGAGCTGTTAACAGTCTTTTTAATGTAGGAAAACAAAAGTTAGAACCTCAAAAGATAGATACTATGACAAGAGGAAGGATAGAATTGGTTCAAAAAAATTTTTTAATTTTGTTTTCCTTCATGATATTTTCTTTTTCCCTTTTTTTTTTTTAAATGAGATTTCCTGAAGGCCTGGGAATTTCAGCAGATAAGGTACTTGCTGCCACACCTGGCACCTGAAGTTTGCTTCCTGGAATGCACAGGTAGAAGAGAACTGACTTCCAAAAGTGCCCCCCCCCCACGTTAACACCCAATTAAGAATAAATAATTGCCAGCACTCAGGAGTCGGATCCAGGACAAGCACCAAAACTACACAGAGAAACCCTGTCACGAAAACAAACAAAAAAAAAAAGTAGTAGTAATTTTTTGTTTTGTTTGTTTTTCAAGACAGGGTTTCTCTGTGTAACTCTAGCTGTCTTGAACTCACTCTGTAGACCAGGCTGACCTCAAATTCAGAGATCCACCTGCGTCTCTGCCTCCCAGTGTTGGAATTCAAGGTGTGAGCTACCACTGCCCAGCTTTTCTCTCTCTCTCTCTCTCTCTCTCTCTCTCTCTCTCTCTCTCTCTCTCTCTCTCTCTCTCTCTCTCTCACACACACACACCATTCTCCCCCTGCTTCCTCCCTCTGCATATATACATGTGTGTATGTATAAATGCATATATATAACTTACAGTGTATTTCTCTAACAATAGCTATGTATTTCATTAAGTGCTGTATAGACTACACTGACTTTGGGAGTGGGCTCACGGGAGTGCGCACTACAGCAGACACAGAGAGGTCTGAGGAAAACCCGTGGGAAAGCTGGTTTGCTCCTATCATGCCCAGGGACCGAATGCAGGTTATCGGAGCTGGCAGCAAAGGCCTTCATGCCCTAAGTCATCTCACGGCCCCAATACTATTACAGTCCAAGTTCAGAGTCATAGGTGTGTTAGCCACATATATTTCTAGTCTTAGTTCACTCTATAATACTGTGATCTTCTAAAAAAGAAAAAGAAAAAAGAGGAAAAAGGAACATCAAGGCATGATAAACAAACAATCAAAAGCAGAGGGACTGTTAAGATGAGTTACTATGGTAACCCAGGCCTGTCTAGAGGTTGGAGGAAATCACTTCTTAGTTGAAACTGAGACTTTTAATTAAAACATTCTAGGAAATGATTGCAGGCTTTTCTAAAGGTCTATCCCCTATGGGAATAAAGTCCCCAAACTTCCATATGTTTACGTATTCTGTCTTTGTGAATATGCATGACTTTTAGGTGGAGGGATCACCTCCCCACCCCCGCAAGAAATCCATTTCACTCCAGCACCCTGAATTATCAAATCTTTGCTTCCTTGACCACTTCCACGTTAAAAATTACAAAAATATCTCTAGTCATTCACATGAATGAGTCACACGCACGCACGCACGCACGCACGCACGCACGCACGCACGCACGCACGCACGCACGCGCACGGAAAAGGGGGAAGAAAAAGAAATACTAACACACAATGGTTAGGACGTTCGTGAGTGTCAGTGTCTGAGGGACCCATGTCTTAATGTAACCAGCACCACTTCTCACCAGCTACCCTGTCTTGGACAAGGACACTAACTCTTCAGGAGTGACTCCTTCCTCGTCTGTGTCTGGTGTCGGGTCGCCCTGTGTGACCAGTGTCTGACCCACAGGAAGCACTTAACAGAAGCAGCTGCAATTACTTACATTTGCCACCACTTTCACTTCCTTGTACTGAGCTTCATAGAAAATTCCAGCATTTTCTAGTGCTTCTGTTAGTGAGGGCCCATTTTTCACCTGTTTATCTAACCCATTCACAAACTCCTCCAGCTTTGAACTTGCTTCTTCAAATTCTTTGGAGAACTTCTTTCCCCCTGTTTTGTCTAAAAAAATGGAGAAAGTATTTATTTCAAAATTAGAAAAGTAAAAACATTAATCTTAGCCGGGCGGTGGTGGTGCACGCCTTTAATCCCAGCACTCGAGAGGCAGAGGCAGGTGGATCTCTGAGTCCGAGGCCAGCCTGGGCTACAGAGCGAGATCCAGGATAGCCAGGATTGTTTCACAGAGAGACTTTGTCTCGAAAAATCAACTAACCAACCAAACATTTATTTTTAAATTTTATGTGTATGGGCAACTATTTACATGTATATGTTCCACATGCGTGCCCTTGGATGCCCTGGAACTGGAATCAGAGGCCAATGGTGGTGAGTCACCCAGCATGAGTGCTGGGAACTGAATCCAAGTTCTCTGGAAAGACAGCAAATGCTCTTAACCACTGACCCATCTCTCTGGCCCCACTGGTTACTCGATTTAGCCACAGTCCTCCTCAAGGATATCGGAATGAAGCTCCATCCTTTTCACGTGTATCTACTTTCTGCAGTGCAGAAGGCCTCACTAAGGTGCTGAGACGTCAAGTCACCTCCTACAACAGTCTGCACTCTTCTCGGAGAGGCGTCCGTAAATCAGGATGATTCCTTCCCAGGGCTTGCTGGAGTAGAGCTGTGGACACGGGCATTCATCCTGTCTTTGCCTTTCATCAGCTATGCGACCTGAGCAAGCTACTAATCTCTTCCAGAGGCCTCAGCTGTCTCGAGGGTAGGACAGAGCTTTACAGGACTGGAATTATATAGATGGCCCATGTTCAAGTTAAAGTACGGTGCAGTGGACAGGGCTGAATTCAACGGGTAATATTCAAGTCACTCTGATCAGCAAGTGTATTATCACTGTTCTGCCAAGACTTTTTGCTCATATTCAATGGATACACCCTTAGAAACATTACAGAATAAAAGCCCAGGCATCTTCATCTTTGGTGACTAATGCCTATTACCAAATTCATGTCACTGTTACATGTGCAGAGGCTAGAAACACCATCTGAGTTGCTGTAAACTGTTTAAAAAGAGCATGTCCTGCTTTTATTCTTTTCCCCCATCATCGTTCAAGTACAAAGCACTGTGGAAGGCAGATAGTAGGGTTGATTATCTACAGGGGTACTGCTGATCTTGCTCTAATTTGTCTAAATGGTCTACTTCCCTTCCCCCTCTTTATAGCCCTAGTTGCAATGGTTAAACACAGCTACCCAGTTCTTTTTTTGTTTTGTTTTCAAGACAAGGTTTCTCTGTATAGTTTTGGTGCCTGTCCTGGAGCTCACTCCTTAGCCCAAGCTGGCCTTGAACTCACAGAGATCTGTCTGGCTCTGCCTCCCGAGTGCTGGGATTATAGGCATGCGCCACCACCACCTGGCTAACTAGTTCTTTAGAATATGTTCTCTAGCCAAGTCTAACTTTATGTAGACAGTGTAGGTGAACAAGCTTGATTGTTAGAACCAAAATGGGAACATTAATCAAATACCACAGCCCTCACAATCATTATGACTTGGTTATCAAGTGTAGATTTTCCTCTTGGGGTGGGGTGTGGGGATGTGGAGTTTATGACTATTTTGTGTGGCTTATCTGGAAACTTCTATAAATCTTATGTTTTACGACTTTAATCCTGGCACTCTAGAGGCGGAGACAGAGGCAGGCAGATCTCTATGAGTTCAAGGCCAGCCTGGTCTACAGAGTAAGTTCAAGGCCAGCCTGGTCTACACAGAAACACCAAAAACCAGACAAACAACAACAACAACAAAAACTTATGTTCTAGTAAAATATTGTTATTCTATAAATAATTAAATAAAAATAAAGCACAGTACAGGAGCTAAATAGACATAAAAATGAATAGCTCATCATTATTTCAAAGATATGTATCAAATTCATATTATGTGTATTTGTTCAAGCATTAGAGTACAGAAAGAGTCAAGTAAAAGATAATTTCTGACTGTAGGAGGCTTATCTTCTAATAAATTATGAGTATTATTATATACAACTCATAATATAAAAAAGGAGAGGAATTAACTAGACTTTACAAGACAATAGAATAACCTTACTAAAATAAAAATCAAATCAATTAACCACAAAGGGGAAGCAAAATTGTTTATATCTAACTCACTATAGCAAGAAAGTGAAAAGAGTAAGAACTGATATACAAAGTAGGTGTGGTGGTACATGGGAGGCGGAGGTGGGATCTTTTTGAGTTCAAGACTAGCCTGGTACACACAGTGGAATCCCTTAACAAACAAGTAACTCCCTGCCTCCAAAATGAAAAAACAGGGCTGGAGAGATGGTTCAGGGTTTAAGAGCATTTGCTGCTCTTGAGAGGGTCCTGGGTTCTGTTTCTAGCATTTACATGGTGGCTTACAACCACCCTTAACTCCAGCCCAGGGAACCCAATGTCCTTTGGCCTCTCTGTAGGCACCAGGCACAGATGTGATGATTGCACATACAGATATTCTGGCAAAATAGTGACACATATAAAGTAAAATAAATAAATCTTAACCACCCCCAAAAAAGACCTCAGAAAACCTACCCCCTAAGGGGAATTTATTTACTTATGAGGTTTATACAAATCAAACTGCTACCTCATGGAACATAATTGCTTCTGAAAACTGTTTTACCTGAAGAGGGTGGGGACTCTTCCCCCCTTCTCTTTAAACAGAAAAAAAAAAAAAAAAAAACCTTTGAGATATATATAATGTGTATGTGTGTGTGTATCTTTTTTCCTCCTTTGTAGCTGAGGATTGAACCCAGGGCCTTCTACCACTGAGCTAAATCCCCAACCCATTTTTTTTGGTTTGTTACAAGACAGAGTTTATCTGTTTAACTCTGGCTGTCCTGGAACCCACTCTGTAGACCAGGCTGGCCTTGAACTCACAAAGATTCAACTGCCTCTGTCATCCTAGTGCTGGGACCAAAGGTGTGCACCACCACCCCCTTGGCCCCTTGGAGCTGTTTTATTGAGAAGGATGCGTTTGTTACCTTTTAAACACTTGAGAGTTTCGGTGCTGCAAACATCCACTCTCATCGTTGACAACTGTTTCTCCTTCAGTTCTATCTGATCTTCTGAGCGTTTGTATGTCAACAACTCTTCAATGAGGGCCTGAGACTGAACACAGACCACAGTCAATTTTCATCAGAGAAGATCAAACATTCTCTCCCTAGATATAGAAGACTAATGACTATCAAAGTCCTAAGAGGAAAAAAAATTTTTTTTAATTTTCCTCAGAGCAATAGAAATTAATCTTCAATTCTCATGTCAAAACTATATTCTTAGCTACACACTTAGTTTACAACTTACTTTTAAGGTTTCTGAAGTCTTACTATGTAGCCCTTGCTTCACAGACCAGGCTGGCCTCAAATTTGTCCCTGCCTCCTGACTGCTAGGATTAGCCTTCACAATCACAACCACCAAGTTATAACACAAAACCCTTTGATTGAAATTAAAAATGTTTTTAACTTCTAATTTATTTTATAATCAGCACATATTTGTAGGCACACAGGTGCATGGTGCATGTGCAGGGGTCACAGGATAACTCTTTCAGAAGTCAGCTCTCTGCTTTCATCGTGGGGCCTCCAGGAATCTCTCAGGTTAGCAGGCTTGGTGACCATCTCCCCAGTCCCTAATTATTCAAGTTAATTCCTGGATACAGGTTAGCACCAAAACAACAGCCCCTCCCACCCTCCTTAAATTTAATTAGATGTTTAGTCTTGTGATGTTCTAAGAAAATTTTAATTTAGTAGCACTAAATTAAAAAAGAAGGCTCCCTGGTAACATCCACTACACACAGAGCTTAACTGGCAACAGATGTTTTAGAAGGTTGTGTTTCCACGAGAGAAACAGAACTCTAGGTAATCTCATCCTATTCGGATTCCCCATGTGCATGTGAGCAGAAGAAAGGATGACAAGGAAATGTGGCTTCAAAGGGGAATAAATGATTTTTGGTATACTTAACAAATTCTGTAACTTACCCGAAACTCAGCAACTATCTTAGATTTGAGAGCAGCTTTTGGATTTGTGGATGCTGTTGAATGAAATAAAAAAAAAAATCATTATTAAGAATGATTTTTCATTCTTTGTGCTTTTCATTAAGCACAAAGACTTGACCAAATCCAGGAAAAAATCTGAGTAGAGTTAAGGGTGTACTCTGCAAACATACAGCAGGCCATGCACACATAAATCATAGTATAATACTGCAATAAAACAATTGACTATGAAATTTAAATACTCCTAAATATGGCCAATAGAAAAATAAACTATTTAGATAAGTCTAACCCACTTACCTCCAACAGAATTGTTAAGTCCCAGAATTAATGATTTGGAGACACGGAGGTAGGTACATGAAGCACCTCCTTCTCCTGTCTCATCAAGTATAAGAAAAATCTCAATATCTCAATGAAAGAGTGTCCAGGAAAAAGACATCCAATCAATCCTGAGCACCAGCTGAAGAAAATTATTTATCAACTCCCATCTGGTTAAGTTTGGACTTTTTTTTCAGCTGACTTAGTTCATAGCAACAAAAGGTCTAAATGCATTATCACTGCAATTGAACTCTGGCCAAACTGATGGCTCCCGTTGTTCCTAAGCATGCAATGTATGACAAAAGGATGCCAGGACTCCCTTAACCGCGATGAGTATCATATGCTTGATGGAGGAAAACATCCCAACTCTCGTTTCACCTCCCAAATCTCCACTGTCCTTCACCTTGTCCCCTCCAAACCTTCCAGTCTCTCGATATTCCTCATTTGCCCACAACAGTCTATAACATGCAGCATTCCACTCCCTCGATATCATGCTGGGTAAATAGGACAAACACAACAGGAGCTCCAGATAGAGAATGAGTTTCTGGCCAAAATTGGAGGCCCATGTCTAATCTGGTAGAATGTATCCCCAAATCTGCAGGCTTTCATGGCTCCCAAAGAAATGCTTCTTAATGCCTAGTCTCCTCTTCAGCTCTGTGGTATAATAACAGTCGCCTCTAACTTCGCACATCTCTGAATGTGGAAATTAGCCTGGGTACTAGAAAGCTTTTTTTTTTTTTCTTCTTTCAATCCCCCAACTACTCTTGGATCTTCGCTCAATTAAAACCCTTTTTCTGCATTTCCTCTGTTTAAAAGTAGTTTTTAAAAGAAGTAACTTCATGCTGGCTTGATAAGTCTAAGTCACTGGGAACCTCCCAGGCCTGGGAACACAGGCTTGCCCATGGTTTATGCCAGGTACGCTGTCAAACGGTCTACATTTTCTTCTGCTCCAAAAGGAGGAGGTAATTTTATATTAGTTGAGATTTTGTTCCTTACTTTGTGATTTCTTCCACTGCTTACTCGGTTTGTTCAGATTTTCTTTCAGCTGCTTCTGAGTTTTGAAAGAGGTACCTGGAAAACATTGCAGTTTTGGCAGTCTGGCATTATGGGGAGTTGTTCTGTCTGTCCACTTCAGTGCCAAAGTTGGAGCATGAAAAAAGGCAATCCAAGACTGTGTAGTTTCTTTCATTTCTTTTATTTTATTTTTATAAAAACAAAACCAGAAAACACCCACCAAATCTAAGAAGCTATTAAATAAATGTAATTTCTACGAGTAATGAAACCTCCAGTTCTGAGAAAGAATAAAGCAGAGGCTAAAAATAACAGTTCCTTTCAAACAGAACACAAACTCATGTGAAGGATTCAACAGCTTCTTAGAAGGTGTTCTTTTAAAGCAAATTTCTAGTGAAATGATGATCATAGCAATAATTATCATCAACTTCTATTTGCCGATTTAATTACATAAATCTTATATGTAAAAACTAGTTTACTTAAAACACACACACACACACACACACACACACAAAAAAAAAAAAAAAAAAAAAAGAATGGATATGATATTACTGCAAATCTAAGCCAAATGGAGCTTGGAGAATATACAAGCATGCTCACCACCAAACAACTTAAAAATGTGAAACCATGCCCAAAATTTCCCCAACAGTAAGAAGACAGAGCAGTATTTATTAAACACAGCTAATGAACAGTTTTAAAGACTTAAGGAAAGCAAATACATGAAAATAACCAGATGACTATCATCACCTAACATGTTTGATGTTTTTAATCAGCAGAGACAAAGATCAAACTACCCATCCCAATCAATTCTACTGAGTCCAGTTATTCATATTTTCATGTATTTAATTTTAAACAAATCAGGCCAGATCCCTTCACCCCTTTAGTATTATACAACAGGACTAGAGCTATGGATACAGACAGAATTGTAAAGATTGACTTTAAATTCTTTCAGGAAAGAAAAGGAACTTACTTAATGCTTCTCTCAATGCCACAATCATGTCTTCTGGGTACACATTTCTATCTTCCCAGATCTTAAAGATTCGCTCTACTGACTTAGAGACAGATGGATCCCTGGAAGACAAGTAAATATAAAATACAACCAGGCAGTGGTGGTGCATGACTTTAATCCCAGGACAGGCACCAAAACAACACAGAGAGACCCTGTCTCGAAAAAAACAAAAACAAAAACAAAACCCTCTTCCCCTCCCAAAAAAGCTGACCTACTCTCAAACTCGAAATCTGTGAATAGTTACCAACAATTTACTATCAAGAAAACTTCTTGTGTTGTCTATTTTTTTTTTTTTATTTTGAGAAAAGATCTACTTATTTATTTTACTTTCTGTAATTTGTCTGCATGTATATGTACCTGCTGCCCAAGGAGGACAGAAGTGGGTGTTGGATATCATAGAACTAGAGCTACGGATCGTTGTGAGTCACCATGTGGGTGCTGGTAACCAAATCTTGGTCTTTTGGAAGACCAGCAAGTACTATTTACTAAGCCAATTCTCTAGCCGTGTGCATACTTTTAAATATTTTTTCCTACATTGTTTATTGCTAAGGAAAATTTCCTCCTTATGATGATCATGAAATACAAAGATTTAGTCAACACTTGACACACTTGGCATTCAAAAGGAAAAGCTGAATCTAACAGAATAAAAACATGGGGCTAGAGATGGCACAGCAGTTAAGACTGTGTACTGCTCTTGCACCAACCCCAAGATGGGTTTCCAGCACCGACCTTGGGCAGCTTACAATTGCCTGTAACTACAGCTCCAGGGATCCAACACCCTCTTCTGGCCTTCATGGATGACCCCACACATGGAGTATATACTCACACAGACACTTACATGAGGAGCAAGATGTTTTTTTGAGACAGGGTCTCACTCTGTGTCACTGGCTGGCCTGTAACTCAGTATGTAGACCAGGCTGGCCTTGCACTCAGAGAGCCACCTCTACCTCCCAAATCCAGGGATTAAAAGTATAGACCACTATGTTTGGCATAAAAAGAAACTTAAGTTGGGCATTGACAACACAAACCTTTAATCCCAGCACTTAGGAGGCAGAGGCAGGCGGTTCTCTGTGAGTTCGAGGCCAGCCTGGTCTACATAGTGAGTTCCAGGACTGACAGGGCTACTCAAAACAAAACAATCCCCGCCCCTCGCCAAAATAAAAAAAGAAAGAAAGAAAAGAAAACAAAAGACAAAGAAATTAAAAAACAATTTTCAAAAGCTTGATCAAAAAAGCAAAATTCAATTAGGTTACGATGGGGTAAAGGGAGGCTGAGGCAGAAGGATCATGAGTTTGAGGTCGTGTTGACTACAATGAGAACTCCACTTAAAAAAGAAAACAAGGGGAGCAAGATGGCTCACAGGGTAAAGACGACTGTCACCAAGCCTGGTGACCTGAGCTCTATTCCTGGGACCCACATAGTGGGACAAGAGAACTGACTCCTGGAAGTTGTCCTCTGACCTCCACATGCATGCGGGGGCATAGGTGCCCAATACACAAGTTAGTAAATGTACTAATAAAAGAAATGGTGCTGGAGAGACAGCTGAGAAGGTCAAAGTGCTTCCTTCTTGCAGAGGACCTGTCCCAGTTCCTGTCACCCACACAGGGCTCACAACTGTCTGTAATTCCAGTCCTAGAGGATCTGATGACCTCTTCTGGACTCCACTAGCACCAGGCATATGTGTGTGTGTGTGTGTGTGTGCGCGCGCGCGCGCATGTGTAATATTCATATACATAAATAAAATTTTAACAAATCAAAACAAAGAACTGGGATGAAGCACAGTGCAGAGCACTGGTTTAGCGAGAGCCCATACAGAAGGCCCTGACTTCCATCCTCAGCACCAAAACAAAAGAGAATACAAAACCCAGAATAACTGCACTAGGACAGAAATACTGTTTTTTTTTCCTTTTAAGGTTTATTGAAAAATAAGCGTGAATCAACTCCATACTACAACATGTGTTCTAAGAAGAGGATTCCAGCCTGATCACACACTGCCGTATATGCAAGCAAAATACACATATAAAATAAAAATAAATAAATTTTAAAAGTACCACCCCTCAAAAAGAAGAATCAATGAGCAATCATGGAAGTATATGCCTGTAACATCAGCAACCAGGATGCTAGTTAAAGGCTAGCCTGGGATATATAGCAAGACTATGCCTTTAAAAACAAAACATGGGGCCGGGTGGTGGTGACACACACCTTTAATCCTAGCACTCAGGAGGCAGAGCCAGGTGGATCTCTGTGAGTTCAAGGCCAGCCTGGTCTACAGATCGAGATCCAGGACATGCACCAAAGCTACACTGAGAAACCCTGTCTCGAAAAAAAAACAAAAACAAACAAACAAAAAAAAAAAAACATGGGCTAAGCAGGGTAGTGTATGCCTTTAATCCTAGCACCAGGGAGGCAGAGACAGGTGGAGTTCTGATCAAGGCCAGTCTGTTCTACACAGTGAGTTCCAGGACTGTCAGGGTCATGTGAAGAGACTGTCTCAGAAAAACAAAATGTAACACAGACCCACAAAATAAAAATCCAAAGGATTTTGGAGAGAAAAGAAAAGAAAAAGGAGGGATCAAACTGGTACGATCTCAAAACAAAAAATAAGGACAAAAGAATGAGAGAATATTCTAACATCCTACTATATCCATCAAAAGACAAAAAAGAACAATAACTTTTTAGCACATCTATCAAAGTATATGTACAGTAAAGTGTAAAATTAAAAAACTGCCATGCAGTTTTTTTGTTTGTTTGTTTGGTTTTTTGAGACAGGGTTTCTCTGTGTAGCCCTGGGACTCACTTTGTAGACCAGGCTGACATCAAACTCACAGAGATCCTAACTAGAACAGACAGACTATACTTCCATTTCTTCTCGTATTTTCATGCCAAGATTCTTTCATTATTTAAAAAAGTCTGTAAGCTGGAGAACACTAAAAATTAAACTACAAGCCGAGCGGTGGTGGCGCACGCCTTTAATCCCAGCACTCGGGAGGCAGAGCCAGGTGGATCTCTGTGAGTTCGAGGCCAGCCTGGGCTACCAAGTGAGTTCCAGGAAAGGCGCAAAGCTACACGGAGAAACCCTGTCTCAAAAAACCAAAAAAGAAAAAAGAAAAAAAGAAAAAAAAAAAAAAACTACAAATGAGTACAGAGATGAAGAATTGAAATCCCCCCCCCTTTTTTTTTTGCTTTTTTGAGATAAGGTCTCATTGTATAGCCTGATGTCCTCAAATTCAAGAGATCCACCTGACTCTGCTCCCCATGTGCCACTACTGGCCATGGATAAAATATTTTATTTGCATCTTGAAATATGCACAACTATTCAAGTTCTTGCTAAATGAATGGAAAAAGAAAAGAAAAATTTTCAGTCTTCTTAAATCCCAAAGCACAGTAAGGCTTTACTTACTTCACCAGAGCAGCCGCTTCAGGAAGCACATCAGCAAATGATTCACGGAATATGATTGCATTTTTCCTTTTGCAATTCTGTATGACGTCATTAGCAAGATAAAAGAGATTCAAACGGTGGGGATATGTAGCTGGAGATGAAAGACAATAAAAAAAAGTTATTTTATACTTAGTGCAAATTGTTCCAAATTTATTGATTTCAAAGAGCTAATCTTTTATTACATTATTTTAAGCTTATGGGTGTTTTGCCTGCTTATATGTACATCATATGCATGCAGTTTCATCATATGCATGCAGTGTCCATGGAGACCAGGAGAGGGCATCAGAGCAGCCAGTGTTCCCAAACTCTGAGCATCTCTCCAGCCCCAGTTAAGCATTTTTATATGAACTAATTACATGAATGAAATAGTGAATAATAAACAATTAACTAATGGATTAATTTATTAAATGTACTAAAACCCTAACCATTTGAGGTTAAATTTATGTTCATGGTATTCTTCAAGTAGACCACCTCACTCTGTAGATGTTTGGCACTATAGGAAAAAAAAAAAAAAATCCTTTAGTGGCTTTAGACATGCTAAGACAAAATAAAATTGTTTCTCCAACTATGTGAAAACCAAAAAAAACAAACAAAAAAGGGTTGAATAAAAAACTCAGTTTGTTACAAAAATATCAAGGCCAGTATAAAAGTGCAACACCGAACTCTAATCAGAAATCAATTGTGTAAATAATGTTTCATAGTATGTTATATACAGATTCCTAGATCAACCAATCCAAACACTACTCACATAGCACCTAAGTCCAAGTCCTCTTGTTTACTGGCTGAAGTTACTTTAATTTTCTATGTTACAGTGTTCTGGGGATAATTTGACTCCATATATACATGAAGGGTAAGCTTTTCCAAGGCTCAACCTACCTAAGATTCACTGTTACATGTGGGGCAATTCCAGTATTCACATAGATGACCCATGTTTCTCCAGTTCCTCAATCTCCAATTCAGTAACTTCGGGACTCCCCATAGCCCCTTCTCTTTGCATACTCTCCTATCCCCCACTACACTGGTTCTACAACTTCATCAGACATCAGTTTGTTTTCAAACTCCTCAGCCTCCTTTAGAATTCACTTTAGATTAATTCCAGAGTATTTGATACATTAAATTACTCTTATCAAATTCCTCGTTTTCTTTTCCTTCTCTACCTAATTTAGTGTTCTAGAACATGCATTCAACAAAAACCTAAATTTAGATTAGTCTAAATGAATGCTTTTACTGTACCTTTCTTTGCTAATTTTTTTTAAAAATTAGATTTAATAATTTTATTTTGTGTTTAGCCTGAAGGCATGCACGTGCACCATCTCTCCATCCCTTTCTTTTCTGTTTCTCTGTTTTTCTTTTTTTGAGACCAAGTATTGGTGGGCTGAATAAGAATGGTCCCCACAGGGTCATATATTTGAATGCTTAGTCACCAGAGAATAGAAATCTTTGATAAAATTAGAAGGATTAAGAGGGGAGGTGGTATAGAACCATGGAGGCTATATATATAGCATGGAGGTTCCTAGGACGACTGTGGCTTATAATAAATTTCGGTTTTACTCAATTATTGAAAAAAAAAAATAGCCAAACGAATGGAAACACATGAACTATGAACCAAAGGCTTAGGGGCCCCCAGCTGGATCAGGCCCTCTTAATAGGTGAGACAGTTGATTGGCTTGATCAGTTTGGGAGGCAACTAGGCAGTGGGACCCGGTCCTGTGCTCAGTGCATGAGTTAGCTGTTTGAAACCTGGAGCTTATGCAGGGACGCTTGGCTCAGTCTGAGAGGAGGGGACTGGACCTGCCTGGACTGAGTCTACCAGGTTGATCTCAGTCCTCGGGGGAGGCTTTGCCCTGGAGGAGGTGGGAATGAGGGGTGGGCTGGGGGGAAGGGGAGGGGGTGGGAGGGGGGAGAACAGGGGAACCTGTGGCTGATATGTAGAACTGAATGGTATTATAAAATAAAATAAAAGGAAAAAAAAAAGAGGGGAGGTGGTGCACACCTTTAATCCCAGCACTTGGGAGGCAGAGGCAGGCGGATCTCTGTGAGTTTGAGGCCAGGCTGGGCTACAGAGCGAGTTCCAGGATAGCCAGGGCTACACAGAGAAACTCTGTCTGGAGAAACAAAAACAAACAAAAAAGATTAGGAGGTGTGGCTTTGTTGGAGGAAGTGTGTCACTGGGGGTGGGCTTTGGGGGTGGCCCAATCAGAGTGAGTCTCCCTCCCTCCCTCCCTCCCCCACTACCACCTCCTCTCCCATGGATCAGGCTTTTTCACACCAAGCTCCCTGCCACAATGATAAGGGACCAAGCCTCTGACACTACAAGCAAGCCTTCAAGTGCTTCCAATTGCCTTGCTCACTGTGTCTCTTCACAGCAATAAATCAATGACTAAGACACAAGGTTTCACTATATGGGCCTGGAATTTGGTGGGTAGACCAGGCTGGCTTCAAACTCTAGAGATCTATCTGCCTGCCTCTACCTCCAGAGTTCATTCCTGTTTTTGAGGTAGTCTTGCATAGCCCAAGCTGGCCACAAACCCCTGATCCTCCTGACTCCACCTCCCAAACACCGGTGTTACAGGTATGTGCTACCAGGTTTTGCTGCACCTTTAATTCTCCTGTTAGATTCTACTTAAGAAAAAGTCTACCAAGAAAGGAACTAAAGTCCTATGAGCTAAGTTTCCTTCCTCAACTGGGACCCTAGTGTTAACAATTCCTCCTCATGACCTTCAGCAGCACCTTCTCTCATTTGCTCTAAGAAGTATTTCACAATATACCATCCATGATACCCTCTACAGTACTCCAGCTCTCTCATTCTTGGGACATAAGCTTACATGCTATTTTATAAACAAAGTAGAAACCAATAAAAGGAGAATTATCTTCTGTTAAAACACTTGACGAATCCCCATCTCATTACCCAGAGGAATTCTGACACCCTCAGTGGAAGCCTGAACGACACTGGACAACTAAACAGTTCAAAACAAAACAGAGACAGACCAGCAACAGCAAAAATCCCAATCTCCAAATCAAAAAGCCAAACACCCTGCCAGGTGTGGGGGCACATTCCTGCTTCCCAGTCCTGGGGAGTGAGTGAACAAAGGCAGGAAGATTAAAATTGCAGGGTCAGCCTTGTGATACATAGCAAGCGTGAGGTTATCCTGGGGCATATAGGACCCTGTCTCAAAACAACAAAACTCCTAAAATATTAATAACTGGAGAACGTGGGTAAAGGTACACAGTAAAGTGTTTTTAAAATTTGAAATTTAAACTCTTGGATTACAGGTATGAGCTTGAATTTCAAACTTCAAAAGTAACTTCTTAATATGCTGTGTTTGATTTATTTTTCACCTGTCTTTCCTCCTCTCAAGAACTTTAAGCCCTCCAAACTGGACTAGAGGTATAGCTCCAGGGTCAAATACTACACTAAGAGTGATGAGTAGGGGCAGGTGGATCTCTGAGTTCAAGGTCGGCCTGGTCTACAGAGTGAGTTCCAGGACTGTTACACAGAGAAACCCTGCCTTAAAAAAAAAGTGAAGAAAGCTAGGCGTGGTGGGGAATGCCTTTAATCCCAGCACTCAGGAGGCAGAGGTGAATAGATCTCTGTGAGTTCAAGGCCAGCCTGGTCTAAGGGTAGCCAGGACTTAGAGAGATGTGTCTTTAAATAGTTCTCTGTATCTATTTTGTTTGTTTGTTTGTCTATCATGCTTTTTTTTTTTTTAAGATTTTATTTATTTGTTATGTATACAGAAGAGGGCGCCAGATCTCATTACAGATGGTTGTGAGCCACCATGTGGTTGCTGGGAATTGAACTCAGGACCTCTGGAAGAGCAGTCAGTGCTCTTAACCTCTGAGCCACCTCTCCAGCCCCTATCATGCTTTTTGAGCCAGAGGTCTTGCTAAATTAGCTCAGGCTGTCCTTTGAACCACTGATCTCTAAATGCTAAAATTATAGGGCATTCTCCTACATCCATGTATCAGGGTCTTGTTCTTGCTAGGTAAGCAATCTACCAGTTATACCTAGCCTAGCCCTTTCAATTTTTCCCCCTTTTTTGTATCTTGAGACAGACTCTAAATTTGCCCAGGCTGTCCCTTGAATTTGGAATTGTCCTATTTCAGCCTCCAGAGTGTGCCACCATACTTTAGTTTCTATTTTTTAAATGGACAAATGAAGGAAAATGAGAAGACCAATACAGGGAAAAAGACAATAAACAAAATAAGTAGCCTTAATTTATCTTGGTTAGTCACCCCCTAAGGCTTCTGGCAGCATAGGTTAACAGGGCTGAGACCCTGTCTAAGGTAGGGAGGCCACAGCAGAAATAAATCTAGATCCCAAGTCACTGTTGTCACATTAACCACTCAACACTCTAAAGCTAAGCACTCAAGCCTTTTTAATTTTTTTTTAATCACTATGGAGATGTAGAAAGGGGTTAACAGAAAAATGAGGGTTATTGGTTTTGTTTGTTTGAGATAGAGTCTTATATGGTCCAAGCTGGCCTCAATTTATTATGTATTTAAGGATAACCTTGAGCTGAACCTCCTGCCTCTCTACCTCCCTAATACTGGGATTACAGATGTCTACCACCCTGCCCAGTTTTATGAGGTGCTGGGGATCAAATCCAGGGCTCTGTGAAGCACCCTAAGCAAGCACATTGGCTACAATCGAATTGGCTACATTCCCAACCACTGGACTACTGATTAAAACTGTTAGCCTGGTAGCAGAAAGACTGGATAACTTTTTTTTTTTTTTTTTTTTTTGAGACAGGGTTTCTCTGTGTAGTTTTGGTGCCTGTCCTGGATCTCTCTCTCTGTAGACCAGGCTGGCCTCGAACTCAGAGATCCACCTGCCTCTGCCTCTCGAGTGCTGGGATTAAAGGCGTGTGCCACTGCAAGACTGGGTAACTTTTAACATGGTAATATTAGTATTTTATGTCTACCTGTCAAAAACGTTCAGGGGCAAAACTGAGTGATGGCTCAGCAGCAATGGCTCCTCTTCTAGAAGACCAAGGTTCACGACTGCTTGTGACTACCTGAGGTCTCTTACAGCCACACTTTGAATACTGCAGACACATGGGACATACATATTCAGGCACTTACACAAACACAGTAAATAAATAAATAAACTTTTAAAAAGAAAAAAGGTTAAGTGGGGGCTAGAGAGATGGTTCCTTGGTTAAGAGCACTGGTTCTTCTTCCAGAGGATCAGAATTAGATTTCCAGCACCCACGTAGCAGCTCACACAACCCTAGGGGATCTGATTTTGGCTTCTATAGACACAAACATGGTACACAGACATACATGCAGGCAAAACACCCATACACATCCAATAATAATAATAATAATAATAATAATAATAATAATAATAATAATAATTAGTAGTAGTAGTAGTAGTAAATTTTTAAATGGTCAAAGGCAATTAAACAGAAAGAAATCTGGGACCATAGAGAAATACTAATAAATGGAAAAACAAGTATCTTTACAAAGACAAAGAGATAGAGCAACAAGAAAGTGCAATTTTTTTCCTAAATTTGTTGTTAGTATGCCAACAAATATTTAAGAAATTTAACTGTTTACTTGCTGAATGAATAAAATACTATCAATTACACTGTATATTCTCATATTTCTTTTTTTTTTTCTTTTTACTTTGTTTTTTTGATTTTTTTTTTTTTTTCTTTTTTGGTTTTTCAGGACGGGGTTTCTCTGTGTAGCTTTGGCGTCTTTCCTGGAACTCACTTGGTAGCCCAGGCCATCTCGAACTCACAGAGATTTGCCTGGCTCTGCCTCCCAAGTGCTGGGATTAAAGGCGTGTGCTACCACCCTCACTCCAGCTTATTCTCATATTTCTTAGCAAGATTTTTATGAGAAAAAAATAAACTGGGTATGCTGGCACATGCCTTTAGACCTAGTACTTGGGAGACAGATTCAAGTGGATCTCTGTAAGTTCAAGGCCAGCATGACTTACATAGCGAGTTCTAGGATAGCCAGAACTACACAGAGACCCTGTCTTGATAATGAATGAATGAATGAATGAATGAATATTGTGGATCCTCTAATTAGCAAACAATTTCAGACACTTTCAAGTCTAATCTCATGTCACATTTATAGAACCTAAGTCCTTAGTTGATTTTAATATACATTGAAAAGGGGAACCATATCCAACCTAAAATTCAAAGTAGTCTAAACTTTTATAAGACATTAGTTCAAGGGCCATTGAGATGGTTCATAGGGTAAAGGTACTTGCTGCCAAGCCTGCGCACCTGAGTCCACTTCCTGGGACCCACATGGTGGAGAGAACCACCAAGTCATTCTCTGACCGCCACACATGTCTGTCTGTCCATCTGTCCCTTTCTCTCTCTCATACACACACACAAATGAATGAATGAATGAATGAATGAATGAAAACAAAAGAAAACAGCAGTCCAGGGACTAGGGAGATGACTTATGGGTAATAGTGCTTGCTACACAAGCATGACATTCTGAGTCTGAATTCACAGTACCCATGTAAAAGTCAGAGATGGCTAGGCACGCCTGTGACCCACCCCAGTGATAAAGACAGGCGGATCCCACACCCGGTAAGTACTAACCCTGCTCTCTCCCATTTAATGTCATGAACCATTCTACATGTTAGCACTGTTTTTAGCTAAGGTATAAATTACTTGGAAACACAATTTCTTTATCACCCCTCTACTTCTCACAGTGCTAAAAACACATTTTATCTTTTCTCATCTTTTTTTTTTTTAAGATTTATTTACTTATTATGAATACAATGTTCTGCCTACATGCCAGAAGAGAGCACCAGATCAGATTATAGATGGTTGTGAGCCACCATGTGGTTGCTGGGAATTGAACTCAGGTCCTCTAGAAGAGCAGCCAGTGCTCTTAACCCGAGTCATCTCTCCAGCCCTCTCTTTTTCTTTAAGGCAGAATCTCACTATGTAGTCCTGGCTAGCCTAACAGGTATTTGCCTGCTTCTGCCTCCCAGCGCTGGGCTACCTTTCCTCTTTTTCTCATCTTCAGTGAGTACTATTACTACCAGTATGACATTAGTAAAGAGAAACAATATGCCTGCTGTAGCACTTTAAATGGAATTGGCCCCCATAATCTCACAGCAAGTGGCACTATTAGGAGGTGTGGCTTTGTTGGAGTGGGTGTGGCCTTGTTGGAGGAAGTGTGTCACTGTGGGCTTTAGGTTTCCTATGCTCAGGTACCACCCAGTGTCAGTGACTTCCTGGTGCCTGCAAGATGTGGACTCTCAGCTACTCCTCCAGCACCACGTCTGCCTGCACTCGCCATGCTCCCCACCATGATGACAATGGACTGAACTTCTGAAACTGTAACTGAGCCACCCCAATTAATTGTTTTATTGGTAAGAGTTGCCATGGTAATGATGTCTTTTCACAGCAACAGAACCCCTAAAACAGCTGCTATAGAAAAGATAATCCGTAAAGCATTTCCATTGTAGACTTAGAATACATCAATTCTCTTACAAACACCTTGGTAACTACACTCGTGGGCTTTTTTTTTTTTTTTTAATGTGTATGGGTGTTTTGCCTGCCTGTATGTCTGTGTACCATGTGCATGCCTGGTGCCCTCAGAAGCCAAAGAAACTGTGTTAGACAGTTGTGAACCCCAATATAGGTACAGGAATTGAACCCAGGTCCTCTGGAAGAGCAGCCAGTACTTTTATTAACCTCTAAGCACCTTTTTAACCTGGTAACTGCACTCTTTTTCTTTGTTTTGTTTTTTCGAGACAGGGTTTCTCTGTGTAGTTTTGGTGCCTATCCTGGATCACTCTGTAGACCAGGTTGGCCTCGAGTTCACAGAGATCTGCCTGGCTCTGCTTCTCGGGAAACTACACAGAGAAACCCTGTCTCGAAAAACCAAAAAAAAAAAAAAAAAAAAAGCGTGCACCACCACTGCCTGGCTCAACTGCACTTTTTTTTTTTAATGTTTATTTATTATGTATACAGTGCTCTGTCTGCATGTATGCCTTCATACCAAAAGAGGGCACCAGATCTCATTCTAGATGGCTGTGAGGCACCATGTGGTTGCCAGGAATTGAACTCAGAACCTCTGGAAGAATAGCCAGTGCTCCTAACCTCTGAGCCATCTCTCCAGCCCTCAACTGCACTCTTTTTTTTTTTTTTTTTTTTTTTTTGGTTTTTCGAGACAGGGTTTCTCTGCGTAGCTTTGCGCCTTTCCTGGAGCTCACTTGGTAGCCCAGGCTGGCCTCGAACTCACAGAGATCCGCCTGGCTCTGCCTCCCGAGTGCTGGGATTAAAGGCGTGCGCCACCACCGCCCGGCGAATTTTTGTTTTGTTTTTTTGTTTTTTGTTTTTTTTTTTTGAGACAGGGTTTCTCTGTGTACTTTTGGTGCCTGTCCCAGATCTTGCTCTGTAGACCAGGCTGGCTTCGAACTCACAGAGATCCGCCTGCCTCTGCCTCCCAAGTGCTGGGATTAAAGGCGCCTCAACTGCACTCTTAAAGCTTATACATATCACAAGAATCTCACTACGTTTTAGTCCAGTTCTTGGGGATCTGACGTCCCATTCTGACCTCTGTGAGCACTAAGCACACATGCAGTACACAGACATACATGTAGGCAAAACACTCATACACATAAAATTAAACATGTTAGACCCCAAAATCTTGGGTCTCAAGTGGGCGCCCCAAGAACCCAGACTCCGGTCCAGTTGATGCAATAGCAAGAGGTGTTTATTGATGCGGCTGTACAGTCGGGCAAACTCTGCTCCAAAGAGCAAGAGTTGCCTCTTACTGTAGTCACATGGGTGCTTTTAAAGGAAAAACCCACAAAAGCCGTAAGATTACAATTCCCATACAATTTCGTTTCACAAGATCATGGTCTGATCACAGAGTGGGTACAGTCACGACCACATGTACATTCTTCCTGAAACCTCAAGGGGGATATCAGGGCGGGAGCGGAGTTTACACAAAGGTCACAGTGGTCCTTCCTGGAACACTTGCAACTATCCCAGTCACAGTTGAGCACATCTCTTAACAGAAATCTTTTTACACTGTTACATTGTTACAGGGGTGGATGAATACTGATTGAGTCAGCTTGCCCCTTGGAACTAGATTTTTAGTTTCTCATTTCCTGGGGCTTGGGGGTGTAAGCCTGAAGGGTTAGGGTCTTTCAAAATAAATCTTTTGAAAATAAAATAAAAAAAAAAAAAAACCACACAAATTCCCTTATCTCTTAAGCCAAAGACCAGGTAGCCCCTCTCGTCCTGCTGTATGACCCTTCCAAACACTGCTCTCCTCATTAATACCAATAGGATACTAATAACAGTTTCTTTCTGTCCAAAGTAGTTGTCAAGATTATGTGACAGGAAACGTAAAAGTTCAAGTTCAGCATCTAGTACATGACTAGTGAAGTATGAACTAACAGTACACAATTCTTTTCAGGCACCCTACAGACGCCAGTGCCATCTAGTTCAAATCTGCTCTCATTATCTGTTCTTCCCAAATTCCCAGCCACCAAAGATACAGAGAACTTATGTTCCAAATGTTCCTCTAAATTACAGCCACAACTGCAAGCCTATCAAGTTCTACTTTCTAAACACTTCCAGGATGTTTCTCCTCCTCTGTTTTAATTCAAACTTGGTCAGATTATGTAATGGCCTCCTAACATTTCTTCCACTTTATGTCACTATGTACCTCTGGCTGGCCTTGAACTCACTATTATTTTTAGAAACTAATATCAGTTTCAGATACTGCAGTTTGTAATCCTCTTTTAAGTATCAGAACACAGTATTTTTTCCTCCTTTTATTTGAGACAGGATCTATGTAGCCCAGGCTGGTCTTAAACTACATAATTAAGGCTAGCCTTCCACTCCTGATCCTCCTGCCTCTATTCCCAAGTGCTGAGCTACACAGGCCAGGGGAACATCTGACTTCACGAAATACAAAAGTGTCGTTGGTATAACACCGAACAGCTTCACATCTTTCCCACTAACCCACTGTCTAGCCCAGGCTGCCTGTAACTTGGTATGTAACTTAGGCTGGCTCTGATCTTGCTTTGGCTCCCCTGGTACTGGAATTACAGGGGCACACCAAGCTTCATTACTTTCCTGATTTTTTTTTTTTAATAGAGCTTCACCAAGTAGCCCTAGCTGGCCTCAAACTCAGAACCCCACCTGCCTCTGCCACCACACCAAGCTTCTTCCTTACTTTAATGTCATCTACACCTACATCTCACTTTCACCCCAAATCCTAGCCTCGGTGCCACCCAGTCTGGGACACTGCCCACTCTCACTTCTCTCTACTGTGGTCACCTTTTCAACCCGTAAGTCAAGAGTGCTTGGCATGTGTCTCAATGAGAGAGTCTGCCCAGCTTTACAATGCCCTGGGCTTAACTCCGGCACCCCCGGCACATCTCACAAAATATGGACCTAAGGAGAAAAAAGGATTACCTCATGATTAGGACAACTTTTCCTAAATTAGCCAAGAGAAAATTGGAAATTCAGCCTTCTTTTCTTTTCTTTTTGGAGACACAGGCTCATATAGCATAGGTTGGCCCAACTCACTATGAAGCCAGGAATGATCCTGAATTCTTCTACCTCCACTTAAAGCTCAGCAGTTTTGAAGTGCTGACCAAACAAGAGAGAGCCTGAGAGAAGCACTAACT